>NC_091473.1:215773142-216073142 GCF_036971445.1 Narcine bancroftii
TCAGACAATCCCAGGCGTCTGGGGTCAGATGATGTTTTTCCCTGGGGGACATCAGTGAACCAGAAAAGTGGCTTTGTGCTCACTGTCAGTCAAACAGTGACTCAAAGCTGAGCATCAGCCATTCACTTTTATCTCTTGTGACCCAACCCATTTTATTTTAATTTTTTTTTAAATTAATTTAGAGACACAGCAGTGTAACAGGCCCTCCCAGTTTATGAGCCCACACCACCCCAATTATACCATGCGATCAATTAACCTACCAACCCCAGACGAGTATTCAATGGTGGCATTCAGAAAGGAGGTCTTGTATTCCATTAGAAAAGATAACGTATAATACAAGCCTCGTCTACCAGTGGAAATATTAAACAGGCAGAATACTATTCATAGTCTGAAAATGAGAGGTTATCCATATAAAAGAGATCAGGAAGAACTTCTTTAGCCAGAGGGTCGTGGATCTGTGGAACTCACTACGGCATACTGCAGTGGAAGCCAGATCGCTGGGAGTATTTTAAAAAGAATGACAAATATCTCATTAGTGAGGGCATCAAGGGATTATGGGGAAAAGGCCAAAAATGAGAACTAGTGTAGAGTAGCTTAGTGTAGATTTATGGAACAGACTCGATGGGCCTAGTGGCCTGGTTCTGTACCTTTGTCTGTGATCAGACATGGGAAGAACATACAAACACTTTACAGGCAGCGGTGGATTTGAACTACGGTTGCTGGCGCTGTGGTACCGTTCAGCTAACCATACCTCCCTAATTCTCATTCCCTCCACACCTCCTGGCTGCCCATTAGCTTGCTTGAACTGAGGTCCCTGGATTGTTTGCCCAGTCTTGGGATACCAATCTGGCCAACCCTGTACTGTCAATCTTGGAGGCAGAATGTTATGTGAACTGAGAGCGAGGTTGGGACAGAGCTGGGGTGTGGAGGAAGGGATGAGGTGCAGAGGGAGGTGTTGTTCTCCGAGCCAGAAGTCATCACACAGGGACAGTAGGTAAACCCTGCATGGTCCTCACATGTGAGGGGAGTCGATGTGGGAGTTACTCTGAGTGGATGGGGTGAGGGTGGGACCTCAGCTGGAGCACAGTGAAGAGTGCTGCTCTCCTTATCCGAGGACGGCCTATGGGTTGGGGGCCGTTGAGTGAGATGGTCCAGGGGATGGTTGACAGAGGGACTTGAGTGAGTCCCAAAGGCAATTCACCAGCGAGCTGCCAAGGGGCACTCAGACCCTCCCTGTGTATGATGGGCGAGGCAGAGAAGGTGAAGGTAGGCTCAGCCAGAAGAGGGGATGAGGGGAAGCGAGCGGGGTCTTGTTGGGGGTGGGAGAGCATCCACAGCTCACCTGTACCCCATGAAGAGAGGAACAAGCCTCTGAAATGTCTGGAGAAAGAGCAGGGGAGTGACAGCACCAGACTTGGTGGGATCCCACAGTGCAGCAATCAGGTCAGCAAAAGCTGGCAGTGTGGGAGTGGGGGTGGTTAGGGAGAGGAGGGAAATGGAAGAAGGGGGGGCAAGTGGGGGAGAAAGTGAGTAAGTGAGAGAGAGGGAAAAGGAGGGAAATAGGGAAGAGAGGTGGGCAGGGTGGGGAGAGAAGGGAAGGGGAGAGATGGGGAGAGGAGGGGTAGTGGTGGGGGAGAGAGAAAGGACGAGAGAGAAAACAGAGAAGGAGAGAATACAAAGAGAAGCCAAAGCAGAGTAAAAGAAATAAGACATTTCCGTGTAAGAAAAGGGAAGATAATTAATCTACATTTGCTTGATTTATATTTGCACACCGATAAACACAGGAGATACTCTTCTCTCTAATATACAGAAGTGCTGCACTTCTTTGTACCATATTGGCTCCATTGCCTGTTCTATACAAAGAGGTTGTATTGTCTGTCCTGTACACAGGACTCTTTGCTTGTTCTGTGTACAGTGACTGTGTTGCCTGTTCAATACACAAGACAAATTCCTGTTCTGTCTACAGTGGCTGTGTTGCCTGATCATATGACACAGAAAACTCTGAGACGTTGCATTCTGGGAGGTCTAATGTGGGTAGGACCTACACAGTGAATGGGGAGGATCTGGGGAGTGTTGTACAGCAGAGGGAGTGGGGTCATAGGTAGATAGGGTAGTCAACAAGGCTTTCTGCTCATTAGTCAGAGTACTGAGTACAGAATTTGAGAGGTCATGTTGCAGTTGTATGTTGGTGAGGCCCCATTTGGAGTGCTGTATTCATTTTTGGTCATCGTGCTGCAGGCAAGATGCTGTCAATGTGGAGAGTCCAACAAAGATTTATGAGGATACTGCCAGGACTTATGGGTCTGAGCTACAGGGAGAGGTTGAGCAGTCTTGGCATTTATTTTGTGGAATGCAATGAATGAGGGGTGATCTCATTGAGGTGTACAAAATCATGAGATGAATACATTGTGTGAACGCAGAGAGTCTTCTGCCCAGAGTAGGGGAATCAGTAACCAGAGGACACAAGTTTAATGTGAGGGGGGGAAAGATTTAACAGGAGTCTGACAAATAACTTAATTACACAGATGGCAGTGGGTATATGGAATGGGCTGCCATAGGAGGTGGTTGAGGCAGGTACTATTGCAATGTTGAAGAAAAGGTTAGATGGATACAAGACTAGGATGAGTTCAGAGGAATATGGGTCATTTACTGTCAGGTGGGATTAGTAAGGGTGGGTCAGTTTGATCGGCGTGGGCAAGTTGGGCCAAAGGGCCTGTTTCAGCACTGGGTGACTCTATGATTCTGACTACGTTGCTCGTTCTCCACAGGACCCATTGCCTGTTCTGTACAGTACATTGTAACCATTCACTCCATTCCTACCATCCATCAGTTCACAGCGACCCTTTGCCGATTCATTCACATCCAGCAGATATTCCCTCCAGATGCAGTAATCCCGTAGTTCCCTGGTGTTGCTTAGGCACTGGAGAATAGCATTCATGAAACACTGTGGAAACAAGGGCTAGGTGTCAGTCTGCTGAGCCAAATGCTGCATTCAACAACCTCTGTGGCTGGGGTAACCTTCACACTCTCCAACACCCCAAGGGAGTCTACCAGTTGTTGCTCATTCCCTCAGCTGCCAGTGTACAGTGCCACATTTGAGAGGTGCACATACTACAAGGGATGGGATGATCCATCTTCCTACATCCTTCTCAGATTCTCTCTCTCTCTCTCTCTCTCTCTCTCTCTCTCTCTCTCTCTCTCTCTATTCTAATTTTCTCTTTCAATGTGGGGTCATCCACCTTCAATGTTAACTCTGCTCTCACTCCACTGAGTCTCATCCACGGCATTCTCCGATCTTGCTTTCATTTCCCGAACCACTGTTTTCTCCTCCTGATCCCCTGCCCTGCATCAGCGACCGCCACTGCCAGTTCGTGGAACATCACATCATCTTCGCACCCCAACAGCTAACATCCCCAGGACCATTTCATATACCCGTCCATTCCAGTTTGTACAATGACCACCCTGCACTGAGGTAGGGTCAATAATCTGCAAATGGAACTCAATATTTTTCTCTCTCCAGTGACACCGCCTGACGTGCTGAGTATTCCCAGCCATCCCCATGTTCAGTATGTCAGAGTTCCAGTGACATCTGCCTCCCTCTCACTTCTCCCCATTCACCTCCTTCACCAGATCCCTACACTAATCTGACCTTCTACCATCCTCCCTTACCTCTCCCATCACAACACCGTGTCATCCAATCCCCACCCTCTCCCAGTACCATCCCCACCCTCCCCCATTTTCACCACCCGTCATCCAATCCCACCCTCTCCCAGCACCACCACCACCACCCATGTCCTCCATCCCCACCCTCTCCCAGCACCACTACCATCATGTTATCCAATCCCTACCCTCTACTATCATCACCATCACCTGTGTCACCCAATCCCCTACCTCTCCCCCCACCACCACCCACCATGTCATCCAATCCCCACCCTCTCTCAGCACCACCACCCCCATGTCATTCAATCCCCACCCTCTCCCAGCACCATCACCCCTGAGCCATCCAATCCCCACCTTCTCACAGCCTAACCTCCTGTCATCCAGAACCTTTTAGTGTTCACACTGCACCCTCCTCCCAATGCCCAGCAATTTCAAGCCTTAGCCTTTTGGCCTAAAAAATTAGCCCTGTCCACAAATCCTGGCTGAACAGCTGAGAACCCCCAGCATTCCCTGAAGGGCCCGATGATCAAATACACCCATCAGGAGGTCCCTTGCGCGTGTTCCACCATTCACTGAGATCATAAGTTTGGCCAACACTACTTTTCCCCTTTCCCAACCTTTGTACCTGAATGTCTGCCCATCCTCATCTTAATTACTACACCTCTACAACTCCCTGGGAGAGAAATCTGGAGACTATCAGCCCCAAGAGAAGAAATCCTACCATCTCCCTCTGATATGGATGATCCTATTCAGAGAGATCCTTTCATCACCCACCATTCAGTCTCCTCCAGAAATGCATGTACTTGACAATCCTCCATACCCCAATGTACTAAAGACAATTCAAAAAATTTCTGAAGAGCTGGAGAATAAAGTGTTCTGTGGTCTGACAGTTAAGTGGAGGTGAGTCCACGGCCAGATCACCTATGATTCCATTGAATGGTGAGGCAAGCTCAATGAGCCAGATGGCCAACTCCTGCTCCTAATTTTGATGTTCTGATGTTATGTTCTCAGAGGTCCCACCCCAACTTGCTCAGCCTTTCGTTCAGGAGTCACCCTCTCTACACTGCCTCCAACATTAGCCCATCCTTCCTTAAACACAAGACTATGCATCTTTTACCCTACCCCGTGGAGCTAAGGCCAATATTCCATACCATTCCATACTTGCTCTGGGGCCCCACATCTCTCTGCAGTTCATCATTCTGTCATTCCATTTAAAACAGAACATACGACCAGCACACTCCACGTACAGGTGTTTCAGCCCACTTGTCCCCATTTGTCTGTGCTAAACACAATGTCCCACGCTTATTCCTGACAGATATCCCTCCATCCCCTTCATATTCATGGGTCTATCTAGAAGCTTAAACACCATCATCATTGTAGCTGCTTTCACCACCACTTGTAGCACCTGTTCCAGGCATCCACCATGCTGTGTGAAATAACTGCTCTGCACATTTCTCTTAAAATCCCCCCCCCCCCCCCCCACCCCTTACCTTCAACACAAGAGTATTGCTCTGTCATTTTCCCTTCGGTAGAGGATAATCTCATATTACAGTCCACCTGCCAAACTTCTGTCCACTCGTTTAACCTATCTATATCCCTCTGCAGGATCTCCATCCTCCTGACTTGTTCAGCCACCAATTATTCTGGCTACATGGCTACACTCTAGTCATCAATGGAAATAGGTCAGGCCCTAGCACTGATCCATGTGTCCCCTCTGCTTGCCGACCACCAAACCAATAATGACCCACTTAAACTGCCTCCAGTGAGCTGGGGTGGTTAGTAAGTTGGGAGATTGACACGAAAGTTGGTTGTATAGTGGACAGTGACAAAAGTTATTTAATGTTTTTATTTAATTCAGATAGAACCATAGAACACTACAGCATACCATGAGGACCTTCGGTCCTTCTAGTCTGTGTTGAACTATTATTCGGCATAGTACCACTGACTTGCACCCAGACATATCCCTCTCATCTATGTACCTGTCCAAATTTTTCTTAAATCTCAAAATAGAACCTGCATTTACCAATTCAGCTGGCAGCTTGTTTCACACTCCCACCAGTCTCGGTGTGAAAAAGTTCCCTTTAATATTCCCTTTAAACTTTCCCCTTTCACCCTTAACCCATGTCCTCTGGTTTTTATCTCACCTCAGTGGAAAATGTCTGCCTACGTTCATTCTATCTACCCCCATCATAATGTTGTATACCTCTATCAAATCTCCCAGCATTCATCTACACTCCAGGGAATAAAATCCTAACCTGTTTAACCTTTCTCTGTAACTCAGTTCCTCAAGTCCTGGCAACATCATCTCCTCTGCACACTTTCAGTCTTATTGATATCCTTCCTGTAGTTATGTGACCAAAACCAATACTCCAAATTTACTCCATTGTCTTATACAACTTCACAATAACATTCCAACTTAAATACTTAACAATGACTTTTGAAGGCCAATGTGCCAAAAGCTCTCTTTTCGACCCTGCCTACCTGTGAAGCCACTTTCAGGGAATTATGTATCTGTATTTCCTAATCCCTCTGTTCTACCGCACTCCTCAGTACCATTTACAGTGTATGTCCTTCCAAAGTACAACGTCTCACATTTGTCTGCACGAAATTCCATCTGCCATTTTGCAGCCCATTTCTCAGCAGCGCCACAGACCATAAGCCCACGCTTCCAAAATAAAAACACCCATGTGACCAATTAACCCACTAATCCAGTGCGACTTTGGAAAATAGGGGAAACTAGAGCATCCAGAGGAAACCCACATGGAGAATGTACAAATTCCTTACAAACAACAGGAGATTCAAACCCAGGTCGTTGGAGCTGTCATAGCATTGCACTAACCGTCCAACCCTTATCTGATACTCCAACAGGATTGAGATGAACGGGGAAAGTGGCCCAAGGATTGGTATAAAATCGTGAAAGGAATCGATAAGATAGAGACAGGAAAATTGTTTTCATTGGTAGGTGAGACCAGAACTAGGCGACATGGCCTCAAGATTCAGGGGAGTAGATTTAAGATGGAGGAGAGGAAAACTGTTTTTCCCAGAGAGTAGTGAATCTGTGGAATTCTCTACCCAGGAAAGCAGTTGAGGCTACCTCATTAAACATTTTTAAGATTCAGTTAGATAGATTTTTACACAAAAGAGGAATTAAGGGATATGGGGAAAAGGCAGGTCGGTGGAGTTGAGTCAATGATCAGATCAGCCAATAATCTTATTGAATAGCGGAGAGGCTCAATGGGCCGGATGGCCGACTCCTGCTCCTATTTCTTATGGTAGATGGAATTGAACTCTGACAAGAGCGAGGTGTTACACTTTAATATGTGAACCAGGGTAGGCCTTGCACAGTAAATGGGAAGGGCAGAGAGAGTGTTGTAGGACAAAGAGGCCAAGGGCACAGGGGCAAATTTCTTTGAAAGGGGTGACTCAGGTTGGAGAGGTGGTGTAGATGATTGATTGGGTGGGGCACTGAGTACACAAAATAAAGCCGTACAAGGCAGTGGTGTGACCACACCTAAGAGTACCATCAGCAGGTCAGTTCACCCAAGTATAGGAAGGATGTCATTCAACTGAAAAGTGTGCAGAAAAGATTCAAGTTGGACTGGAGGGTTTAGTTTTAGGCTTGGACTTTATTCCTTGGAGCATAGGGGTTGAGGGGGAATAATGTAAAAATATAAAAAAATATGGGGCATGGATAAAGTGAATTCTCAGTCTTTTTTCTTTGAGTAGATGGTTCCAGAGATAGAGAGCATGGGTTTAAGCTGAGATGGAAGAGATTTTAAGAGGGTTCTGAGGGTCATTCTTTTCACTCAAAGGGTGGTTCGCATCTGGAAAGAACTGCAGAGAAGCTGTAGAAGTGGGCACAACAACAATGTTCAAAATACTCTTGGACAGATTTATGAAGCGGAAGGGTTTTGAAGGATATGAACCAACTGCAGGCAAATGGGACTCACCCAGAATGACTACTTGGTCAGCATGGATGAGTTGGGCTGAGGGGCCTGTTCTGTGATGTATTGTGCTATGACTTGCCCCCATCCAGCTTGGTCTGTGGTGAAGCCCTTTCCCTGTACAACCCCTCTTCCTGTATAGCCACTCCTCTAAAACTACACACACTCCTTTACTTACACTTTACACATGCTCCTTCACCTCATTCATTCACTAACACACCGCTACCTTTTCCCATTTACACATGCCCCTCCTCCTATTGGAACACACTCCTCCTTCTCCTCCATTTACATCCCTCTCCCATTTACACAGACCCTTCTTTCACTTACAACTCCCTATACATACCTTCTCCCATTTATACACCCCTCTTTCTCTCATTAGACATGCCGACCCCTTCACCCATTTTCACACCCCTACTCCATTTATGTACAACCTTTTACATAGACCCTCCACCCATTTACACACAGCCTTCCATTTATACACACCTTTGTGCCATTTATATACATCTTTCCCCATTCACAAATACCCAAACACACACACCCTTCTCAAATTTGCATACACGCTTGTCCCAATTACACACACCCCCCCCCTCCCTTTGAAACATCCATTTACAAACAGTCTCAGATGACTCATCTCTCCTAATAGACTAACAAACTCACATCCAAGAGTGAGTGATGCTTTTACCCCAGGGAAAGGAATCTGACTGTTCCCCTTCCTCCCTCCCCATCAATACACCTCCATCAGGTCTTCCCTCAGCCTCTGATGCTCCAGAGAAAACAATCCCAATTTGTCCAACTACTACCCACAATTTATAGCCTCCAAGCAAAACAACATCCTGATAAACATCTGTCTCCTTTCCAAAGAGCATCCCTCTCCACATCAAATCTTCTATGAGCCCTGCCATTAACTGTATACATTCCCTTTACATTTGACCTTCCAAAGTGCAATACCTCATACTTGTCCAGATTAAACCATCTACTTACCCTCCTCTCCCAATTACATGCACCTTCCTCTCATTTGCACACACTCCTTCTCCCATTTACACACCCTTTCTCCCATTTACACACAGCCTTCTCCCATATACACAAACCCTTCCATTTACACATCTCCCCTTCTCCCATTTGTACACACCCTCCTCCTCCCTTTTACACATCCCCCTTCTCGCATTATTCTCACCGTATTTCCCAGATTCCTAAGTCCAGTTTGACCATTACCAATGGAAATGATCGCTTCTCTCTAGAAAATAAAACAGAATAAAATGACCAACTCAACCCCATGCACTTGATTTAATATGCTAGTACATCCCAGTTACTTGTTCAGGTTCTCATTTGCATCAACATCCCCGCATCACCAAAAAGGCCATCATTCATTGCCCATCTAGTGCTCCCTCCAGAAGGTGGGATTCTGGAGAGCTGCCGTTTTGAACATGTCACCCTTCTGATGAAGGTGCTCCATTTGGTAAGTTTATGGAAGAGAGATTATAGGTGGTGGGGGGAGGGCCAGAGATCTGCCTGCTGCAGCTTTTCCTGGTAGGTCGTCCCCCTCAATAGTATTCAAGACAGGATACTTGTTATTGAGGGTAACGGCCACAGGATTACCCTGAACATTGCCTACTCCGAACAGTCACCCAGCAATCTGCCTCCTAAGTATATCTGCTCCCTTCAGTCTTTTGAATGATCTGGAGTTCATCCAGTTCCCTAATGCAGTTTGTAAGGATCCGCAGCCTGGCGCTCCTCATGGTTTAACTTATCAGTGATACTGATAGACTCCCTGATCTCCTGCAACCAGTGGCCAACCATTTAAATTCCGCACTCCACTCCTACACCCATGGCATCATGCACTACCAAACCAAGAGCACCTCCAAGTTGGAAGAACAACACCTAACATTCCATCTGGGACTATTCAACTAGATGGCATTAACATTGAATTCTCTGGTTTCTGTTAGGCTTCACCCCATCTCTCTCTCTTTCTCTCTCTCTCTCGCTCTCTTTCTTTCTGAACTGTAGGGTACGGAAGGACTGCACAAACCAAATGACAGACATCTTCAACATATTGCAGTCCATCATCCCCATGGGTTTTGAGACCATCATCCCAGTATCAAAGTAGGTGACAGTAACAGGTCTCAATGGCACCGACCTCCATCATTACGAAATGCTTTGAGCGTCTGGTGAAATGCATCAAAGCACAACTCCCAGAAACACTGAATCCATTTCAATTTGCCTAGACTGTTGATGCTATAGCCTTGTCCTTCCACTCCGTCCTGACCCAACTGGAGAATGACACCACATACACCAGGCTGCTGTTTAACAACCAGTTTGGCATTTAACACAATCATTCCCCTGAGGCTGGAGGAGAAGCTGTCCTCATTGGGACTCAACACCCCTCTCTGTAACCAGATTATGGTTTGCTAACAGAAGGACCATAGTCTACTCAGGTTGGCAGCAAAGCATCAAGCACCATCACACTGACACTGGTGCACCTCAGAGGTGTGTGCTCAGACTATTTCTGTTCATGCTACTGACCCATGACTGCAATGTCAGATCTAGCTCCAACAGTGTCATCAAGTTTACAGATGTCATTAGTTGGCCTCATCAGCAACAATGAGTCGCACTACAGAGAAGAGGTAAAAAATCTCGTGATATGGTGTGAAAATAACAACCTGAGTGTCAATGTGGACAGGTCAAAGGAGATGATTGTGGTCCTCAGCAGGACCAGAGCCAATCACCCAACACAACACATTCATAACTTGGTGGTGGAAAGAGTAGAGCAGCAAGTTCCTTGGAGTCCACTTAACAAGTGACCTAACCTGGACACATATCTCTTCACTTGTCAGAAAGGTGCAACAGTGACTGCACTTCCTGAGAAGACTGAGACAGGCAAGGCTACTCACCGCCATCCTCCAACTTTCTACAGGAGCTCGCCAGGAAATGTCCTGGCCAGCTGCAGTGTGGTACAGTTGCTGTAGAGAATTGGATCGGAGCTCAATCCAAAGAACTGGATCGGAGCTCAATCCAAAGAACAATAAGAGCGACTAGGATCTCCCCCACCTCCCCCCACCTGATGTGATCTACTGGGATCGTTGCCTGAAGAGGGGGCACAAAATTATTGAGGAACCCACATAAAGCATCTTTCCGCTACTCCTGTCGGGAAATAGATACAAGAATATCAGAGCCAGAACCTGGGGAACAGCTTCTTCCTACAGCCAATTAGACTGCTGAATGACTGACTGAAATGCTCATACTAACCCTCCAAGACTCTACTATTTATTAAACATTTATTTATTTTTACATGTACTGCATATGTGTCACTTGTCTGCATATGTGTTGTCCGGTTGTGTGTCTGCATGTTTTTACACGAGGACCAGAGAACACTGCTTTGTTGGTTTGCACTTGTACAATCAGATAACAAACTTGAATGAACTCTTTCCATATCCCCGTCTCCTTTCCCAGCTCCCCACCCCTTTCCCTCTCCATTCAGAGAGCTGTCCCCTCCCCCTATCAGTTACTAGTTTATTCCTCTTCTGCCCTTTCACCCATATCCTCCAAGGACCTCTTCCCTGTGGGCCTATGCTTCCCCTCCTCCCCCATTATTTTATTCAGGTGACTGGCTGCTTTTTGCTCAAGACGAAGGGCTCAGATATGCAGGTAACGTATCTTTGCCACAAAGAACACGACATGAGGGGCTGAGTTTCTCCAGCACTTTTGTTCATTGAACAGCAGTCACAGTGAACTACATTGTTTAACTGCAAACAATAGATACCGTAAATGCTGAAAAACTGAAGCACAACTCAAACTGCTGGAGGGTCTCAGCAAATGAGGCAAGATCCGTGGAAGGCCAAAGACAGTCAATGTTTTAGACTGCAACTTTTCATCAGGAATAGCAAGAAAAGGATAGACTAGGGTGTGATGAGGCTGGGGCATGGCATGGGTGAGGGGTAAATACAGGTGAGGGGGGTAGCAATGGGGCAAAGGTAGAGATAGGAGGAGAGCAGAGGGCTGAGGAAATTGCACTGATAGGAGGAAGACGCCAAGGGCTGAAGAAGATGCTCTCTGATAGGTGATAGGCGATGGATGCGCATGCTTCCTGACTGCCGTTCCTATTGCTCTGCCCGTGCAATGAAAGAGAGACCTTACTGATCCTCGCCCTAGCCTTTGTTCCCCACATCTCTTGAGTCAAAAGCCTCAACACTCCACCTCACCAGGCGCTTCCACTCAGGGACAGCTGCACCCACAAACTCCACCAATGCCTTTTCACTGAAGCCTTTATATATATATATATATATATATATGTATATATACAGACATACAGCCCAGTAACAGGACCTTTCGGCCCACAGGTCCATGCCGCCCAATTTGCACCCAATTGACCAACAACCGCTGGTACATTTTGAATGGTGGGAGGAAACCAGAGCCCCCAAGGAAAAACCAAACAGACATGGGGTGAACATACAAACTACTTACAGACAGTGGGGAATTCAAACCCTGGTCCCCATCGCTAGCACTGTAAAGGCATTTCAAAGGTTGCTGTGTCACGCAGCCCCTGCGATTTGTCTCCTCTGCCTGAAACTCCAAACTTTTCTGCACACTTTCCGGTTTGATGAGATCTTTCCAGCAGCTGTATAACCACAGTGGGGCTCAACACACCAAGGGTGATCTCACCAGTACCATAAGGTCCTAGCAGATGAGAGGGACTGCGAGCTGCTAGCAAAGGGGAGGGAGGGGCTGTCACCTTGTCCTTGCGCTGCCGCTCCTGAGGGAGATGTTCGCGCCCACTCCGAGTAGGTAGTCCAGAGCTGGTCCACGAGGTTCTGGGCATGACATCTTGTGGTGCAAAGTGGAGAGACCCTCCTCCTCCTGGGCTGGTGGCCGTCTCCAGATTCAGCCTCCGCAACGAGGAGCTGCGGCTCAGAGCCGGCGAAGGTTCCCGAGTCTCCAACCTCCCCAGTGAGGGCGAGCGGCGTGGTCTGGGGCTGGGCAGGTCCCGCAGGCAGTCCTGCACATCCCAGGGGTCCTGCAGGTGGGAGCAGCGGGCAGAGGGGGCACCCTGGAGGCTCTGCGACCAGCTGGCCTTACGCTGCACCGGAGGTGAGATGGAGGGGGAGGAGGATGTGGAAGAGGTGGAGGAGGAGGAGGAGGTGGAAGAGTGCTTGGCAGGGGCGACAGGAGGGTGGGGGATCCTCACCCCCAGCGAGTGGTCAGCTCGCATGGGAACCCGTTTGGAGGAAGCTTTGGCCTGGGGCAGCTGCTCCTGGCCCCGCGACCCTCGGCCCTTGACCACCAGCTTCCTGCCCCGCTCATCCAGAGGTCCTGGTCCGAGGGGCAGAGGCCTAGTCTTAGCCAGGGGATTGGAGGAGAGGGGGCTAGCTGAGGACAGCAGCCTGCGTTCCTTGGTGGGTTCCTTCGGAACAGGACGGGGTGGGACAGGCAGTGGGCGGTGGCTGGGTTTGGGGGACAGGGCTGCAGAGGCCAGGGGGATGGGGTAGGAGGTGCGGAACGAAGAGGGCTGAGGCATCGCTCATCACGCTGAAATTGAAGGAAGCAAAGTCCCTGAGAATGCAAGAGCAGGCAGTGAGTAACACCAAGGGGTGTGGGACACTGAGGGAGGGAGGGTGAGGAGGATTAACAAGAGTGGGGATACAGATAGTGACACGGCACTGGGGGAGAGGGGTCACTGAGGGACAGTGTGAGGGAGGGGGATTTACATCAGTAGGGATATAGACAGGGAAGTGACACAGGGCACTGGAGGAGAGGGGTCACTGAGGGAGGGTGTGAGTGAGGGGCATTAACTTCAGTGGGGATACAGTCAGTGAGACAGGGTGCCGGGAGAGACGGGTTATTGAGAAATGGTGTGAGGCAGGGGGATTAACATCAGTGACACAGGGCACGGGAAAAGGGGTTACTGGGATTAACATCAATTGAAATACAGTCAAAGTGACAATTATGAACTGTAATTATCTGTTATTTACAGTATCAATGATGGTTTAGAGGGTGATGAGTGGAAATCCTTTCATTCTCATCAAAATTCTGATCAACTGCAGGAAAAAGGGATTGTTACAGAAAGGTATTTGCTCTGCCATCGTTAGTGGAAAAATTAGAGGTTTTCCTCTTTAGTGGAGAAGCAGGACCCTGCGTCACCAGAGAGCAACAGGAAGCTGGGGTGTGATGTTCCCCATTACTAGGGGGTCAGCACACTGGGACAGCAATATTCTGGCTGGTGGTTTGTGCTCTTAAATACAGGAGGGAGGTGTTTAAACAGTAGGGGGCATCTCAGTCAGTGTGGGTGGGATCCCAACTGGAGCATGGTGCACAGCACTGGTCTCCTGAACTAAGAAGGCTCTGCATGTTGGGGACAGTGCAGAGTTAAGGGGAGGGGGTGAAGGGGTCACCTCACAAGAGGATGTGCTGGCTGGGCCACAGCTTGCTGGAGTTAAAAACCCACATTCTTGAGGGGGCTCCAGGGAAGGGGGGTCAGGGTTGAGCTGGGGGAATGCAGAGAGAAAGTTGGGGGGGGGTTCAAGTTGGGGTGATGGGGAGTGGAAATCAGACTCTGAGAAGAAGGGGGCAAACCAATCATATGTGATCTTATTCAAACATAAGACCATGAGGGTAAATGCAGAGAGGATTTCTCCCTTAATGGAGGGGTCTACAATTAGGGACTGTTCATTGTGGAGCATCTGGCCCTGGAAGAGCTGAGAGACAGAGCAGAAAACCAGCAGATACAGTTTGATACAGATCATGGAGCTGTGGTGAAGAATGATGCAGGCAGATATACACACCCAGTTTAATACAAGGAACTGCAAAGTCGTGTACACTCCAATAGTAATTTTGTCACAGGTCATTTGCCCCATGCTGAACAGGGCCAGTCCTTTCACCCATCTTCCTCAGGTTACCCTGCAACTTATTCTGTCTCACACATACCCATCAAAAACCAGTGGACCCAAATTCTTCAGTTTTAAGATAGATCTGAATAAGGCTAGGGCTGGATCTTGTGGTAAAGTACTAAAGTGGGGGAGGGAAAATTATGACATTATTGGACAGGAGCTAAGGGAGGTTAATTGGAAGAAATTCCTCATCTGATGTGGGAGTTGTTCAGGACCAGCTGGTATGCTCCAGTGCGAAGGAAGGACAGAGACGAGGAAGGTAAGGGAATATTGGATGACAAGAGAGGTCGTGAACTTAAGTAAAAAAGAAAGTGGAAGCTTATGTAAGGTTGAAGAAGATAAAATCAGACCAAGCCCTGAGCAATACAATTGCAGGGAAGAACTCAGTCAGAGCTTTAGGAAGGCCAAAAGGAGCCATGAAATGTCATTGGCAAGTTGTATGAAAGAGAATCCAAGGCATTAATACTTAAAGTAAAATACGAGGATGGTTAAGTATAGGATAGGTCACTCAAAGAGAAAGAAAGGAATTTATGCATGAAGTCAGAGGTGTGGGTAAGGTCCTTAATAGGTCCTTTACACCAGAAGGATATGGAGGATTGTGAGAGAAATGTAGAGAATGCTAACATTCTAGGGCATTTTAAGATCAAGAAAAAGGTGGTGCTGGGTTGGTGTCTTGGTGAGATGTTTGTATCCACACTTACCACAGGCGAGGTACGGAGGACTGGTGAGCAGGAAATATTGTTTCTTTGTTCAAAAAAGGCTATAGGGATAATCCAGGAAATGTTATCGGCTCAAATCAGTGGTCAGAGACCTGCAAGAGCAAGAGAAGACACTTAGGTCAGATTTTTGCACAATTGGGAAAGGCATGGCTTTGTGAGAGGCAAGTAATGTCTTACACATTTGATTATTTGAGGAAGTGATGAAGATGTTTGATGAGGGTGGGGCAATGAACATTGTCTATGTGAATTTTAGTGAGGCATTTGTCAGGATCCCTCATGGTCAGCTGATTGAGAAGGTAATGACGCAAAAGTAAGGTCCTTACACAAGTCCTTGATTAACTTTGTCATTGAGGAGTCTGATGGTGGAGGAGAGGTGGCTGTTCCTGAACCTGCTGGTGCAAGTCTTGTGGCAGCTGTACCTCTTTCCTGATGGTAGCAGCGAGAACAGAGCATCTGCGAGCTGGAAGCTTGTGACCAGTAATGTTCTGTGAGGATCAGTGTTGGAATCCCTGTTATTTGTAATTATTTTCTAAATGGCTGATGAAAATTTAGGTGGTTGGGGGCCAGCGTAGTAAGTTTGGAAATGATACAAAGATTGATGGAGCAGAGGATGGTGCAGCAGGATGTAGGTCACTTATAGATATGGTAGATGGAGTTTAATTGAACAAGGTCATATGTAAGGGGAATTCGTACAGTTAATGGCGGCGCCATGATCACCACTAATGTGCTGAAGGATCTGGTGTCAAAATCCATAGTTCTCTGAAACTGGCTGTACAAGAGGTAGCACGATTGGCCAAGCGGTTAGGGTAACACCTCTTTACAACACCAGCGATCAGGACTGGACCAGGGTTTGAATCCCGCGCTGTCTATCAGGAGCTTGTATGTTCTCCCTGTGTCCACGTGGGTTTTCCCCGGGGGCTCCGGTTTCCTTCCTCCCATCGTTCGAAACATACCAGGGGTGTCGTCTATTTGGGTGCAAATTGGGTGGCACAGACTCATGGGGCGAAATGGCCTGTTACTGTGCTGTATGTTTGTATATGGGATGGTAAAGAAGGTTCTCGCTTTCATTGGTCCTGAACGCATAAGAAAGGAAGTCTTGTCACAGCAATGTAAAACCAGCTTGGACACTTGGGCTACTGTGCACAATTCTGGTAATGCCATTACAGGAAGGAGGTGGAGGCTTTGTAAGGGGTACTAAATGTACCAGGAGCCTGTCTGGATTAGTGGACATGAACTACAAGCAGAGGTTGGACAAACAAGGGTTGATGCCCTGGACCATTGGCAGCTGAGGGGTGACTTATTTATAAAATTATGAGAAGTTTGATAGGGAGCCAGAATCTTTTCCCAGTGGTTAACACATCAAGAAACGGAACACGTGTGTTTAAGTGAAGGGGGAGGAAATTTCAGCTCCAACACAGTTCCACCAGAGCAGGAAAGGTGATCCACAATAGTGCCAGAGACAGAAATGCAGAGTGCAGTTAGGATCTGACTCACAATCCAGAGGGAGTCAGTCACACAATCAATCAGAGGATCTTTGGGTGACACAACAAAATGCAGGACACAATCCAGTAATGTGACTGACCAATTTACTAATTGCATATTGGGTGCACTTATTGATTATTGACTCATCGGTGGGCTTATTGATCAGTTATTGCATTAATTGATTTTATTGGACAGACCAGACATTGGCTGATGATTGGGTTTATTGATAGATTATTGCATGGTGTTCATTCTCTAACCATTGATGGTCCACAGGGTTTCGTGATTAGATGTCTGACCCCTCCGCTCCTCGCAGTAAACCCCGGCTCACCTCCCCCTCCATCCCATCCCCTGATTCCCCTCCCATCACCATCACGTTCACTCCCTCCCTCCCGCCCCAAACCATGTACCTCAGCGGCAAACCCACTGCTGCCACCGCCGCCATCTTACTTTCCCCACGGTTTGTGGCGTCAGTGACGCGATCGCGCACACCCAACGTCATCGCGGCCATTGTTTCAGAACCGGAGCCAGGAGACGCGGGGGGACAATTGACGTCACTTTGGGTGATGGGTTGGCTGTCTTAAAGGGAAAGACATATATTAAAGGCGTCTGCTCAAGCTGCACAATCCGCCAGTACAAAAAACACAACGCATCTCCAATATGATTTTAAAATGATTCTCACGACTGGCGGTCTCGACTGCTCCCGACGTCGCTGGGGTGCAGTAAATCCACAAAGGTGCTGGAGGAACTCAGTAGGTCCCGCATAGTCCACAGGTGGCAAAGATCTCTGTAGCAAAAGTAGACTTCATTCGCAATGTTAACTAGAGGGAAACCATCCAGAGTCTCTTCCCTCCCTTAGTTGGCTTATGCATACATTTCCATCTTTGTACATTGTTACATTCTCTGTACTTGTTGCTCCCGTCATTCGACCACCACCACTGCCCATTTCTACCTCCTTCCCAAGATCCACAAACCCAACTGTCCTGGCACACCCATCATTTCCGAATGCCCCTGAACCGGGGCTATCCGCTTATCTCAACTCCATTTTGTTCCAGCCGGTCCATTCCCTTCCCAACTACATCTGAGACACTTCGCACACCCTCCATCACTTCAACAACTTCCAGTTCCCGGAACCCGATCGCCTCATGTTTACCATGAATGTCCAATCACTATACACCTCCATCCCCATACCAAAGGCTTCAAAGCCCTTTGTTTCTTTCTAGACAACAAACCCAATGAGTCCACTCTACCACCACCCTCCTCCAGCTGGCAATCACCGTCACTAATTTCTCTTTTGACTCATTCCACTTTCTCCAGATCAGAGCAGTAGCCACAGGTACCTGCACAGGCCCCAGCTATATCTACCTTTTTGTTGGCAATGTAAGTCTCCTCAACTCTTCTTCTGCTACATTAACAACTACTTTGGTGCTGTCTCATGTATCAATGATTATCTCATTGCCTTTATCCACTTTGCTGCCACTTCCACCCTGACCTCAAATTCACTTGGTCCATCTCGAGCAACATTCTCCCCTTTCTTGATTTCTCCATCTCCATCATGGGAGTCAAACTCTTGACAGACATGGCTCAATGAATACAAAACTCAAGAAGTAGAAGATAAAGTTACAGAGAAGAACAAGAAGATGGCACCCAAGAAAGAGAAAGTAAGAACAATGGGGAAAAAAGAAGAAAAATCACCGGAGAAGAAAGAAGAAGGCCTTACCTGCATGAAGGAGCAGGGAGCCGCGGTGGTGAAGAGCAGCCGATCTCCAAGGTTGGTGAGTGCCCTGCGAAGTCGTGACCTCCCGTCCAGTGGACTCCAAAAATGGCTCTCAGAGCCAAACAAAAGTGTGCAACTGCGCAATCAAAGGAAAAAGTGAACACCGGCAAGAGGGGGGGCTCAGCTGAGGAGCGGGCAGTTACAACATGACCAGCTGAGGGATGCCCAGCATCAGGGCGCTAAGCTGGAGGATAAAAATAACAGTGAGGAAAGGAGCGAGGAGCCGGACGAGGGAGAACGACAACAAGAGGATCAACAGCAGGAGGCCCGTCAGATAGACAGCCCACGAAAGGAAGACCAACAGCAAGAGGCCCAGCAAGAGGAGGCCTGACAAAAACATAGAAGTAATCATCAGGAAAAACAGAAGAAACACAGATACAAAGAAGAGAAGAAGAAGACACAAACACAGGTACAGATATAGAAGAAGAGGAAGAAGAAGACCAAAATCTTCACAGGGAAATAGAAGGTAAAACAGATGGACAGAATATAGATAAAACCTTTTTTGAAGAACAAATGAGATCATTAAAAGAATGGTTATCATTAGAATTTAATGCAATTAAAAGAAAAATGAAAAGAGAAGAAGACAAAATGCAGTTTAGAACTGGTCATGACAAAAATAGGAAAAAAAGTAGAAAATGTGGAGGGGCTGGAAACACCTGTAGAATTGGAAGTAAATTATTTAAGAGAAAAATTGGAAGAAAGTGACAAAAAAATTAAAGAGACACGAGTTGTTATCTCAGAAAATTTATATTTTGGAAAACTAACATGAAAATAGTGGGCCTGAAGAAGAATGAAGAAGGCACAGACATGAAGGAATTTATAAAGGATGGATCCCGAAGGTTTTGGGAACGACAGAATTACATGAAGAAATGGAAATAGAAAGGGCACACAGAACACTAGTACCGAAACCGCAGACACATCAAAAACCAAGATACATCTTAGTAAAATTTTTAAGATATACGACAAGATAAAATATATTGGAGTGGGTAAGGAACAAAGTTAGAGAAGATAATAAGCTGTTGGAACATAAGGGACAGAATTTTTTTTTTTACCCAGACATAAGTTTTCAACTCTTAAAGAAAAGGAAGGAATTTAATACAGCGAAAACGATTTTATGGAAAAAAGGTTATAAATTTATGTTAGGACATCCAGCCGTACTTAAAATATTTATACCTGGGGAGAAAAATAGACTGCTCTCGGATCTGGAGGAGGCACAAGAATTCGCAGAACGTTTGCAAGACAGAAGAAGAGATGTAACAAGAAAGATGACCAGCGATAAAGTATATATAAAGATGTAAAAATAATGTATATGTAAAGAACTAAACAGGGAAAAGAGAAGAGAAGGAAGGAAGAAGGGGGAAAAAAAGAGCTTTGTTATATGTATTAAAAAAAGTGTTTTCTGGGGGGGGTTGGGTGGGGGGGAGAATAACCGTCATTGCGAAATCAATTGATGCTTGCGAGCAAGATTGCAAACCAAATGGAAGGGGGAGTTGTGGTTGCCCGGCAAGGGATAAGGGGCAATTCAGAGAGGGGGGTTGCATTTGGGGTTTAAGTGTTATTGGGTGTGGGAATTGTTGGAATATTTTATGTTTTAAATGTGTTGCCATACGATGAGTTTAAAAAGATGGTGAAGATAAAAAGGGGGCAAAGGGGAATGGAGGTGGTGAGGAGGCGGAAAAGAGGTGTAAACAAGATGGTCACGTTGAACTATATGACTATAAATATTAATGGAATACATAACCAAATTAAAAGGAAGAGGCTACTAAATTTACTGAAAAAAGAAAAAAAATAGATATAGCATTTGTGCAGGAAAGGCATCTAACTGATGTGGAACATAACAAATTAAAGAGAGACTGGGTAGGACACGTAGCGGCAGAATCATATAATTCAAAAGCTAGAGGTGTAGCCATATTAATTAATAAAAATGTACCAATCAAGATAGAGGAGGAAATAATAGATCCAGCAGGGAGGTATGTAATGATAAAGTGTCAGATATACTCAGAATTTTGGAATTTGCTCAATATATATGCACCTAACAAGGAGGATCAAAAGTTTATGTAGGATATTTTTTTGAAGATTGCAGACACACAAGGAAATATATTGATAGGAGGGGATTTTAACCTTAATTTGGATCCATTGTTGGATAAAACTGGACAAAAGACAAGCAAAAAGAATAAAGTAGCCAAATTTATGGTTAAATCAATGCAGAAAATGAAATTTATGGATATATGGAGAAGGCAGCACCCAAAAGAGAATGAATATTCATATTACTCGAGTAGGCATAAAACATACTCAAGGATTGATATATTTTTGTTGTCGGCCCATATGCAAGGAAGAGTTAGGAAAACTGAGTATAAAGCTAGACTACTATCTGATCTTTCACCCCTGTTATTAGCTATAGAACTGGAGGACATCCCACCAAGAACATACAGATGGAAGTTAAACTCCATGCTACTTAAAAGGCAGGAATTTAGAGTTTATTGAATGCCAAATTAAAACATATTTTGAAATAAACACAGAATCGGTGAAAGATAAATTTATACTATGGGACGCAATGAAATCCTTCATTAGAGGACAGATAATAAGTTATGTAACTAAGATGAAAAAGGACTACAATCGGGAAATAGAGCAGCTGGAAAGGGAGATAGCATGTATAGAAAAGGAACTAGTGAAAAGGGACGATATAAAGAAAAAGAGAGAATTGATACACAAAAACAAAAATACAAATCATTACAAACGTACAAGGTGGAGAAGAACATAATGAAAACAAAGCAAAAGTATTACGAACTGGGAGAAAAAACTCACAAAATATTAGCCTGGCAACTTAAAACGGAACTAGCTAAAAGAACTGTATTGGCATCAAGGAAAAAGGACAAACATATCACATATAACACAACAGAGAATAATGAAAACTTTAAGGAATTTTGTAAACAATTATACCAAACTGAGAACGAGGGGAAAGATGATAAAATAGAAGAGTTTTTAGCCAAAATTGAACTGCCAAAATTGCAAGAAGAGGAACAAAACAAATTGATAAAAAACATTTGAAGTACAGGATATATTAAAAAATCTGCTAAACAATAAAACACCAGGAGAGGAGGGATTTCCAATAGAATTGTATAAAACATTTAAAGAGTTATTAATCCCTCCTGTCCTGGAAGTAATGAATCAGGTAGAAGAAACACAAAAATTGCCAGACTCATGTAAGACAGCAATAATTACAGTAATACCAAAGAAGGGGAAGGATCCATTAACACCAGCATTATATAGACCAATATCTCTACTTAACTCAGTTTATAAGATAATAGCAAAATTATTAACAAACAGACTGGCCGACTGTGTATCAAAAATAGTAAAACAAGATCAAACTGGATTTATTAAGAAAAGACGAACAGTGGATAATGTCTGTAAACTTATTAATCTAATTCATGCAGCTCAAGGAAATAAGAAACCAACGGTGGCTGTTGCCTTAGATGCAGAAAAGGCCTTTGACAGGGTAGAGTAGAACTACTTATTTAAGGTATAACAGAAGTTCAATCTGCCAGAAAAATATATTAATTGGATTAAAGCATTATATAATGGCAAAGGTAGTAGTAAATGGATATGTATTGAACCAATTCAAATTAAGTAGATCAACTAGGCAGGGATGTCCATTATCCCCCTCATTGTTCGTCTTAGCAATAGAACCATTGGCAGAGCTGATAAGAATAGAAAACAAAATAAAAGGGATAAAAATAAAGGAAAAGGAATATAAAATCAGTTTATTTGCAGATGATATCATAGTATACCTAACAGAACCAGAGATATCAATAAAAGAATTATATAAGAAATTGAAGGAATATGGAGAAATATCAGGGTACAAGGTCAACACAAATAAAAGTGAAGTGATGCCAATGAGTAATTCGGATTATACAGAACTTAAAAAAGAATCACCATTTAAATGGCAAACACAAGCAATCTGATACCTAGGGATTAGGTTAGACAATAACAAGCCACTTGTACAAACTAAATTATCAGCCACTAATAAAGGAAGTGCAGGAAGACTTAGAACATTGGAAAGAATTACCGCTAATGTTGATAGGGAGGGTAAACTGCATTAAAATGAATGTGTTCCCAAGGATCCAATACTTATTTCAAATGTTACCAATTCCCTTAACAGAGAAATTCTTTGATGAATTAAAGAGAATAATAAGGAAATTCTTGTGGATAGGGGGGAAACCAAGGGTAGCATTATATAAATTAACAGAGAGATATAACCAAGGTGGTTTGCAGTTACCAAACTTCAGAAAATATTATAGAGCTACACAATTAAGGTATTTATCAGATTTTTACCAGACGAGAGAAAAACCAGACTGGACTAAGATAGAACTAGATAAAATAGGGGAGAACTTACCGGAACATGTACTTTATAAGTGGGATGAAAAGTTGGTGCAATATAAAAGCTCACCAGTATATTACTTAATATATGGAAGAAGATCCACGTAAAAAGGAAAAAAATGAATTACCAAATACCAGAATTGTTATTGATGCAAAATCCGCTAATCCCTTTTACAATAGATAACGTTTCCTTTAGAGAATGGGAGAGAAAAGGATTCAAAAGAATAGAAAATTGTATTTTGGGAAATAATTTATTAACATTTGAACAGTTGAAGAACAAATATAGAATAACTCATGGTACAATGTTTGCATACCATCAACTGAAAGCTTATTTAAAGGATAAATTGGGAAACAGATTGAAATTACCAGAAGGAAGCAGCTTTGAATATGTGATTACAGATACGCTAATGATAATGTTCTAGTTGGTGGTGATTTTAATTGTGTTTTGGAACCTTTATTAGATAAACTTCCGAAGAAAGTTAAGAAATCTAAAATGGCAGTTCAGGTTCAAGCGATGATGAAATATCTTAATTTAATAGATATTTGGAGAAGTCTTAATCCGACAGAGAAAGATTTCTCCTTTTACTCATCTAGACATGAATCGTTTTCAAGCATTGACTTCTTTTTAGTATCGGCACATTTACAAGGGAAAATACAACAAGCAGAATACAAAAGTAGGGTGATTTCAGATCATTCTTTGTAATACTTTACATATGCAACTTCTGAGAAAATTCAAGTGGCCTATCGTTGGAGGTTTAATACAATGTTATTAAAAAATATGGAATTTATTGATTTTTTGAAAAAAACAAATTAATTTTTTTAAAGAAAATTCTAATTCTATTCAAAGTAAGTTTGTATTATGGGATGCTATTTGAGAGGACAAATAATTAGTTATGCTTCTAAAATAAAAAAAGAATCGATTAAATCAGAGTCTTGAATTAGAGAAACAGATTGATGAGTTAGAAAAGGAATTTCAGAAAAATGCTACAGAAGATCAGAAAATAGAATTATCTAGGTTGAAATTGGAATATAATACTTTGCAATATTATCAATTTGAATGTATGATTAATAGGACTAAACAACGGTATTATGAATGGGGAGAGAAAGCACATAAAGTATTGGCATGGCAATTAAAGAAAGAACAGGTTTCAAGGACTATTAATGCTGTTAGATGGAATTCTTTTATCACTTATAAACCTCGTGAGATTAATGATGAATTTTGTAAAAAGTTATATACATCTGAAGGAAAACAAGAAAATGGATCGATTGATCTTTTTTTATCACAGTTGAATTTATCAACATTAGAGGATGTAGATATACAGGAGTTGGAAGCACCATTTACTGATTCGGAAATTAAAATGGCTATGATGGAAATGCCAAACGGTAAATCGCCTGGTGACAATGGATTTTCGGTTATTTTTTATGATGATCTCTCTACAGTGTTTGGAGATCTATTACATCAAGTTGGAGAATGCTGAGTCTTGTTCTAGTGCTTTAATTACAGTAATTCCAAAAAAAGATAGAGATCCTTTGAAAGTATCTTCATATAGACCAATTTCGTTGTTAAATGTAGATTATAAAATAATAGCTAAAATTTTAGCAAATAGATTGGCTAAACTTTTACCTAAGTTGATCCATATGGATCAGACAGGTTTTATAAAGAATAGATATGCCTCAGATAATATTCTGTGTGTGATTAGTTTGATTAATAGATTTCGACAATCTTTAGATCACCCGATGGTGATATCTTTAGATGCAGAAAAAGCATTTGATAGAGTTGAGTGGAATTTTTTGTTTAAAGTTCTGGAGAAATTTAAGTTTGGTCCTATTTTTATTGGTTGGATTAAGACTTTATATAGTAAACCGGTAGCTAGAGTATTGACGAATGGTTTGATTTTGGAACCGTTTAAATTGACTCGATCAACTCGTCAAGGTTGTCCTTTATCACCAGCTTTGTTTGCGTTAGTGATTGAACTTTTTGCACAACTGATAAGACAAAATACACAGATACAAGGTATGAAAGTTTTAGATGAGGAATATAAAATTAATTTATTTGCCAAAGATGTATTGGTGTATTTAACAAATCCAGCTCAATCACTTTTGCACTTGAAGGAGTGCCTGATACAATATGGATGTCTTTCTGGATATAAAGTTAATTGGGAAAAAAGTGAAATGCTACCGGTAAGCAAAGGAGATTATTCAGTTTATAAGAATATTATTCATTTGAAATGGACTGATCGAATTAAATTTCTGGGTATAATTTTGAATGTTAATTATCAATCTTTATATAAATTAAATTATGTTCCATGAATGAAAAAAATTAAAACTGATTTGATTAAATTGAAAGATTTACCTATTAATTTATTGGGTAGGATAAATACAATTAAGATGAACATTTTTCCGCGTATGCAATATTTGTTTCAATCTATTCTGTATTTACTTGATAATATTTTTTTTCGAGATTTGAATAAAATGGTTAGGGAGTTTTTATGGAGAGGTAAATTTTTCAAGGGTAGCCTTGAATAAATAACTTGGAAATATGAGTTAGGGGGATTATGTTTACCACATTTTCAAAATTATTATGAAGCAGCCCAACTTAAATTTATTAGTTCATTGATGGATTTGGAACGGCCCTCTAGTTGGGCCAAAATTGAGATGGCAAATATTTCTGAATTTGAAATACATCAATTTTTGTTTAGATGGAATATAAATTTGTTACAGCAACATAATGTGCCTATATTAAAACATTTAATGAAGTTATGGACAAAGAAAAAGAAAATGATAGGTTCTAGGGGTGAATTATCGGCTTTGACTCTGTTGTATAATAATCAACTTATTTCTTTTTCAATACACAATCAAAGTTTATTACATTGGAGATTTAAAGGTGTGGAAAATTTGCAAGATTGTTTTAAAGAAGGTAAATTTTTATCTTTTAATCAGATGAGGGACAATTATGGTATTGATAAGAACTCTCTGTTTTTTTATTATCAAATTCGATCTTTGGTAAAACATGTGTTTGGTAGAGAAGTTCAAGAACAGTGGAGCCCCCAGAAAGAGGTTCAATGTTGGAAACTTGCAGTCAGACGAAGTGAAAGGAAACTTCCAGGCAAACCTCCAAGCAAAGCTCGAGGATGCAAACTGCCTCACGGACATGTCTCCTGAAACCCTCTGGGATCAGCTGAAAACGGCCTTACTGCAATCCACTGAAGAGGTACTGGGCTTCTCCTCCAGGAAAAACAAGGACTGGTTTGACGAAAACAACCAGGAAATCCAGGAGCTCCTGGCAAAGAAGCAATCTGCCCACCAGGCTCACCTTGCAAAGCCTTCCTGGCCAGAGAAAAAATGAGCCTTCCGTCTCGTATGCAGCCATCTTCAGCGCAAACTCCGGGAGATCCAAAATGAGTAGTGGACTAGCCTCGCCAAATGAACCCAGCTTAGCGCCGACATTGGCAACTTCAGGGGTTTCTATGAGACGCTAAAGACTGTGTACGGCCCCTCACCCCAAGTCCAAAGCCCTCTGCGTAGCTCAGACGGTGAAGTCCTCCTCAGTGACAAGATCTCCATCCTCAATCGATGGTCAGAACACTTCCAATCTCTTTTCAGTGCCAACTGCTCAGTCGAAAAATCCGCCCTGCTCCAGCTCCCTCAACAGCCCTTGAGTCTAGAGCAGGACGAGGTCCTTACCCAGGAAGAGACATATAAGGCAATTGAACAACTGAAAAGTGGCAAAGCAGCAGGTATGGATGGAATCCACCAGAGGTCTGGAAGGCTGGCGGGAAAACTCTGCATACCAAACTGCATGAGTTTTTCATGCTCTGCTGGGACTAAGGAAAGCTGCCTCAGGACCTTCTTGATGCCATCATCATCACCCTGTACAAAAACAAAGGCGAGAAATCAGACTGCTCAAACTACAGGGGAATCACGCTCCTCTCCATTGCAAGCAAAATCTTCGCTAGGATTCTCCTTAATAGACTAATACCTAGTGTCACCGAAAATGTCCACCCAGAATCACAGTGTGGCTTTCGCGCAAACAGAGGAACTACTGACATGGTCTTTGCCCTCAGACAGCTCCAAGAAAAGTGCAGAGAACAAAACAAAGGACTCTACATCACCTTTGTTGACCTCACCAAAGCCTTCGACACCGTGAGCAGGAAAGGGCTTTGGCAAATACTAGAGCACCTCGGATGCCCCCCCCCCAAGTTCCTCAACATGGTTATCCAACTGCACGAAAACCAACAAGGTCGGGTCAGATACAGCAATGAGCTCTCTGAACTCTTCTCCATTGACAACGGCGTGAAGCAAGGCTGCGTCCTCGCACCAACCCTCTTTACTATCTTCTTCAGCATGATGCTGAAACAAGCTATGAAAGACCTCAACAATGAAGACGCTGTTTACATCCAGTACCGCACGGATGGCAGTCTCTTCAATCTGAGGCACCTGAAAGCTCACACCAAGACTCAAGAGCAACTTGTCCATGAATTACTCCTTGCAGATGATGCCGCTTTAGTTGCCCATTCAGAGCCAGCTCTCCAGCGCATGACGTCCTGTTTTGCGGAAATTGCCAAAATGTTTGGCCTGGAAGTCAGCCTGAAGAAAACTGAGGTCCTCCATCAGCCAGCTCCCCACCATGACTACCAGTCCCCCACATCTCCATCGGGCACACAAAACTCAAAACGGTCAACCAATTTACCTACCTGGGCTTCACCATTTCATCTGATGCAAGGATCGACAACGAGATAGACAACAGACTCGCCAAGGCAAATAGGGCATTTGGAAGACTACACAAAAGAGTCTGGAAAAACAACCACCTGAAGAAACACACAAAGATCAGCGTGTACAGAGCCATTGTCATACCCACACTCCTGTTCGGCTCCAAATCATGGGTCCTCTACCGGCATCATCTACGGCTCCTAGAATGCTTCCCTCAGCGCTGTCTCCGCTCCATCCCCAACATTCATTGGAATAACTTCATCACCAACATCGAAGTACTCGAGCTGGCAGAGTCTGCAAGCATCGAATCGATGCTGCTGAAGACCCAACTGCGCTGGGTGGGTCACGTCTCCAGAATGGAGGACCATCGCCTTCCCAAGATCGTGTTATATGGCGAGCTCTCCACTGGCCACCGAGACAGAGGTGCACCAAAGAAGAGGTACAAGGACTGCTTAAAGAAATCTCTTGGTGCCTGCCACATTGACCACCGCCAGTGGGCTGATATCACCTCCAACTGTGCATCTTGGCACCTCACAGTTAGGTGGGCAGCAACCTCCTTTGAAGAAGACCGCAGAGCCCACCTCACTGACAAAAGACAAAGGAGGAAAAACCCAACACCCAACCCCAACCAACCAATTTTCCCTTGCAACCACTGCAACTGTGCCTGCCTGTCCCGCATCGGACTTGTCAGTCACCAACGAGCCTGCAGCAGACGTGGACATACCCCTCCATAAATCTTCATCCGCGAAGCCAAGCCAAAGAAGAAAAAAGAAAGATTTTACTTGAAATGACTAAATTTGAGACTTTTCTTATGAAGGTACCAGAGAATGGTTATATTTCATCTATGTATCAAATATTACAGGATGGTATGGACAAAAAGATGTGGTAATTCTGTTGGAACTTTTTTTCATGCTGTCTGGTCATGTACATATATACAATCTTTTTGGATGAAAATTCAATTATTTTTAGAATACCTGTATAAGATTAAAATACCTTTAGATCCGACAGTATTTTTATTGGGTAGTTTGCAACCTCTGAAAAGTTTGGGATTAGATAAATTTCAACTTGCTTTTGTATATTTAGCATTATCTGTAGCGAAAAAATGTATTGCTAGTACGTGAAAAGATACAAATATGATTGATATTAATAGATGGCATAATGAGAAATATTGTTTAATAATGGAAAAAATTAAATGTTTCGTGTGATAATTATAGTTTCTTTATTAATAAATGGTTGTTATATTCAGAATATTTACATTTCAATTTAAATTGATTAGATTTTAATATGTATGCTTAATTTTTTTTAAATATTTTTTCTTTTTTTCTTTCTTTATGGCTCTCCTTAGGAGAGTTGGCTGGGGGGGGGGGATGGTTTCTTCTTTTTTTTCTCTTTTTTTTCTTTATATATAAAAAATAACGTTCATGTTTAGAGTTACTTGTTGTATATGTCATGTACTAATTGTTTTTTGAACAACATAAATAAAGTTTTTAAAAAATGTGATTATAGATACAATGATAATTAAAAGAGTTATAATGAACATGTATATCAAGCTGCAAGGTAAAGAAAATGAGGAAATAAGCTATAAACCTAAACAAAAGTGGGAAAAGGATTTAAAAATAAAGATAAAGAATGAAACATGGGAAAAGTTATGTTCTGGAACTATGAAGAATATAATAAACACAAGGTTACACATGATACATCTGACTGTTTTTTAGAAGGTCATTTTTGTTCTTTTGTAGAATTGCAAAAGAGATTTGATATAAGTGGTTATTCTATATTTGTGTATTATCAGTTAAGATCTTTTGTAAAACAGGTATGCGGTCGTCAAATGAATTTACTGTCTGAAACTGATTTTGAGAAATATGTGCTCTCATTTCCAAAAAAGGGTTATATATCAGGTTTGTATCGTATTTTGTTGGAAAGTGAAAGTAAAATAGATTGGGATAAAGATAAAATGAAATGGGAAAAAGATTTAAGTTTAACAATAACTGAAGAAGATTGGTCTGAAATCTGCCGTAATAGTGTTCGAAAATTGATTAATGCTAGATTGGCGATGATTAGTTATAGTTTTATACATCAATTATATTTTTTTCATATATATTCTTATATAATAAAAAATTTTTGGATTAATAATTAATACTTAATTAATATATTTTTTTGTTTTTTTATATATATTGATCTTTTTTTAAGATATATATTTTTTATTTTTTATTATACTAATAGTATTAATTCTTCACTCTTTATTGTGGGGGTGGGGAGGGGGGGTTTAGGGGTTAAAAATAGTTATTTTTAGTCTTAGTTTTTAGTTGTTAGGGGGAGATGCCGAGATTGGTATTGTATTAACTATGTTACTTTGTACTTGTATTACTTTATTTTGTATTTTTTCTGTACGTGAATTACTTACTTTCTTCATATGTTAAAATTAATAAATAAAGTTTTGAAAAAAAAAGGTTACACATGATACAGTATAATTAGTTACATAGGTTATATATCAATCCTCAAAAATTAAAAGAATGGAATCCAACATTATCGGATAGGTGTTTTCTCTGCAAGAAGGAAATAGAAACAACAGTACATGCAATTTGGACATGTACAATAGTTAATACATTTTGGGAAGAACTAAATCAGATATTAAATAAAATCACAAAAAACAACATACCAAAAAATCCAGAGATCTTTCTTTTAAGTAACATAAGAAATAAAGAATTAGTCCTCAAATTGGATAAAGCACAAAAAGGATTCATTATGATAGACTTAGTAGTAGCAAAAAAATGTATAATGTCAACTTGGAAAATGGAAGAGAGCCTGAGAGTACAGCAATGGTACATGGAAATGAATAAATTTATTCCATTGGAAAAAATAACATATAATTAAAAAAAAAGTCACATTATTTGAACAAAATTGGGAACCATACATGGAACATAACAGAGGGCTTGCCTCAGACACCCACCCCCTAAAATGATAAGAAGACAAAACGATTTGATTTAGTGTGTAAAAGTAGATGACACATTTTTCTTGTTTGTTTTTCCTTTGTGTGAAGACATTGTTTTATGGTTTTATTGTATTTTATATGTTGAATATTTATTGGTTTTGGAGGGGGGTGGGAAGGGGGGAGGGAGGGAAGGGGGGAAAAAGGGGGAAAATACCATTGTGTATATTTAATGAGAAACGTTTGTCCATATTTTAGTTGTTATTGTTCACAGTGTGAAAAATAAAAATTTATTAAAAAAAACTCTTGACAGACAACTGCTTAAAGAAACCTAAAATGGATGAGAGGGGGGGGTGGGGGGGTGGTTTGGGAGGAAAGGGGGGGGGAGAAAAAGTCACTGTATATGTGTGAAAAAGAAATAGTGTATATCATGGCTAATGTGATTTATGGTGTGAAAAATAAAAAAAATTTAAAAAAAAAGAAATCTCTTGGTGCCTGCCACATTGACCACCGCCAGTGGGCTGATATCACCTCCAACTGTGCATCTTGGCACCTCTCAGTTAGGTGGGCAGCAACCTCCTTTGAAGAAGACCGCAGAGCCCACCTCACTGACAAAAGACAAAGGATCACCATCTCCCATGGCTACCTTGACTACATCTGTGAGGATTCCATTCCTTTCTCTCAATTCCTCCATCTCCATCACATCTGCTCACAGGATGAGGTCTTCCATGGTAGATCATCCGAGATGTCCTCCTTCAAATAACATGGCTTCCCCTCAATCACCACCAACTCGGCCCTCATACACATAGCCTCTATTCCCCATGCGCAACAAGGACAGGATTCCTCATCCTCACCTACTACCCTATGAGCCTCCACATCCAACATATTATCTTCTGCCATTTCCACCACCTACTAAATGAAATCACCACTGGACACATTCCCTTCTCCTCCCTTCTCTGTCCTTTGCAGGGAATGCTCCCTCTGATTCCCTCATCCATTCCTTCCTTCCCAGCAATCACCCCCTTGGCACCTACCCCTGTGACTGCAGGAGATGCTCCCACTTGCGCCCACACCATCTCCATCACCATCATTCAGGGCCTCAAACAGTCCTTCCTAGTGAAGCAACACTTCCCTTGTGAATCCGCAGGAGTCATCTACTGCATCTGATGCTCCCGTTGTGGTCTCCTCTACATCGGAGAGACTGAACACAAACTGGGAGATCACTTTTTTGAGTACCTCGGTTCTGTCCACCACTTCAATTCCCCACCCCATTCCCTTGCCAACATGCCCGTTCATGGTCTCATGAACTGCCAGACTGAGACCACCTTCAAATTGTGGGAACACCTCATATTTCACGGGCACCCTCCAACTGAATGGCATTAACATCAACTTCTATGGTTTCCATTAGCTCCTCTCTCCCTATGTCTCCTTTCCTTGCTCTGTCTCTATCTCTCTCTTCCCTTTTCCTTTTGTCTCCTTTCCCAGCTCTGCATTTACATAGCCACCAACCCCCTCCCCCATCAATTCTCACCTTTTCTCTCTCCTGACCTCCTATCTGTAGTCTGTTAGCATCAAATCACACGAGGCAGAGTACAGGTAAAACACTAGTTTTAATAGACTGGTATACAGCTAGGATTTGAGGCCTTGGTCTTGCCTCTGTACAAGCCTAGGCCAGAATGAGGGGGAAGGGATTTTGCCCCCCCCCCCCCCCCCGGGCTTATATACAAGGTCACCAGGTGACCTAGTGGTGTAATGATATCATGCATAACATACCACCACATTCACCCTCCCTTAAAAAATTGTGACTGACCCTTCCCCCCCCCCCCCCCACTGTCTCTTTGCACCTGTTCATATCAAATATTTGACTTCCTCTTCCTTCTGGACCTTCGGTGGGGCCAGGGCAGGGGAGATGGGGGGTGCCAGGGCCTGGGGGTCGACCCTGAGTGAGGATATGGTGCATGGGTGCACGGGCTTTCTGCCCATGGGGATGTGTTCATCTGCTGCTCTTCATGCTGCTCCTTGGGGGTCGGCAACCCTCCCGCGTCGACTGTGGTTCCTTCCTGCTGATCTTCCGAAGCCTGTGGTGCTCCTGCGTCATCTGCCGGCCCGTCCTGCTGATCTGTAGGGATCTGTAGTTCTTCTGCACTGCCCACGTCTCCTGCCGGTGTGAGGTCCCTGGTGGCCACCGAGTCTTCCCGTCCATTCTCGAATGCGACGTAGGCGTAGTGAGGGTTCGCGTGCCTCACTTCCACAGGCTCCACCTGCGGGTTCATCCTGTGGCATCTGCAATGCTTGTGGAGGAGGGCCGGTCTCAGCAACATCAGCCATCTAGGCAGCACAGTGCCTGTCGTGGCTTTCCTCAGGAAAGAAAAGATACTGTCATGTGGTGTTACGTTAGTGGTGGTACACAATAAAGAGCGTATGGAGTGCAGAGCCTCTGGTAACACATCTTGCCACCTTGCTACTGGTAGGTCCTTTGCTTTGAGAGTTAGCAGAACCATCTTCCAGATGGTGGCATTCTCCCTTTCTACCTGCCCATTCGCCCGAGGGTGATAACTCATAGTGCGACTGGTCACAATGCCTCTATCCCTTTTAACTTTCAAACTTTATTTAAAGATAGAAAAGGCATAACATGCAGTCTAATAATCATCAAACATTGATTTTATAAAGATATATATATAAAACAAGAAAAAAAAACTCAAAACCCCCCAGAAAAATTAAATAAAATTTAAAAAACCCGAAACACCCTTCCACCCCTTCAGCCAGCTCCCTTAAGGGGAGCCAAAAATATAAATTATATATAAAAAAATTATAAATGTTAAGAACAATTCAAAGTATATCTAAATGCATATATTTCAAATATGGAGACCATTTGCTAACAAAAAAAGAATATCATGTAAATTATAGGTATTTTTTCCATAACAATGCAAGTTTTCAATTTATTGTGCCAACATAGTATATTAATCTCTGTATTGTCTTTCCAAGTACTCGCAACACATTTACGCGCTCCTGATAACACCAAATGTACAAAAGCAATTTGAATTTTATCCAAACCCAATCCCCTCAATGAAATCAAATTACCCAAACAAGAAAATCGTTGGGTCTAATGGTAATGTAAAGTTATACAATTTTTTCCAAAACTACTTTATTTCCTTGCCAGAATAGTTGACCTTTAACACAAGTCCAAACAGCATGTAAAAAAGTTCCAATACACGAATCACATCTAAAACATGAGTCTGAATTACTAAACCCATATTTTTTCAGTTTCTCCGGAGTCAAATATAGTTGATGTAAAAAATTATAATTAACTATTCCATATCTTATATTAGTCAATTTGATTAGATTGTCCTGACACATACCCGCCCAATCATCTTCATGGAAAATAAACACTAAATCACTTTCCCATTTAAGTTTAGATTTTTCCCAATCCTGTTTATCCATATTATCTTGTAACAAATTATACACAACCGAAATATAACCCTTCTTTGGTACAGAGGAAATCAAAGACTTAAATCTTGACAAAGTAGGTAAATTCATTTCTCTACCATAATTATCCTTTACCAAGGCTCTAAGTTGGTAATATACAAAGAATTTACAGATATATCAAATCTGTCTCTCAATTGATTAAAAGAAAGAAATTGTCCCTCTTCAAAACAATCCTGTATTGTCTTTATACCCTTAAAATCCCAACTCTTTAAATAATTATTAAACATTGAAAAAGAAATAAGCTGATTATTATACAATGGAGTTAAAATTGATCATTTATCTTTTGATCCCAAAACCCTATTTTTTAAAATCTAGATCTTTAACAAATGTTTCAACACCAGCATATTATATTCCTGTAACAAATTCAAGTTCCAACGAAATATAAATTCATGTACCTGGACCTCAGAAATACACGTCATTTCCTCCTTAGCCCAGCTAGGAGGTTGATTTAGATCCATCAACCTGCTAATAAACTTCAATTTTGAAAATGTGGTAACTGAAGTCAACCTAACGCATATTTACAATGCCTCTAGCCCTGAGGTACTGTTGGACCTCGGTGCTCATGAAGGCAGCACCCCTATCCGTGTGTATATAGCTAGGGTACCCACACAAACTGAATATAGATTGCAGGCACTTTATTACTGTGGCTGTGGTGACATCAGGACATGGGATAGCAAAGGGGAACTGTGAGTACTCGTTGATAGCATTTAGGAAATAGATGTTCCTGTCTTAGTACAGGAGCGGGCCTTTGAAGTCAAGGCTAAGCTGCTTGAAAGGCCTGGTAGCTTTTATTAAGGGGACGCTGTCTGGCCAGTGTACGGTTTACACACCGCACAGATGGAGCAACCCCTGCTTACCGTCCATACCTCCTCCACTGAGAACTGGAGGTTTTTGGCCCTGACAAAGTGGAAGAGCCTCGTGACTCCCGGGTAGCCCAGCTCATTGTGCAAGCTCTGCAGCTGGGACATGTGATTAAGGGCCACACAAGTGCCTCTGGACAAATTGTCTGAGGGCTCATTGAGCCTCCCTGGACAGTATAGGATGTCGTAGCTGTACGTCGACAATTCTATCTTCCAGCGCAAGATTTTATCGTTCTTTATCTTCCCCCTGTTCTGGTTATTGAACATGAATGCCACGGATTGTTGGTCCGTGACAAGGGTGAAGCGTTTACAGGCCAAAAAATGTTTCAAGTGCTGCACTGCTTCCACAATGGCCTGGGCCTCCTTCCCCACTGTTGAATGTCTTACCTCGGATCCCTGGAGGGTCAGCTATAAAAAGGCCAACGTCTGCCCCTCTTGATTCAGGGTGGCAGCCAACACCAAGTCTGAAGCGTCGGTCTCTACCTGAAATGGGACCGTCTCGTCAATGGATCGCAGGGTTGCCTTCGCGATCAGATCCCTGCCCTGATCTCTTTGAAGGCTTTGATAGCAGCAGGGCTGAGGGGAAAAGTTGAGGCCTTTATAAGTGGGCGGGCCCTGTCAGCGTAATTGTGGACCCACTGCACATAGTATGCAAACAGCCCCAGACACCTCTTTAATGTCTTTTGAGAATGAGGGATGGGGAGGTCTAACAGCGGGTGCATGCGGGCCGGGTACGGGCTGATTTCCCTGTTTTGCACCACATAGCCCAGGATCGCTAACTTCCTGGTGCGAAAGACACATTTATCCTTATTGTTCATGAGATTGCGGTCCTTTACTGCCTGAAAAAAACATTGAGGGTTAGCATTATGGTCAGCTAGTGAGTGGCCGCAGATCGTAATGTTGTCCAAGTACAGGAACACCGCCTTTAAGTGGTATTCGCCCACTATGTGGTCCATCTCCTGCTGGAACAGGGATACCCCGTTGGTGATACCAAAGGGGAGGCAGAGGAACTGGTACATCCTGCTGTTCGCTTCAAATGCTGTGTATATCCTATTGCTTTTTCTAATGGGCAACTGGTGGTACACTGCCTTGAGGTCGATAGTAGAGAACACTTTGTACTGGGCAATGCTGTTTACCATGTCCGTGATACACGGAAGTGGGTATGCATCCAGCTGTGTGAATTTGTTGATGGTCTGACTGTAGTCTATGACCATACACCTCGTATCCCCGGACTTCACTATCACTACGTGTGCACTCCAGGGGCTGGTACTCTTTTCTATAATGTTCTCCTGCAGGAGTCTATGGACTTCTGCACCGATAAACTCCCTTTCTTTTGGGCTGTACCTCCTGCTCTTGGTTGCAGTCAGGTGTGAGGGGCATGGCCTATGTTCAGGGCCGTGAGGTTGCAGTAATGCTTCCTTCTAAGGATTAATGGGGGAAGCAGCCTATCGTCCACCATTGTGATGCTTTTCAGTTGGCACTGAAAATCCAATCCCAGCAGCAGTGGAGCACAGTGGCGTGGGAGCACCAGCAATTTAAACTCCTCGTACACCATACCCTGGATCTCCAGAGTGACCCTGCAGAAGTAGTTGCCCTTAGTCACATGGTTGTTAAATGCCATTAGGATCTGATGGTCACTGGGGTCGTGATTCAGTCATAATGAGGCCAGCCTGGTGCTTCCTCCATTCTGATAGGAGCTTTCATCTCAATTTCGATCGTAGTACTCGTTACCGAAGCCATCATCTGATCGCTGTGCCCTCTGCCCAGCGTCCAAAGATGGCCGACAGCACATGGCAGTCTGCTTCATCTTGCCTGTGGGGAAAGGAGAAGATCTTTCCCGTCTCTCATTTGCATGAGAGAGGGCTTTGGCAGGAGCCTTGAGGCTTCAGCATACTTTCGCATAAAGCCCCTTCTTTCCACACCTCGAGCAGTCCTTCTCCTTAGCTGGACAGTGGACTCTGGGGTGCTTTAGCTGCCCGCAAAAAATGCACAGAATGGTCTAATGAGGCAGTTGCTGTGGAATGTTGCCCTTGTTCACCTGTGCACCTCTCCCTGTAAGTGGCCCACGTGTCTGGCTCAGTGTACTCCTCTAGCTCCCTCCTAGAGTCCTCCAGAGCCTCTGCAATGGTTTCAGCCTCATCTAGCCTCATTGGCCCCTTTTCCAACATCCTCTGTCTTATCTCCATTGACCTGACCCCGGCTATGATTCTGTCCCTCACCAGGCCGTCTGCAAACTCTTGGGCAGATACTGTCTTAAAATTGCAAGCGCTCGCCAAATCCTTTAGCGGGAGTATAAAGTCTCTAACAGACTCCCCTGCTTGCTGAGACCTGGTCACGAGTCTGTGCCTGGAGTGCAGCTCCCTGGACCCCTATTATAATGTCTTTGCAGAGTGTCCATTGCTTCCTGGTATGACTTGGCGTCCTGAATTAACGAGTACGGACAATCTCCCAGCTGAGCCAGCAGTAGCATCAGCATTTCCTCCTCTGACACTCCCTCTACACCCGTGTAATTTAAAAAGCACCTATACCATCGGCTGAAATGCATGCTTGCACTGAGGGTTCTGGGATCTAGGTCAAGCTTCTCTGGCCGCAGTACCTGGCTGAGCCTCAGCTTGAGGTTCGATAGCTGGGGGGTAGGCGCGTGCTAGGCCTGATCCCTCTCGCACATGGTCACTTGCCCCTGCGGAGATGCGGGCTCCCTCCGGGGATTCAGAGATGGTTGGGGCGGCTCTTGGGTAACAGCCCATCCCCCGATCCTGCCAGTAAACCACGATCAGCAAGGTGACTTGTCATACGGGCTGCGGAGAGAGAAACCCGCTCCCTCAGGTCAGTAAATAATGGACTACAAAAATGGCTCGCTGAGCCGAGTAAAAGTGCGCAACCGCGCATGCGCGACTCCTTGCGCATGCGTGATGCACATGAAAAAAAACACACTGACGGGAGGGGGGACCAGCTGGGGAGTCGATCTCCACAGCCGGCAACGACAGCTGCAGAACACCTGCAGCAAGAAGAGACCACAGAAGACAATAGAAACAAGAAAGAAGAGAAGGAAAGGGCAACAAAGAAACAACAGATGGCCAACCCAGAGGAAGAAGAAGAGGAAGAGGAAGAGTACAGGGAAATAGAAGAAGAAAAGAAAGGCAAGATAAAGGAGGTATTTTCTCTTATTGAGGGATATATGGAGTCATTTAAAAAATGACAGGAATTTAATGATTTAAGAAAAAGAATAAACAACACAGAAGAGAAAATGAATAAAATAGATATGACCTTAACAGAAATGGGAAAGAAAATGGACAAGATGGAAGAGCGGGCAGTAGCAGCAGAAATGGAGGTAGAGGACTTAAAAAAGAAATTAGAGGAATCTAATAAAAAAGTTATAAAGACACAAGAACTGTTAGCTCAGAAAATAGATATAATGGAAAATTATAACAGAAGAAATAACATAAAGATAGTGGGCCTTAAGGAAGATGAAGAAGGCAAGAATATGAGGGAGTTTATAAAAGAGTGGATCCCTAAGACCCTAGGATGTCCAGAACTACAGCAAGAAATGGAAATAGAAAGGGCACATAGAGTATTGGCCTCTAAACCACAACCACAACAAAAACCAAGATCTATTGTAGTAAAATTCCTAAGATATACTACAAGAGAAAAGGTACTGGAGAAGACAATGGAAAAAGTAAGAGAGGGCAACAAACCACTGGAGTATAAAGGGCAAAAAATCTTCATTTATCCAGATATAAGTTTTGAACTCCTAAAGAAGAGAAAAGAGTTCAATACAGCAAAGGCGATTTTCTGGAAGAAAGGGTATAAATTTATAGTAAAGCATCCAGCGGTATTGAAAATATTTATTCCAGGACAACAAAACAGACTATTCTCGGATCCAGAAGAAGCACGAAAATTTGCAGAACAATTACAAAAATAGACTGAGGGATGAAGACGGGTAATGAGAGTAAAAATGATCACGATTGATATGTATGTGGGTAAAGACAAAAATAGACTGAGGGATGAAGACGGGTAATGAGAGTAAAAATGATCACGATTGATATGTATGCGGGTAAAGAGGTATAAGAGTGAATAGAGACAATGTGCATACGTGAATGTATCTGTACTTAGAGGAAAATATAGATAGTATAGACAAGAATTAATAAGGGAAGGTAATGGAATAGAGAGAATAAGGAGGGAATTAAAAGAGTGACCTTTGTGACATATGAAAAGTGAAATCTTTTCTGGGGGGTGCTGGGTGGGGGGAAATAGCGGTCACTGCAAAATCAGTTGACGCTTGCGAGTGGATTCGCAAATCCAAATGGAGAGGGGAGATGTGGTTGTCCGACAAGGGATAAAGGACAACTCAGGAGGGGAAGGGGAGATTGGGGATAAAGAAGATATAAATAGGAGAATAAGGAAAATGTTGGATGTTGTAGGAATGTTGTCTTATAAAGAGTTGAAAATAAGAAAACAGAAATGGAAAAGGAGGAAAGGTAATGATAGAAAAACGGAAAGAGAAGATAAACAAAATATAAAATGGCTACGCTGAACTATATGACTTTAAATATTAATGGAATACATAACCAAATTAAAAGGAAGAAACTACTAAATTTAAATGAATAAATGTATTCATTAGAAGAAATAACATATAGGTTAAGAAATAATATTGAAATATTCGAACAGGTATGGGAGCCTTACATTAAATACAGTAGCGAAAACCTGCCGGGGACAAACATTACCTAGGTTGATGGAAGGAGAAGGAAAGAAAAGAATGGACTCAGTAGAATTTCTGGTGTATTTTTGTTGAATGACAACATTGTCTGACTGGCTTAATGCAACCTAGATTGTATACCAAAAATGGATGAGAGGGGGGGGGGGGTGGGGGGGGGGTGGCTTGGGAGGAGGGAGGGGGGGGAGAAAAAGTCACTGTATATGTGTGAAAAAGAAATAGTGTATATCATGGCTAATGTGATTTATGGTGTGAAAAATAAAAAATTTAAAAAAAAAGAAAAAAGAAAACATCTATCAGATACTGTTGGGTCCCATTTATTTAAATTTTGCGGTGTAATGTATAGTCTGTGTAACCAATTATATTGTATCATACGTAGCCTCGTATTTATTGTATTTCTCATCGTTCCAGAACATAATTTCTCCCATGTTTCCTTTTTTATCTTTATATTTAAATCTTGTTCCCATTTTTGTTTAGTTTTACCATTTGTTTCCTCATTCTCCTTTTCTTGCAGTTTAATATACATATTTGTTATAAATCTTTTGATTAACATTGTATCTGTAATCACATATTCAAGGTTACTTCCCTCTGGTAAACTCAAATTGCTTCCTAATTTATCTTTCAAGTAGGATTTCAGTTGGTAATATTCCAGCGCTGTGTGGTCCTCTACCGGCACCACCTACGGCTCCTAGAACGCTTCCACCAGCGTTGTCTCCGCTCCATCCTCAACATCCATTGGAGCGCTCACACCCCTAACGTCGAGGTACTCGAGATGGCAGAGGTCGACAGCATCGAGTCCACGCTGCTGAAGATCCAGCTGCGCTGGATGGGTCACGTCTCCAGAATGGAGGACCATCGCCTTCCCAAGATCGTATTATATGGCGAGCTCTCCACTGGCCACCGCGACAGAGGTGCACCAAAGAAAAGGTACAAGGACTGCCTAAAGAAATCTCTTGGTGCCTGCCACATTGACCACCGCCAGTGGGCTGATAACGCCTCAAACCGTGCATCTTGGCGCCTCACAGTTTGGCGGGCAGCAGCCTCCTTTGAAGAAGACCGCAGAGCCCACCTCACTGACAAAAGGCAAAGGAGGAAAAACCCAACACCCAACCCCAACCAACCAATTTTCCCTTGCAACCGCTGCAATCGTGTCTGCCTGTCCCGCATCGGACTGGTCAGCCACAAACGAGCCTGCAGCTGACGTGGACTTTTTACCCCCTCCATAAATCTTCGTCCGCGAAGCCAAGCCAAAGAAAGATCTCCAGTTATATTGTACTTATCTCTCATTTGTTCAAAGGATAAGAATCTACTTCCTGAAAAACAATTTTCTATTCTTTTAATCCCTTTTTTTTCCCATTTTCTAAAGGGAAGGTTGTCTATTGTAAAAGGGAGTAGCTTATTTTGCGTCAATATTAGTTTTGGTAATTGATAATTTGTTTTATTTCTTTCTACATGAATCTTCTTCCATATATTGAGGAGATGGTGTAATACTGGAGAAGTTCTATGTTGTACCAATTTTTCGTCCCATTTATATAATATGTGTTCAGGTATCTTTTCCCCTATTTTATCTAATTCTAATCTCGTCCAGTCTGGTTTTTCCCTTGTTTGATAAAAATCTGATAGGTACCTTAATTGTGCGGCTCTATAATAATTTTTGAAGTTTGGCAATTGTAAGCCTCCTTGTTTAAACCATTCTGTTAATTTATCTAGTGCTATCCTCGGTTTCCTCCCTCTCCATAAAAATTTCCTTATTATTTTCTTTAACTCTTTGAAGAATTTTTCTGTTGTATTGGCAATGCCTGAAATAAGTATAGTATCCTTGGAAAAATGTTCATTTTAATACAGTTTATCCTTCCTATCAGTGTTAGTGGTAGCTCTTTCCAATGCTCTAAATCGTCCTGTAATTTTTTCATTAGTGGATTGTAATTGAGTTTATATAATTGGCCTAGATTTTTGTTTATTTGTACACCTAGGTACCTTATTGCCTGCATTTGCCATCTGAATGGGGATTCCTTCTTAAATTTTGAGAAATCCGCGTTATTCATAGGCATTGCTTCGCTTTTATTTACGTTTATCTTGTATCCCGACACTTCTCCATATTCCTTCAATTTCTTACATAGTTCTTTTATTGATAGTTCTGGTTCTGTTAAGTACACTATCTTTGGCTTGGCTTCGCGGACGAAGATTTATGGAGGGGGTAAAAAGTCCACGTCAGCTGCAGGCTCGTTTGTGGCTGACCAGTCCGATGCGGGACAGGCAGACACGATTGCAGCGGTTGCAAGGGAAAATTGGTTGGTTGGGGTTGGGTGTTGGGTTTTTCCTCCTTTGCCTTTTGTCAGTGAGGTGGGCTCTGCGGTCTTCTTCAAAGGAGGCTGCTGCCCGCCAAACTGTGAGGCGCCAAGATGCACGGTTTGAGGCGTTATCAGCCCACTGGCGGTGGTCAATGTGGCAGGCACCAAGAGATTTCTTTAGGCAGTCCTTGTACCTTTTCTTTGGTGCACCTCTGTCACGGTGGCCAGTGGAGAGCTCGCCATATAATACGATCTTGGGAAGGCGATGGTCCTCCATTCTGGAGACGTGACCCATCCAGCGCAGCTGGATCTTCAGCAGCGTGGACTCGATGCTGTCGACCTCTGCCATCTCGAGTACCTCGACGTTAGGGGTGTGAGCGCTCCAATGGATGTTGAGGATGGAGCGGAGACAACGCTGGTGGAAGCGTTCTAGGAGCCGTAGGTGGTGCCGGTAGAGGACCCATGATTCGGAGCCGAACAGGAGTGTGGGTATGACAACGGCTCTGTATACGCTTATCTTTGTGAGGTTTTTCAGTTGGTTGTTTTTCCAGACTCTTTTGTGTAGTCTTCCAAAGGCGCTATTTGCCTTGGCGAGTCTGTTGTCTATCTCATTGTCGATCCTTGCATCTGATGAAATGGTGCAGCCGAGATAGGTAAACTGGTTGACCGTTTTGAGTTTTGTGTGCCCGATGGAGATGTGGGGGGGCTGGTAGTCATGGTGGGGAGCTGGCTGATGGAGGACCTCAGTTTTCTTCAGGCTGACTTCCAGGCCAAACATTTTGGCAGTTTCCGCAAAGCAGGACGTCAAGCGCTGAAGAGCTGGCTCTGAATAGGCAACTAAAGCGGCATCATCTGCAAAGAGTAGTTCACGGACAAGTTTCTCTTGTGTCTTGGTGTGAGCTTGCAGGCGCCTCAGATTGAAGAGACTGCCATCCGTGCGGTACCGGATGTAAACAGCGTCTTCATTGTTGGGGTCTTTCATGGCTTGGTTCAGCATCATGCTGAAGAAGATTGAAAAGAGGGTTGGTGCGAGAACACAGCCTTGCTTTACGCCATTGTTAATGGAGAAGGGTTCAGAGAGCTCATTGCTGTATCTGACCCGACCTTGTTGGTTTTCGTGCAGTTGGATAATCATGTTGAGGAACTTTGGGGGACATCCGATGCGCTCTAGTATTTGCCAAAGCCCTTTCCTGCTCACGGTGTCGAAGGCTTTGGTGAGGTCAACAAATGTGATGTAGAGTCCTTTGTTTTGTTCTCTGCACTTTTCTTGGAGCTGTCTGAGGGCAAAGACCATGTCAGTGGTTCCTCTGTTTGCGCGAAAGCCGCACTGTGATTCTGGGAGAATATTCATCCGCAAATAGACTGATTTTATATTCCCTGTCTTTTATTTTTATTCCTTTCATATTATTATCTATTCTTATCGATTCTGCTAGTGGTTCTATAGCTAGCGCAAATAATAATGGTGATAGTGGGCATCCCTGCCGCGTTGACCTGCTTAAGTTAAATTGCTTTGATACATGTCCATTTACTGTCACTTTCGCTAACGGTCCCTTATATAATGCTTTAATCCAATTAATATACTTCTCCGGTAAACTGAATTTTTGCAATACTTTGAACAAATAATTCCATTCTACTCTGTCGAAGGCCTTCTCTGTGTCTAAAGCAACTGCTACTGCAGGTGCTTTATTTCCTTCTACTGCATGAATTAAGTTAATAAATTTACAAATATTGTCTGTTGTGCGTCTTTTTTTGATAAATCCAGTTTGGTCTAAATTTACCATTTTCGGTACCTGTTCTGCTAATCTGTTTGCTAATAGTTTAGCTATTATCTTATAATCTGTGTTTAGCAAAGATATTGGTCTATATGACGCTGGTGAGAGTGGATCTTTCCCTTGTTTTAGTATCACTGTAATTATTGCTGTTTTACATGAATCTGGTAAGTTTTGTGTCTCATCAATCTGGTTGATTACATCCAGGAGGGGCGGTATTAATAGGTCTTTAAATGTTTTGTAGAATTCTATTGCGAGTCCATCCTCTCCTGGTGTCTTATTATTTGGTAATTTTTTTTATTATCTCTTGTATTTCTACTGTTCCAAATGGTTCTGTTAATTTATTTTGTTCCTCTATTTGTAGTTTTGGTAGTTCAATTTTAGTCAAAAATTCATCTATTTCCCTTCTTTCCCTTCGTTTTCAGTTCGGTATAATTGTTCATAGAATTCTCTGAAGTTTTCCTTAATTTCTTTTGGATTATATGTAATTTGTTTGTCTTTTTTCCTTGTTGCCAATACCATTTTCTTAGTTTGCTCTGTCTTAAGCTGCCATGCTAAGATTTTGTGTGTTTTTTCACCTAGTTCATAATATTTCTGTTTTGTCTTCATTATATTCTTCTCCACCTTATATGTTTGTAATGTTTCATATTTTATTTTTTTATCCGCCAATTCTCTTCTTTTGGTTGTATCTTCCTTTATTGCTAATTTTTTTTCTATGTTTACTATTTCCCTTTCCAACTGCTCTGTTTCCTGATTATAGTCCTTCTTCATCTTGGTTGCATAACTTATTATTTGCCCTCTAATGAATGCTTTCATTGCATCCCATAGTATAAACTTATCTTCCACTGATTCCGTATTTACTTCAAAATACATTTTTAATTGTTTTTCAATAAATTCTCTAAAATCCTGTCTTTTAAGTAGCATGGGGTTTAATCTCCATCTATACATTCTTGGAGGGATGTCCTCTAGCTTTACTGTCAGTATTAAGGGTGAATGGTCCGATAGCATTCTCGCTTTATATTCTGTTTTTCTTACTCTATCCTGCATACTAGCTGATAACAAAAATAGGTGTATTCTTGAGTATGTTTTATGTCTAGTCGAGTAGTATGAGTATTCCTTTTCTTTTGGGTTTTGTTTCCTCCATATGTCCACAAGTTTCATTTCTTGCATTGATTTAATTATAAATTTGGTTACTTTGTTCTTCCTGTTAATTTTTTTCCCCGTTTTATCCATATTTGGATCCAAATTCAGGTTGAAATCCGCTCCTATTAGTATGTTCCCTTGCGTATTAGCTACCTTCAAAAAGATATCTTGCATAAACTTTTGATCTTCTTCGTTAGGTGAATATACATTAAATAGATTCCAAAACTCCGAATATATCTGACATTTTATCATAACATATCTCCCTGCTGGATCTATTATTTCCTCTTCTATTTTAAATGGCACATTTTTACTAATTAATATAGCCACTCCTCTTGCTTTTGAATTATACGATGCTGCTGTTACATGTCCTACCCAATCTCTCTTTAATTTCTTGTGCTCCAATTCAGTTAAGTGTGTTTCTTGGACAAATGCTACATCAATTTTTTCATTTTTCAGTAAATTTAGTAGTTTCTTCCTTTTAATTTGGTTATGTATTCCATTAATATTTAAAGTCATATAGTTCAGCGTAGCCATTTTATATTTTGTTTATCTTCTCTTTCCGTTTTTCCATCATTACCTTTCCTCCTTTTCCATTTCTGTTTTCTTATTTTCAACTCTTTATAAGACAACATTCCTACAACATCCAACATTTTCCTTATTCTCCTATTTATATCTTCTTTATCCCCAATCTCCCCTTCCCCTCCTGAGTTGTCCTTTATCCCTTGTCGGACAACCACATCTCCCCTCTCCATTTGGATTTGCGAATCCACTCGCAAGCGTCAACTGATTTTGCAGTGACCGCTATTTCCCCCCACCCAGCACCCCCCAGAAAAGATTTCACTTTTCATATGTCACAAAGGTCACTCTTTTCTTTCTTTGGCTTGGCTTCGCGGACGAAGATTTATGGAGGGGGTAAAAAAAGTCCACGTCAGCTGCAGGCTCGTTTGTGGCTGACCAGTCCGATGCGGGACAGGCAGACACGATTGCAGCGGTTGCAAGGGAAAATTGGTTGGTTGGGGTTGGGTGTTGGGTTTTTCCTCCTTTGCCTTTTGTCAGTGAGGTGGGCTCTGCGGTCTTCTTCAAAGGAGGCTGCTGCCCGCCAAACTGTGAGGCGCCAAGATGCACGGTTTGAGGCGTTATCAGCCCACTGGCGGTGGTCAATGTGGCAGGCACCAAGAGATTTCTTTAGGCAGTCCTTGTACCTTTTCTTTGGTGCACCTCTGTCACGGTGGCCAGTGGAGAGCTCGCCATATAATACGATCTTGGGAAGGCGATGGTCCTCCATTCTGGAGACGTGACCCATCCAGCGCAGCTGGATCTTCAGCAGCGTGGACTCGATGCTGTCGACCTCTGCCATCTCGAGTACCTCGACGTTAGGGGTGTGAGCGCTCCAATGGATGTTGAGGATGGAGCGGAGACAACGCTGGTGGAAGCGTTCTAGGAGCCGTAGGTGGTGCCGGTAGAGGACCCATGATTCGGAGCCGAACAGGAGTGTGGGTATGACAACGGCTCTGTATACGCTTATCTTTGTGAGGTATTTCAGTTGGTTGTTTTTCCAGACTCTTTTGTGTAGTCTTCCAAAGGCGCTATTTGCCTTGGCGAGTCTGTTGTCTATCTCATTGTCGATCCTTGCATCTGATGAAATGGTGCAGCCGAGATAGGTAAACTGGTTGACCGTTTTGAGTTTTGTGTGCCCGATGGAGATGTGGGGGGGCTGGTAGTCATGGTGGGGAGCTGGCTGATGGAGGACCTCAGTTTTCTTCAGGCTGACTTCCAGGCCAAACATTTTGGCAGTTTCCGCAAAGCAGGATGTCAAGCGCTGAAGAGCTGGCTCTGAATGGGCAACTAAAGCGGCATCATCTGCAAAGAGTAGGTCACTCTTTTAATTCCCTCCTTATTCTCTCTATTCCATTACCTTCCCTTATTAATTCTTGTCTATACTATCTATATTTTCCTCTAAGTACAGATACATTCACGTATGCACATTGTCTCTATTCACTCTTATACCTCTTTACCCGCATACATATCAATCGTGATCATTTTTACTCTCATTACCCGTCTTCATCCCTCAGTCTATTTTTGTCTTTACCCACATACATATCAATCGTGATCATTTTTACTCTCATTACCCGTCTTCATCCCTCAGTCTATTTTTGTAATTGTTCTGCAAATTTTCGTGCTTCTTCTGGATCCGAGAATAGTCTGTTTTGTTGTCCTGGAATAAATATTTTCAATACCGCTGGATGCTTTAGTATATATTTATACCCTTTCTTCCAGAAAATCGCCTTTGCTGTATTAAACTCTTTTCTCTTCTTTAGGAGTTCAAAACTTATATCTGGATAAATGAAGATTTTTTGCCCTTTATACTCCAGTGGTTTGTTGCCCTCTCTTACTTTTTCCATTGTCTTCTCCAGTACCTTTTCTCTTGTAGTATATCTTAGGAATTTTACTAAAATAGATCTTGGTTTTTGTTGTGGTTGTGGTTTAGAGGCCAATGCTCTATGTGCCCTTTCTATTTCCATTTCTTGCTGTAGTTCTGGACATTCTAGGGTCTTAGGGATCCAATCTTTTATAAACTCCCTCATATTCTTGCCTTCTTCATCTTCCTTAAGGCCCACTATCTTTATGTTATTTCTTCTGTTATAATTTTCCATTGTATCTATTTTTTGAGCTAGTAGTTCTTGTGTCTCTTTAGTTTTTTTATTAGATTCCTCCAATTTCTTTTTTAAGTCTTCTACCTCCATTTCTGCTGCTACTGCCCGCTCTTCCATCTTGTCCATTTTCTTTCCCATTTCTGTTAAGGTCATATCTATTTTATTCACTTTCTCTTCTGTGTTGTTTATTCTTCTTCTTAAATCATTAAATTCCTGTGTTTGCCATTCTTTAAATGACTCCATGTATCCTCTAACAAGAGAAAGTATATCCTTTACCTTGCCTTTCCCTTCTTCTATTTCACTGTACTCTTCCTCTTCTTCTTCCTCTGGGTTGGCCATCTGTTGTTTCTTTGTTGCCCTTTTCTTCTCTTCTTTCTTGTTTTCATTGTCTTCTGTGGTCTCTTCTTGCTGCAGGTGTTCTGCAGCTGTCGTTGCCGGCTGTGGAGATCGACTCCCCAGCTGGTCCCCCCTCCTGTCGGTGTGTTTTTTTTCATGCGCGGTTGCGCACTTTTACTCGGCTGGCGAGCCATTTTTGTAGTCCTATTTCTACCGACCTGAGGAAGCGGGCTTCTCTCTCCACAGCGGGCCTCTTCGGACAGGTAAGGCCTTCTCCTTCTTCCTCCATTGTCTTCTCTTCCTCTCTTCTTACCGTTCTCAGAGATCTTGACACCCAAAAATTTGAAGTTCTTAACCCATTCCACCCCTCGATGAGAACTGGTCCATGTTCTCCTGGTTTCCCCATCCTGAAGTCCACAATCAGCTACTTGGTTTTGCTAACATTGAGTGCATGGTTGTTATTGTGGCACCACTCAACTACCTGATTTATCTCTCCTGCATGCTTCCTGATCGCTGTCTGTGATTCTATCAAAAAGTGTGGTGTCATTGACAAATTTGTAGACGGCGTTTGAATTGTGCCTGGCCACACAGTCATGGGTGTATAACGAGTAGAGCAGTGGGCTAAGCACGCATCCTTGAGTTGCACCTGTGTTGCTCATCAGTGAGGAGGAGACGTTTCCAATTTGGGCGCTGACTGTGATCTTCCGATGAGGAAGTCAAAGATCCAGTTGTCGAGGGGAGGTGCAGAGGCCCAGGTTTTGGAGCTTGATGACCAGCATTGAGGGTATGATGGTGTTGAAAGCTGAGCTGTAGTCAATGAAGAGTGACCTGATGTACGTGTGGCTATAGTCTATGTGATCTGAGCTGAGTGGAGGGCCAGTGATATTACATCTGCTGTGGAACAATTGTAGCAGTAGGCAAATTGCAGTGGGTCCAGGACTTTACTTAGGTGTGCGTTAATTCTAGCCATGACCAACCTCTCAAAGACTTTCATCACTGAAGATGTGTGCTTGACTGGGCGATAGTCACTGAGGCAGGTCCCTCTGCTCTTCTTGGGTGAAACAGGTGGGAGCCTCCGATTGCAGCAGGTACTGCAGCAATGGATGCTGGAAAACCTGCTGAGTTCCTTCAGCATTTTTGAGTTTTTACATTTGTTTCCTTGTTACATTTATTTCTACTCAACCCCATTGCCACCACTGTGGCATCTTGTCTTTACTGGACAGTACTTGACCAGCGAGGTTTCTCCACCATTTCTCAACCACAGTGTCTACAGAATTTCAAGATTTACTTCCTTTACTGCCCCTCTATTGTTTGACATGCTTCTTCTTGGTCTCAGCCCCTCAATGGCCGGTAATGGAAGAACTCTAAAATGGAATCCTTGCCCATAGCATACCAGAATCAGAATTTATTGTCATGAACAAGCCACAAAATTTAATTTGTGGCAGCATCACAGTGAAAACATTCATATTATAAACCATCTTACAACAATAAGTATAAAAAAAAGTGCACACAAAGGAAGGCAGTGTCTTTGGTTCATTGATTATTCAGGAATCTGACAGCAGCGGGGAAGAAGCTGCCCTTGTGCCGCTGAGTTTTCAGGTTCCTGTATCTTTTTCCCGATAGTAGCAGAGTGAAGAAGGCATGGCCTGGTGGGGGTCTTTGAGGATAGATGCTGCTTTTTTAAGACATGCCTCATGCAGAGTAAAGTCTGGTGCCTGTGATGTTGTAGGTTGAGCTAACAACCCTGTGGAGTTTTGTCCTGAGATTTGGCACCTCCGTCCCTGGCTGTGATGCAGCCAGCCAGAATGTTCTCCATGGTACACCTGTAGAAGTTTTCAAGAGTCTTTGGTGACATATCGAATCTCCTCAGTCACCTCACAAAGTATAGCTGCTGGTGAGCCTTCTTGGTGATTACATCAACGTGGAGGCTCCAGGACAGATTGTTGGAGATGCTGACACCCAGGAATTTGAAGTCCTTGACCCTCTTCACTACTGAGCCCTTGAATGGGGACTGGGTCGTGTTCCCCTGAATTCCCCCTGAAGTCCACAATCATCTATTTGGTTTTTGCTGACATTGAGCACAAGGTTCTGGTCATTACACCATTCAATGAGCTGAATGGTGTAATTACGCCATTCTCCCTCCTGTACACCTCCTCATTGTCGTTTGTGATTCTTCCAACAACTGTGGTGTCGTTGGCAAATAGCCACACAGCCAAACCTCAGTGCATCCCTCAGCACTTACTTCTGCAGCCTGGAATATAGTTTTACCAACAGTTCTGGATGTCTGACTCTGTGTGTCTGTAAATCAGAGTCCTTTGAAGCGTTGCTCGGGAGATGAACTGTGAAAAGGACGCTTTCATCCTTCTCCACAAACTCTTAGCGATATACATTCTGCAAAGAGTTGGGCCACTGTCCTTCTCCACAAACTCTTAGCGATATACATTCTGCAAAGAGTTGGGCCACTGTCTTCCCTGCACTGCAGTCATCTCAGGGATAATGTGCATTGTGAGTGATGTTATGGTTGTACAGGAAAGATCTGACTGGGAGGGCTCCTCTGAAGTTTGTGAGCACTGGTGATAAGCCATTCCATCAGATGACCTGGAGGGACCTGGAGGAACTACCCCACCGGGTCCATCGAGTCCTCATCCTTCAGTGTCTGCAGGATGTTCCATGCTGACCACTTCCTGATGGCTTTGTGGTCAAAGGGGTTCATCTAGAAAAGCTTTCCACAAATGAGAGGCGGTGTGGCAAAGTCCAGCTGACTGGAACATTGCATGGCAACAGAGCCCATCTGGGACAGGTAGAACCTCAGCACATAGTGGCACTTGGTGCTGTCATACTCTGGTTACACGCATAGCCTGATGCAGCCACACACGAATGTAGTCATGAGGATAAGGGCCTCATTGAGAATGCCCTTGCCCCCATTGTCTGGCGACCTGTACATGGTGCCTGTTTTCCCTTTCCATCTTGGATCCCCATAAACCAGAAGACTGTTCAGTGACTGCCAGGGCAGAGATGCGGGTGATGGGCCACATCTGTGCTACGTACAGCATAACCGAGAGCATCTCGCACCTGATGACCAGGTTCTTCCCTGTTATTGAAAGGAAGCATCGTGCCCACAGACCCAGTTTCTGGTGATCTTTGCAATCCACTTCAACCAATTCTTGTTGCATGCCTCAGCCCCTCCAAACCAGATCCCCAACACCTTTAGGTAGTCAGATCTGACTATGAAAGGGATGGTGGACTAGTCAGACCAGTTATCAAAGAGCATTGCCTCACTCTTCTTCCGGTTTACCCTGGTAACCAATTCAAACTCAAAGTGACGGCAGATCCTGATCAGTCTTGGACCAATCGTATGTCCGATCAGGTTGGTGACATTATCCATGTAAAGGGAGCCCTTAACGTGAGTGCCTCCACTGCCTGGCAACGTCATTCCTCTTGTGCCATCGTACATCCTGATGGATTCAGCAAAGGGTTCTGTGCAGCACTCAAATAAAACTGGAGAGAGTGGTCAACCCTATCTGACTCCAGACTTGATGGGGAAGCTCTCTGTTTCCCACCTATTGATTTGGACTGTACTACGGATGTCCATGTAGAGCATTTTATCCATTTTGGAGAACACGCCCATCATGTAAAAGTGTATGATGTCTGGTTGAAAGCCTTTTCCTGGTCTAAGCTGACCAGGCAGGTGTCCACCCATACACCCACCCCCCCCCCCCCACCTCGCCGCCACCTTTGTCTTGCACATAGGTGATGGTGTCTCTGATCAGCGGGAGGTTGTCAGAGATTTTCAACCCCAGAACCATGCAGGCTTGTTCTGGGTGGATCACCAGATCAGGGCAAATTTAACTCCATTGGCAATGGCTTTGGACAGGATTTTCTAGTCAATGATATGGGTCCAATTCCCGATATCCTCCTTCTCCCCCTTCTATTTGAAGATGAGAGGGATGATGCCCTTCCGAGTTTGTCATGTACACATTGTATACTTCCAGCAGGTCTGAGCCTACCCAGTCCCTCGGAGCCGGAGCCAAAGATATGTAACAACGTTTTGGGCCTGAACCCTTCATCAAGATATGAGTCAGCTGCATGCTTGAATAAAAATGTGGGGGGAGGGGCTGGGGAGGAGCATAGGCCAACACCCAAGAGGCCATTGGTGGACGTGGACGCAGAAGAGGAAAGCTGAGAATTGATCAGGGGAGTTGTTGGGTGAATGGCTGTGAATGCAAAGCTGGAGGAAATGAGACAAAGGAAAAGGGAGAGAGAGAGAAAGACAGGGTGGGGAGCTGGAGGAAAGAAGACAAAGAGAGATGAGGGGGCTTAACAGAGATCAGAGAAATCAATGTTTATTGTATATCTCATAGTTCCAGAGCATAGCTTTTCCCATTTTTCATTTTTTATCTTTATGTTTAGATCTTTTGTTTGGGTTTACAGCTTATTTCCTCGTTCTCTTTCTCTTGCAGTTTGATGTACATGTTTTTTATAAATCTTTTAATTATCATTGTGTCTGTAATCATATATTCAAAGCTGCTTCCTTCTAGTAACCTCAGCCTGCTTCCCAATTTGTCCTTCAAGTAGGTTTTAAGTTAGAGGTATGCAAACATTGTACTGTGAGTTATACCATATTTGTACTTCATTTGTTCAAAAGATAATAAATTATTTCCCAAAAAACAATTTTCTATTCTTTTGATCCCTTTTCTCTCCCATTCTCTAAAGCTAAGGTTATCTATTGTGAAAGGGATTAGTTGATTTTGCGTCAATAATAATTTTGGTAGTTGGTAATTTGTTTTTTTCCTTTCTACGTAAATCTTCTTCCAAATGTTAAGCAGATGGTGCAGTACTGGTGAAGTTCTATGTTGCACCAGCTTTTCATCCCACTTATAAAGTATATAAGGTACCAGAGTACCTTCTCCCCTATTTTATCTAGCTCTAACCTGGTCCAATCTGGTTTTTCCCTTGTTTGATAAAAATCTGATAGATATCTTAATTGTGCTGCTCTATAATAATTCTTAAAGTTTGGTAGCTGTTAGCCTCCTTGTTTGTACCATTCTGTTAATTTATCTAGCGCTATCCTCGGTTTCCCCCCCCTTTCCATAAGAATTTCCTTATTATTTTCTTTAGCTCATTGAAGAATTTCTCTGTTAAGGGAATTGGTAACGATTGAAATAGGTATTGTATCCTTGGGAAGATATTCATTTTAATGCAATTTACCCTTCCTATCAGTGTTAAGAGGTAAATCTTTCCAATGTTTTAAGTCATTTTGTAATTTCTTAATTAATGGCTGATAATTTAATTTGTATAGATGGCCTAGGTTATTATCTAGTCTAATACCTAGGTATCGGATTGCTTGTGTCTGCCATTTAAATGGTGATTCTTTCTTAAACTTTGTGACATCCGCATTATTCATTGGGCTCACCACTTTTATTTGCGTTGATCTTGTATCCCGATACTTCTCCATATTCCTTCAATTTCTTATGTAATTCTTTTATTGATAATTCTGGTTCTGTTAAGTATACTATGACATAATCTGCAAATAGACTGATTTTATATTCCTTCTCTTTTATTTTTATCCCTCTTATTTTATTTTCTGTTCTTATAATTTCTGCCAGTGGTTCTATAGCTAACGCAAACAGTGAGAGAGATAGTGGACATCCCTGCCTAGTTGACCTGCTTAATTTAAATTGGTTCGATATATATCCATTTACTGTCACCTTCGCCAATGATCCCTTATATAATGCTTTAATCCAATTAATATATTTCTCTGGTAGGTTGAACCTCTGTAGTACTTTGAATAAATAATTTCATTCTACCTTGTCAAAGGCTTTCTCTGTGTCTAAAGCAACCGCCACTGTTGGCGTCTTATTTCCTTGTACTGCATGGATTAAGTTAATGAACTAACAGATATTGTCCGTTGTTTGCCTTTTCTTAATAAATCCAATTTGATCAAGTTTTACTATTTTTGGTACTACACAGTCGGCCAATCTGTTTGCTAATAGTTTTGCTATTATCTTATAATATGAGTTAAGTAGAGATATTGGTCTATGCGATGCTGGTGCTAGTGGATCTTTCCCCGTCTTTGGAATTGCTGTTTTGCATGAATCTGGCATGTTTTGTGTTTCTTCAGTCTGGTTCATTACTTCCAGGAGAGGAGGAATTAAAAAGTCTTTAAATGTTTTATAGAATTCTATTGGGAGTTCGTCCTCTCCAGGCATTTTATTTTCGGTAGCTTTTTTAATATTTCCTGTATTTCCTCTATTTCAAATGGTTTTATCAATTTGTTTTGCTCCTCTTCTTGCAATTTCAGTAGTTCAATTTTAGCTAGAAACTCATCTATTTTGTCTTCTTTCCCTTTGTTCTCAGTTCGGTATAATTATTCATAGAATTCCTTAAAGTTTTCATTGATCTCTCTTGGGTTATATGTAATTTGTATGTCTTTTTCCTTGATGCCAACACCATTCTTTTAGCTTGTTCTGTTTTAAGCTGCCAAGTTAGTATTTTGTGCATTTTTTCTCCTAGCTCATAATACTTCTGCTTTCTCTTCATTATGTTCTTCTCCACCTTATACAATTGTAATGTTTTGTTTTTTTTTTGTCCGCCAATTCTCTTTTTTTTGTTGTATCTTCCCTTATTGCTAGTTCTTTTTCTGTACTTACTATTTCCATTTCCAGCTGTTCTATTTCCCGATTGTAGTCCTTCTTCATCTTAGTTACATAACTTATTATCTGTCCTCTGGTGAAAGCTTTCATTCCATCCCATAATATAGATTTATCTTTCACTGATTCCGTATTTATTTCAAAGTACATTTTAATTTGGCGCTCAATTAATTCTCTAAAATCCTGTCTTTTAATTAGCATGGAGTTTAATCTCCATCTATATGTTCTTGGTGGGATGTCTTCCAGCTATATTGCGAATAACAGGGGTCTAAATATTCCGTTTTCCTAACTCTCCCTTGGATATGGGCTGACAACAGGAACAGGTCAATCCTTGAGTATGTTTTATGTCTGCTCGAACAATATGAATATACCTTCTCCTTTGGGTGTTGTTTCCTCCATATATCCATAAGTTGCATTTCCTGAATTGATTTAACCATAAATTTGGCTACTTTGTTCTTTCCGCTAGTCTTTTGTCCAGTTTTATTCATCTTTGAATCCAAATTAAGGTTAAAGTCCCCTCCTATCAATATATTCCCCTGCATATCTACATCTTCAAAAAGATATCTTGCATAAACTTTTGATCCTCTTCATTGGTGCATATGTATTGATCAAATTCCAAAATTCTGAATATATCTGGCACTTTATCATTACATATCTCCCTGCTGGATCTATTATTTCCTCCTCTATTTTGATTGGTATATTTTTATTGATTAATACAGCTACACCTCTGGCTTTTGAATTATATGATGCTGCCGTTACATCCCCTACCCAGTCTCTCCTTAATTTATTATGTTCTACTTCAGTTAGATGCGTTTCCTGCACGAATGCTAGATCAATTTTTTTCTTTTTTCAGTAAATTTAATAGCCTCTTCCTTTTGATTTGGTTATGTATTCCATTAATATTTATAGTCATATAGTTCAACATGGCCATTTCATACTTTGTTTTCATCTCATTTCTGCTTCCTCACCACCCGTTCCCCTTTTCCCCATTTCCATTTCTCAGTTTTCTTTTTTTGAACGCAGTGTATGACCACACTTCTACAACATAAAATATTTCAACCATTCCCACATCTAAAATTCCCTTAACCCCAAGTGTCCCCCCCCTCTCTGAGTTGCCCCTTGTCCCTTGCTTGCCCCTCTCCATTCGGACTGTGAACCCGTTCACAAGTGTCAATCGATTTGAGAATTCAATGTTTTTTTTAAATTTTTAATTTTTCACACTATAAACCACATTGATCAAGATACATACATTTTTCTTTTCAAATATATACAGTGTCGTTTTCACCCCCCCCTTCCCATCCCACCCTCCCTACCTCCCCTCCCATTCATTTAAAGTTCAGAATCTAAGATACATTAAACCCGTTAAACAATGTTGTCACTCAATAAAAATAAACAAGAAATTCCACTGAGTCAATTCTTTTCATTTCCTTCACCTTCTGTCATTTTAGGTGGTAGATGTCCCCAGTAGGTTTTGCTATTGTGTTTCATGTATGGCTCCCATATTTGTTCAAATATTGTAATATTATTTCTTAAATTATATGTTATTTTTTCTAATGGAATACATTTATTCATTTCTATATACCATTGTTGTATTCTCAAGTTATCTTCTAATTTCCAGGCTGACATAATACATTATTTTTGCTACAGCTAGGGCTATCATAACAAATCTTTTTTGTGCACCATCCAAATCAAGTCCAAATTCTTTGTTTTTTTATGTTACTTAGGAGGAAGATCTCTGGGTTTTTTGGTATATTGCTTTTTGTGATTTTATTTAATGTCTGGTTTAGATCTTCCCAAAATGTTTTCACTTTCTCACATGTCCAGATTGCATGAATTGTTGTTCCCATTTCCTTTTTAAAGCGAAAACATCTGTCAGATACTGTTGGGTCCCATTTATTTAACTTTTGAGGTGTAATGTATAGCCTGTGTATCCAGTTATATTGTATCATATGTAACCTCGTGTTTATTGTATTTCTCATAGTTCCAGAGCATAGCTTCTCCCATGTTTCCTTCTTTATCTTTATGTTTAAATCTTGTTCCCATTTTTGTTTAGTTTTACCATTTGTTTCCTCATTCTCCTTTTCTTGCAGTTTAATATACATATTTGTTATAAATCTTTTGATTAACATTGTATCTGTAATCACATATTCAAAATTACTTCCCTCTGGTAACCTCAGACTGCTTCCCAATTTATCCTTCAAGTAGGATTTCAGTTGGTAGTATGCCAACTCTGTATCGTGAGCTATATTATATTTATCCTTCATTTGTTCAAAGGATAATAATTTATTTCCTGAAAAGCAATTTTCTATTCTTTTGATCCCTTTTTTCTCCCATTCTCTGAAGGAAAGCTTATCTATTGTAAAAGGGATTAGCTGATTTTGAGTCAGTATTAGTTTTGGTAAGTGGTAATTTGTTTTATTCCTTTCTACATGAATCTTCTTCCAAATATTAAGCAGATGATGTAATACTGGAGAATTCCTACGTTGTACCAATTTTTCATCCCATTTATATAATATATGTTCAGGTATCTTCTCCCCTATTTTATCTAGTTCTAATCTAGTCCAATCTGGCTTTTCCCTTGCTTGATAAAAATCTGATAGGTATCTTAATTGTGCGGCTCTATAATAATTTTTAAAGTTTGGCAGTTGTAAGCCTCCTTGTTTATACCATTCTGTTAATTTATGTAGTGATATCCTCGGTTTCCCCCCTTTCCATAAAAATTTCCTTATTATTTTCTTTAACTCCTTGAAGAATTTCTCTGTCAAGTACCTGAAATAGGTATTGTATCCTTGGGAAAATGTTCATTTTAATACAGTTTATCCTTCCTATTAGTGTTAGTGGTAAGTCTTTCCAATGCTCTAAGTCGTCCTGTAATTTTTTCATTAGTGGATAATAATTGAGTTTATATAGATGGCCGAGGTTTTTATTTATTTGTATACCTAAGTATCGTATTGCTTGCATTTGCCATCTGAATGGTGATTCTTTCTTAAATTTTGAGAAATCCGCATTATTCATTGGCATTGCTTCACTTTTATTTGCGTTAATCTTGTATCCCGACACTTCTCCATATTCTTTCAATTTCTTATGTAATTCTTTTATTGATATTTCTGGCTCTGTTAAGTATACTATAACGTCATCTGCAAATAAACTGATTTTATATTCCTTGTCTTTTATTTTTAACCCTTTTATTTTATTTTCTGTTCTTATCAATTCTGCTAGTGGTTCTATAGCTAACGCGAACAATAAGGACGATAGTGGGCATCCCTGCCTTGTTGATCTGCTTAAGTTAAATTGCTTTGATATAGATCCATTTACTGTCACTTTCGCCAATGGCCCCTTATATAATGCTTTAATCCAATTAATATATTTCTCTGGTAAACTGAATTTTTGTAATACTTTGAATAAATAATTCCATTCTACTCTGTCAAAGGCCTTCTCTGCGTCTAAAGCAACTGCTACTGTTGGAGCTTTATTTCCTTCTACTGCATGAATTAAGTTAATAAATTTACAAATATTGTCTGTTGTTCGTCTTTTTTTAATAAATCCAGTTTGGTCTAGATTTACTATTTTTGGTACATAGTTTAGCTATTATCTTATAATCTGTGTTAAGTAAAGATATTGGTCTATATGACGCTGGTGTGAGTGCATCTTTTCCTGTCTTTGGTATTACTGTAATTATTGCTGTTTTGCATGAATCTGGTAAGCTTTGTGTTTTATCAATCTGGTTGATTACTTCCAGGAGGGGAGGAATTAATAAATCTTTAAATGTTTTATAGAATTCTATTGGGAATCCATCCTCTCCTGGTGTTTTATTATTTGGTAGTTTTTTTATTATCTCTTGTATTTCTACTATTTCAAATGGTTCTGTTAATTTATTTTGTTCCTCTATTTGCAATTTTGGTAGTTCAATTTTAGTTAAAAATTCATCTATTTTGTCTTCTTTCCCTTCGTTTTCAGTTTGGTATAATTGTTTGTAGAATTCTCTGAAGTTTTCATTAATCTCTGTTGGATTATATGTGATTTGTTTGTCTTTTTTCCTTGATGCCAATACCATTCTCTTAGTTTGTTCTGTCTTAAGCTGCCATGCTAGAATTTTATGCATTTTTTCTCCTAGTTCATAATATTTCTGTTTTGTCTTCATTATGTTCTTCTCCACCTTATATGTTTGTAGTGTTTCATATTTTATTTTTTTATCTGCCAATTCTCTTCTTTTAGTTGTGTCTTCCTTCATTGCTAATTCTTTTTCTATACTTACTATTTCCCTTTCCAACTGCTCTGTTTCCTGATTGTAGTCCTTCTTCATCTTGGTTACATAACTTATTATTTGCCCTCTGATAAACGCTTTCATTACGTCCCATAGTATAAACTTATCTTTCATTGATTCCGTATTTATTTCAAAGTACATTTTTATTTGTCTTTCAATGAATTCTCTAAAATCCTGCCTTTTAAGTAACATGGAGTTTAATCTCCATCTATACATTCTTGGAGGGATGTCCTCTAACTCTATTGTCAATATCAGGGGTGAGTGGTCCAATAATATTCTAGCTTTATATTCTGTTTTTCTTACTCTGTCTTGCATACGAGCTGATAACAGGAATAGGTCTATTCTTGAATATGTTTTATGTCTACCCGAATAATATGAATATTCCTTTTCGTTTGGGTGTTGTTTCCTCCATATACCCAAAAGTTGCATTTCTTGCATCGATTTAATTATAAATTTGGTTACTTTGTTCTTTCTGTTAATTTTTTTCCCAGTTTTATCCATGTTTGAATCCAAATTAAGGTTGAAATCCCCTCTTATTAGTATGTTCCCTTGCATATCTCCCTGCTGGATCTATTATTTCCTCTTCTATTTTAATTGGTACATTTTTACTGATTAATATAGCTACTCCTCTAGCTTTTGAATTATATGACGCTGCTGTTACATGTTCTACCCAATCTCTCTTTAATTTCTTGTGCTCCATTTCAGTTAAATGTGTCTCTTGCACGAATGACATATCAATTTTTTTTTCAGTAAATTTAGCAGTTTCTTCCTTTTGATTTGGTTATGTATTCCGTTAATATTTAAAGTCATATAGTTCAATGTAGCCATTTCATACCTTGTTTATCTTTCCTTTCTGTTTCCTCATCATCACCTTTCCTTCTTATCCATTTCTGCTTTCTTGTTTTGAACACTTTATAAGACAACATTTCTAAAACATCAAACATTTCCCTTATTCTCCTATCTAAAATTTCTTTAACCCCACTATCCCCTCCCCTTCCTGAGTTGCCCTTTATCCCTTGTCGGGCAACCACATCTCCCCTCTCCATTTGGATTTGCGAATTCACTCGCAAGCGTCAACTGATTTCGCAGTGACCGTAACTCCTCCCCACCCAGTCCCCCCCAGAAAAGATTTTAATTTTCATATATAACAAAGGTCATTCTCTTAATTCCCTCCTTACTTCCTCTCTTCCTTTCTTTCCCTTATTAATTCTTATCTATACTCTATATATTTTCCTTTAAATACGGATACACTCATGTACACACATATATACATACACACACACACATATATATATATATATATATATATTCCCATATACACACATACATATAGTTCGTGGTCATTTTTACTCTCGTTACATGTCTTCATCTCTCTGCCTGTTTTGTAGTTGTTCTGCAAATTTTCGTGCTTCGTCCGGATCCGAGAATAGTCTGTTTTGCTGCCCTGGAATAACTATTTTAAGCTCCGCTGGGTACTTTAGCATACATTTATATCCTTTTTTCCATAGGATCACTTTTGCTGTATTAAACTCCTTTCTCTTCTTCAGGAGTTCAAAACTTATGTCTGGGTAGAAAAAAAATTTTTGACCTTTGTATTCCAGTGGCTTTTTGTCTTCTCTTATTTTCTTCATTGCTTTCTCCAATATATTTTCTCTTGTTGTATATCTTAAGAATTTTACTAAAATGGATCTTGGTTTTTGTTGTGGCTGTGGTTTCGGGGCTAATGTTCTATGTGCCCTTTCTATTTCCATTTCTTCCTGTAATTCTGGTCTTCCTAGGACCCTGGGGATCCAATCTTTTATAAATTCTCTCATATTCTTGGCTTCTTCATCTTCCTTAAGGCCCACTATCTTTATATTATTTCTTCTATTATAATTTTCCATTATATCTATCTTCTGAGCTAACAGCTCTTGTGTCTCTTTAACTTTTTTATTAGATTCTTCTAATTTCTTTTTTAAGTCCTCTACTTCCATTTCTACGGCTGTTTCTCGTTCTTCCACCTTGTCCACTCTTTTTCCTATATCTGACATGACCATCACTAATCTATTCATTTTTTCTTCTGTACTTTTAATTCTTTTTATTTCACTAAATTCTTGTAATTGCCATTCTTTTACTGATTCCATATATTCTTTAAAAAAAAAATCCATCGTCTTGCCTTTCCCTTCTTCTTCCATTTCTCTATGTTCTTCTTCTTCCTCTGGGTTGGTCATCTGTTGTTTCCTTGTTTTCTTTTTACTCTCTTCTTGTTCTCATTGTTTTCTATGTTCTCTTCCTGTTGTTGTGTTGTAGCTGTCATTCTCAGCTGTGGAGATCGACTCCTCAGCTGGTCCCCCCTCCCGTCAGTGTTTATTTTGTCATGCGCGGTTGTGCACTTTTACTTGGCTCCGCGAGCCATTTTTGTAGTCCCGAGCTCGGGACTTCAACTGACCTTAGGGAGAGGGCTTCTCTCTCCGTGGCGGGCCTCCTCGGACAGGTAAGTCCTTCATCTTCTTCTTCCGACGTTCTTTCTTCTTCTCTTCTTCCTGTTGCTTTCGACTTTTCTTTCTTCGCTGCCATTTTCTTCCCACCTTTACTTTCACTTTATTTTAATTTTTATGTTTGTGCCTTTGTGTTTTGTGTGTTTTTTTTAAACTTTTCCGGAGAGGGCTGGAGTTCCCCGACCGGCCACTACTCCATCACGTGACTCCTCCAGAATTCAATGTTAATACCATCCGGGTTGGAGGCTGCCCAAATGGAATATGGGTGTTGTTCCTTCAATTTGCAGGTGGTCTCAGTTTGGCATGAGACCAAGGACAGACATGTCAGCAGGGGAATGGGGCAGGGGATTGAAATGGGATGCCACTGGGAGATCCCTGCAATTGCAGTGAAGTGATCTCAAAAAATATTCAAGATTCTTTTATTGTCATATAATAGAACAGAAAATGTGATATTACAGAAAATTTCCTTTAGTCTACCATAAGGCAAACAAAAATTCACCATCAGCAGAAATTGCCCTTACAGTCAGAAAAAGAGGGTGCCTCCAGAGTCACTGACTGTCCATGGATTCTCCTCCCAGTGTTCCCGCAGCCACACAGCCTTCAGTCCAAAACATCGACAACACAAGCTCTAGATCCAAACCTGTGATACGATTAGGAATCGTATCCTGGTTCTGATACCTGGTACTCGATCAGCCAAACAAGCCAGTCTTTAGCGGTCAGCAGTCTGGTGTGTGGCCCTTGACCACAGTTGCCAGCAGCCCATAGCCTGCATGGGTTTCTCACCTTGAGTCATCAACAGCTTCTTCAGCCTCAGAGCCCCAATAACAACAATATTCGCTCATGTATTATCAATGATTGACTACCAAGAGCAAAAGCTATTTCCCCCAAAAGGCTCATCTGAAAGCTCCTCCGAGACGGATATGCAGTAACGCGGAGAATTTGTGGAGCTACTGAACTTTCCATCTTGGCAGCCCCGCTGCCGTGATTCTCCCAAACTGTGTCCAGTCTCTCTGCTGCAGAGGAGACAATGGGAGCACTGAATTCAGTAGATGACCCTTGCAGATTCACAAGTGTTATTTCACCTGGAGGATCTGTGTGGGATCCCAAATGGCGGTAAGGGAGGAGGTCTGGGTAAGTGTAGCATTTCCTGTGGTCACAGAGGTAGGTCCCAAGGGAGCAATTGGTGGGAACAGATGAGTGGACAGAGAGTCATGGAGAGAGCAGTCCATGTAGAAGGTGGAGAGGGGAGGAGGGGAAATTGTGTCTGGTGCTGGAATCACGTTAGAGTTGGAGGAAATTGCGGAGGATAATAGATTGTATGTAGAGGCTGGTGGAGTGGTAGATGACAAGGGAAATCCTATGCTCGTTGACTCCGTGGGCAGAGGGGGCTTGAGCAGATGTGTGGGAAATGGAGGAGATTCAGATAAACACTGAGTTGATGGCAGTTGAGGGGAAGCTACCTTTTGTTTTTGAAGGACATCTCAGATGAGAATTGAGAGATAGTAATCAAATGCTTATGGGGACAGAGTGTGAAGAGGTGTAGTCAAGATAACTATGGGAGTTGATGGGTTTGTAAAAAATTTCTGTTGAGAGTTTGTCTCCCAAGATGGAAAGAACAAGAAAGGAGTGTTGCTAGAGATGACCAAGTGAATTTGAAGTAGAGGTGAAAGTTAGGATCAAAATGGATAAAGTTGAGGGGAGACACATGATGGAGAAGTGCCTGGTAAGGTAAAACCAGCCCTCTCCAGAAAAGAAGAAAAAAAGTCAAGAAAAGACAAAGTTCAACAAATATAAAATATAAGAAATAGAAGATAAAGTTGGAGGGAAGAGAAAGAAGATGGCACCCAAGAAGGAAAAAGTAAAATCAACAGGAAAAAAAGAAGAAAAGTCACAGGAAAAGAAAGAAGGCCTTAGAACACCTGTTCTCCAAGGTTGGTGCCGGCCCTGCAGAGTCGGGACCCCCCGAATGGTGGACTGCAAAAATCAAAGGTAAAAGAAAACACAGACGGGAGGGGGGCTCAGCCGAGGAGTGGGCAACCACGGAGTGACTAACTGAGGGACGCCCGACACCAGGGCTCTCAGTTGGAAGGTGGCAGGAGAGGGAGTGAGGTACCAGGCAAGAAAGAAAGTCGACAGGGTGAATGACAAGAGGAGCAGCAGCAGGAGGCCTGACAGATGAGCAGCCCAGAAGGGGAGGACCAACAGCAAGAGGCCCAGCAAGAAGAGGCCCGTCAAAGTGATACAAGCAACTCATCAGGAAAATCAGAAGAGACACAGATACAAAAAAGAGGAGAAGAAGACACAGGTACAGACACAGAAGAAGAGGAAGATGAAGACCAAGATCTTAACATAACATAACATAACAATTTACAGCACAGAAACAGGCCATTAGGCCCTTCTAGTCCGCACCAAACCAAACACCCCTCTCTAGTCCCACCTCCCTGCACAATGCCCATAACCCTCCATCTTCTTCTCATCCATATACCTGTCCAACCTTTTCTTAAATAATACAATTGACTCCGCCGCCACTATTTCTCCCGGAAACTCATTCCACACGGCTACCACTCTCTGAGTAAAGAAGTTCCCCCTCATGTTACCTCTAAACCTCTGCCCCTTAATTCTTAACTCATGTCCTCTTGTTTTAATCTTTCCTCCTCTTAACGGAAATAGTCTATCCACATCCACTCTGTCTATCCCTTTCATAATCTTAAATACTTCTATCAAATCCCCTCTCAACCTTCTACGCTCCAAAGAATAAAGACCTAATCTGTCCAATCTCTCCCTATACTCTAGATGCTTAAACCCAGGTAACATTCTGGTAATCCTTCTCTGCACTCTCTCCACTCTGTTTATATCCTTCCTATAATTAGGCGAACAGAACTGCACACAGAACTCCAAATTAGGCCGCACCAATAGTCTTATACAATCTCAACATCACCTCCCAACTCCTATATTCCATGCAATGATTGATAAAGGCCAGCATACTAAAAGCCTTCTTCACCACCCTATTCACGTGAGTTTCTACCTTCAGGGAACGATGTACCGTTACTCCTAAATCTTTCTGCTCTTCTGTATTCATCAATGCTCTCCCATTTACCACGTATGTCCTGTTCTGATTCTTCTTACCAAAATGAAGCACCTCACACTTATCAGCATTAAATTCCATCTGCCATTTTTCAGCCCACTTTTCTAAGCAGCCCAAATCCCTCTGCAATCCTTGAAAACCTTCTTCATTATCCACTATTCCACCTATCTTTAGCATATTTACTAATCCAATTTACCACCCCATCATCTAGATCATTAATGTATATAACGAACAACAATGGGGCCAATACAGATCCTTGAGGCACACCACTGGTCACCGGCCTCCAACCTGACAGACAATTATCCACTACCACTCTCTGGCCTCTCCCTTTCAGCCAATGTTCAATCCATTTGACTATCTCAAAATTTATACCTAAAGACTGCACCTTCTTAACTAACCTTCCATGTGGTACCTTATCGAAGGCCTTACTGAAGTCCATATAGACAACATCCACTGCGCTACCCTCATCCACATTCCTAGTCACCTCTTCAAAAAATTCAATCAGATTGGTCAAACATGACCTTCCTCCCACAAATCCATGTTGAGTGCTCCTGATCAGACCCTGTCTATCCAGATGTTTATAAGTACTATCTCTAAGAATTTTCTCCATTAATTTACCTACCACAGACGTCAAACTTACAGGCCGATAGTTGCCAGGCTTCCTCCTTGAACCCTTTATAAATAACGGAACCACATGCGCAATGCGCCAATCCTCCGGCACTATCCCCATATCTAATGACATTTGGAAAATTACCGCCAGAGCCTCTGCTAATTCCTCCTTCACTTCTCTCAATGTCCTGGGGAAGATCCCGTCTGGTCCCGGAGACTTATCCACCTTTATATTCTTCAAAAGCCCTAAAACTACATCTTTTGTCATCTCTATATTCCCCATATTTACCCAATTTGCTTTTTTTTATCTCACATCTCCCAATATCCTTCTCCTTAGTGAATACCGAAGAAAAGAAACTGTTCAATATCTCCCCCATTTTTCTAGGCTCCACACACAGTTTTCCGCTCTGATTCTCTAAGGGACCAATTTTGTCTCTAGCTTTCCTTTTACTATTAACATATTTGTAGTACTCTTTTGGATTAGTTTTCACCCTGCTTGCCATAGTTTCCTCGTACCTTCTTTTAGCTTTCCTAATTCCTCTCTTAAGATTCCTCTTACATTCAATGTATCTTTCAAACATCCCCTTAACTCCATGCTTCTTATATCTAATGTATGCCTCCCTTTTTCTTCGAACCAAGTTTCCAATATTCCTTGAAAACCACGGCTCTCTCAAACCTTTTGCCCCTCCTTTTAACCTAACAGGAACATAAAGTTTTGGACTCTCAAAATCTGATCTTTAAAAGACTTCCATCTCTCTACTACATCCTGCCCATAAAACAAATTGTCCCAATCCACACCCTGCAAGTCCTTTCGCATCTCCTCAAATCTAGCTTTTCCCCAATCAAAAACCTCAACCCTTGGCCCTGACTTCTCTCTTTCCATAATGACATTGAAGCTGATGGCATTATGATCACTGGACCCGAAGTGCTCGCCAACACTAACTTCCGTCACTTGACCCATCCCATTTGCCAACAGTAGATCTAACACTGCTCCTTCTCTGGTTGGCACCTCTACATATTGTTGTAAAAAACTATCTTGCACACATTTCACAAACTCTAACCCATCCAGTCCTTAGAATGTGGTTCCCAATCTATATGTGGAAAATTAAAATCTCCCATAATTACAACCCTGTGCTTATCACAAATATCTACTATCTCCCTACAGATTTGCTCCTCTAGGTCTCGGTCCCCTTCGGGTGGTCTATAATACACCCCTACAAGTGTAACCTCTCCTTTCCTACTCCTCAGTTCCACCCAAATAGCCTCCGTGGATGTGCCCTCTAATCTATCCTTCCTAGGCACCGCTGCAATATTTTCCCTGACAAGCAATGCAACCCCACCTCCTCTTGCCCCTCCGACTCTATCACACCTAAAACAACGAAACCCAGGGATATTCAGCTGCCAATCACATCTCTCCTGCAACCATGTCTCACTAATCGCTACCACATCATACTTCCAAGTATCAATCCACATCTTCAGCTCATCCACCCTTTTTACAATACTCCTGGCATTAAAATATATGAATTTCAGAGATTTCCCAATTTTTAATCCCTGTTTTCCCTCATCTTTAATAACAACATTATTTACTTTTCCTGCCAATTGCCCTTCATCTTCTTCCAGAGCATTTCCCTTCTCTATCACCTGCCCATCCATATTCAAATACTTACTACAAACTTTCTTTGTTTGCATTCTAACCTTCTCCTTACTGCTCTGTACTATTTTGTTCCCTCCCCCCAACCATTCTCGTTTAAAGGATCCTGAGTAGCCCTAACAAATACCTCTTCACAGAGAAATAGAATTACCTTCAAAAGATGGACAGAATTTAGATAAAGCCTTTTTTGAAGAACAAATGAAATCATGAAAAGAATGGTTGTCATTAGAATTTAGTGCAATTACAAGAAAAATAAAAAGAACAGAAGATAAAATGCAAAGATTATAGCTAGTCATGACAGAAATAGGGAAAAGAGTGGAAGAATGAGAAACGGCTGTAGAAATGGAAGTAAACAACTTAAGAGGAAAATTGGAAGAAAGTGACAAAAAGATTAAAGAGACACAAGAGTTTTTATCTCAGAAAATTGATATGTTGGAAAATTATAGTAGGCGAAACAACATAAAAATAGTGGGCCTAAAGGAGTGTGAAGGCGGCAAAGACATGAAGGAATTTATAAAAGGATGGATACTGAAGTTCCTGGGAACAACAGAAATGCAGGAAGAAATGGAAATAGAAAGGGCACAGAGAACACTGGCTCCGAAACATATCGATAAAGTTGAGGGGAGTCACATACATCAAAAGATACATCAGCAGATACATCAAAAACCAAGATCCATCTTAGTAAAATTTTTGAGATATACGACAAGAGAAAATATACTGGAGTGGGCAAGGAATAAAATTAGAGAAGATAATAAACCATTGGAATGCAAGGGTCAAAAAATATTTTTTTACTCGGACATTAGTTTTCAACTCTTAAAGAAGAGGAAGGAGTTTAATACAGCAAAATCAATCCTATGGAAAAAAGGTTATAAATTCTTGTTAAGACATCCAGCCATGCTAAAAATATTTATACCCGGGGAGCAAAACAGACTGTTCTCAGATCCAGAGGAAGCACAAGAATTTGCAGAATGTTTACAGGACAGAAGAAGAGATGAAGAGATGTAATAAAAATGAAGAATGGCGATAAAATATATATAAATATGTAAGGAACTAAAGAGGGAAAAGAGAGGGAAGGAAGGAAGGGGGAAAAAGGGAGAACTTTGTTATATTTGTAAAAAAAAGTGTTTTCTGGGGGGGTTGGGGGGGAGAGAATAACCGTCACTGCGAAATCAGTTGATGCTTGCGAACAAGATCACAATCCAAATGGAAAGGGGAGTTGTGGTTGCCCTACAAGGAATAAGGGGCAACTCAGAGGGGTTGGTTAAGGTAATATTGGGTGTGGAAAATGTTGGAGCATTTTATGTTTTAAATGTGTTGTCATACATTGAGTTTAAAAGGGGGATGGAGGTGGTGAGGAAGCTGAAATGAGCTGTAAACAAAATACAAGATGGCCACATTGAACTATATGACTATAAACATTAATGGAATACATAACCAAATTAAAAGGAAGAGGCTATTAAATTTACTGAAAAAAGAAAAAAATAGATATAGCATTTGTGCAGGAAATGCATCTAACTCAAGTGGAACATAACAAATTAAAGAGAGATTGGGTAGGACATGTAGCGGCAGCATCACATAATTCAAAAGCTAGAGTTGTAGCCATATTAATTAATAAAAATGTACCAATCAAAATAGAGGAGGAAATAATAGATCCAGCAGGGAGGTATGTAAAGATAAAGTGTCAGATATACTCAGAATTTTGGAATTTGCACTTAACGAGGAGGATCAAAAGTTTATGCAGGATATTTTTTTGAAGATTGTAGATAAACAAGGAAATATATTGATAGGAGGGGATTTTAACCTTAATTTGGATCCATTGTTGGATAAAACTGGACAAAAGACAAGCAAAAAGAATAAACTAGCCAAATTTATGGTTAAATCAATGCAGGAAATGAAACTTGTGGTTATATGGAGGAGGCAGCACCCAAGAGAGAAGGAATATTCATATTATTCGAGTAGGCATAAAACATACTCAAGGGAGAGTTAGGAAAACTGAGTATAAAGCTAGACTACTATCTGATCATTCACCCCTGTTATTAGCAATAGAACTGGAGGACATCCCACCAAGAACATATAGAGGGAGGTTAAACTCCATGCTACTTAAAAGGCAGGAATTTAGAGAGTTTATTGAATGCCAAATTAAAACATATTTTGAAATGAACACAGAATCAGTGAAAGACAAAGTTATATTATGGGACGCAATGAAAGCAAGCCTTCATTAGAGGACAGATAATGAGTTATGTAACTAAGATGAAAAAGGATTACAATCAGGAAATAGATCAGTTGGAAAGAGAGATAGTAAGTACAGAAAAGGAACTAGTAAAAAGGGATGATATAACAATAAAGAGAGAATTGGCGGACAAAAAAATAAAATACGAAACATTACAAATGTACAAGGTGGCGAAGAACATAATGAAAATAAAGCAAAAGTATTACGAATTGGGAGAAAAAAAACACATAAAATATTGGTCTGGCAACTTAAAACAGAACAAGCTAAAAGAACTGTATTGGCCTCAAGGAAAAAGGACAAATAAATCACATATAACACAACAGAGATTAATGAAAACTTTAAGTAATTTTGTGAACAATTATACCAAACTGAGAAGGAGGGGAAAGGTGATAAAATAGAAGAGTTTTTAGCCAAAATTGAACTGCCGAAATTGCAAGAAGAGGAACAAAACAAACTGATAAAACCATTTGAAATAGAGGAAGTACAGGATATATTAAAAAAGCTGCTGAACAATAACACACCAGGAGAGGATGGATTACCAATAGAATTCTATAAAAAATTTAAAGAGTTATTAATTTCTCCTCTCCTGGAAGTAATGAACCAGATAGAAGAAACACAAAACTTGCCAGATTCATGTAAGACAGCAATAATTACAATAATACCAAAGACGGGCAAGGATCCATTAACACCAGCATCATATAGACTAATATATCTACTTAACTCAGATTATAAGATAATAGCAAAATTATTAGCAGATTGCCCGAATGTGTACCAAAAATAGTAAAACAAGATCAAACTGGATTTATTAAGAAAAGACAAACAGCGGATAATGTCTGTAAACTTATTCATCTAATTCATGCAGTTCAAGGAAATAAGAAGCCAACAGTGGCTGTTGCTTTAGACGCAGAAAAAGCCTTTGACAGAGTAGAGTGGAACTATTGATTTAAAGTATTACAGAGGTTCAATCTACCAGAAAAATATATTAATTGGATTAAAGCATTGTATAATGGACCATTGGTGAAGGTAACAGTAAATAGGTATGTATCGAGCCAATTTAAATTAAGTAGGAGTATAAAATCAGCTTATTTGCAGATGACATCATAGTATACCTAACAGAACCAGAAATATCAATAAAAGAATTACATAAGAAATTGAAGGTGTATGGAGAAATATTGGGGAACAAGATCAACGCAAATAAAAGTGAAGTGATGCCAATGAGTAATGCGGATTATACAGAACTTAAGAAAGAATTACCATTTAAATGGCAAGCACAAACAATCCGATACCTAGGTATTAGGTTAGATAATAACTTAAGCCACTTGTACAAATTAAATTATCAGCAAAAAATTGCAGGAAGACTTAGAACATTGGAAAAAATTACCGCTAATGTTGATAGGGAGGGTAAATTGCATTAAAATTAATGTTTTCCCAAGGATACAATACTTATTTCAATCGTTATCAATTCCCTTAACAGTGAAATTCTTTAATGAACTAAAGAGAATAATAAGGAAATTCTTGTGGAAAGGGGAGAAATCGAGGGGAGCATTAGATAAATTAACAGAGAGATATAACCAAGGTGGTTTGCAGTTACCAAACTTTAAAAATTATTATAGAGCCACAGAATTAAGGTATTTATCAGATTTTTACCAGACAAGTGAAAAACCAGAATGGACTAAGATAGAACTAGATAAAATAGAGGAGAACGTACTGGAACATATACTTTATAAGTGGGATGAAAAGCTGGTGCAATATAAAAGCTCACCAGTATTGCATCATTTACTTAATATATGGAAGAAGATCCACTTAGAAAGGAAAAAAATGAATTACCAAATACCAAAATTGTTATCGACACAAAACCCACTAATCCCTTTTACAATAGATAATGTTTCCTTTAGAGAATGGGAGAGAAAAGGAATCAAAAGAATAGAAAATTGTTTTTTTGGGAAATAATTTATTAACATTAGAACAGTTGAAATACAAATATGGAATAACTCATGGTACAATGTTTGCCTACCATCAACTGAAAGCCTACTTAAAGGAAAAATTGGAACTGAGATTACCAGAAGGATGCAGCTTTAAATATATGATTATGGACACAATGATAATTAAAAGATTTATAATGAACATGTACATTAAGCTGCAACATAAGAAAAATTATGAAATAAGATATCAACCTAAACAAAAGTTGGAAAAGGATTTAAACATAAAGATAAAAAAAATGAAGCATGGGAAAAGTTATGTTCTGGAAATATGAAGAATAAAATAGACACAAGGTTATGCATGATACAGTATAATTGGTTACACAGGGTATATATATCACGCCTCAAAAGTTAAAAGAATGGGATCCAACATTATCAGATAGATGTTTTCGCTGTAAGAAGGTAATGGGAACAACAGTACATGCAATTTGGGCATGTACGAAAGTGAAAATGTTTTGGGAGGATCTAAATCAGATATTAAATAAAATCACAAAATATAACATACCAAAAAATCCAGAGATCTTTCTTCTAAGTAACATAAGAAATAAGGAATTAGGCCTCAAATTGGATAAAGTGCAAAAAAGATTTATTATGATGGCCTTAGCTGTAGCAAAAAAATGTATAATGTCAACTTGGAAAATGGAAGAGAGCCTGAGAATACAGCAATGGTGCATGGAAATGAATAAATTTATTCCATTGGAAAAAATAACATATAATTTAAAAAATAAAGTCACATTATTTGAACAAAATGGGGAACCATACATGGAACATAACGGAGGGCTTGCCTCAGACACCCACCCCCTAAAATGATAAGACAAAACTACTTGATTCAGTGTGTAAAAGTAGATGACACATTTTTCTTGTTTATTTTTTGTTAGAAACAGAAATACCTTCACAGAATTTGCTCGAGACAAAAATTGAGAACAAAGAACATTTATTGTACAACAATGCAAAGTTGGGTGCTTCCCCTTACCCTGGGAATACACATACACTGGGGCTCACCCAACTTTTATACAGTTTATTTCAGTATAGAAGTGCCCTCCCTCTTAAGTCTTCTGCCTCCTGGATTTTGGCATTAGGCAATCCTGTCTGCCTACGTGCTGTTTCTGTGAACTTGGAGGACCAGGGGATATCCTATCAGTGTCCCATCATGTCACTGTCCTTATTCACCTGCCTTTGTCCTTATTCACACCTTCCCAACCCTCAGGGCTTACTAATTATATGCAGAACTTGCTAACTAAATTCTGTCTAAGGCTTACTAATTACATATGCGGAACTTGCTGACTCTCTCTAAGGCTATAGAAGACCCTTATCTTATTCAGACTAACTTTACTTCCTACATTCTATTATCTACCCTTATCCTATTCAGACTGGCTTTATTCATTACACATATATCCATACTAGCTTTCTTCATCTCTCATATTTTCATATTAGTTTTACTCATCTCTCACAATCCTCATTTTTCTTTTAGCTACGCTTCGTGAATTCTCAACTGGAATGTATTACTTGTAAACTTGGTCTTTTTCCCACCGAGTCAGTAAACGAACTGCAGTCTCAACATCATCAGACAGAATTTGGGAAACATACATCCTTTGGGTTATAGTGATCTGATGAGGGATCCGTTGAATTAAATACTGCACACAAGTCTTTAGGCAGGGGAGCACCATAATGGCCAGAATAGCGAGTCCAGCTGCTATAAGGGCTATGGGTATCAGACTCCAGTTACCAATAAAAAGTCTAGTCCGTCCCGAGGTTGCCAAGTCTGAACCTGGGCATGGGAAGATTTTCGAACTCCTGAAGAAGTGTCTTTAACCGCCTGACCGTTGTGAGCATTGTCATTAACCAGTCTTTCACAAACGCTGCCTTCAGCAGTCAACGAGTAATCGAGAGCCAGGCGGTTTTGTTGAACTGTGGCTTGTATCTGTCGTCTTTCTTCAGCCCATAAATTCAGGGCCATCGCTGTCTGTTTGGTGATGATCTCCAAGGCTGGAGTCTGATTAAACGATTTAAATGCCAAGCAGCTGTGGTGTTCTGGAGCAGCTTACGTCGTTTACAACTGGAACTCCCCTTACAGTGGTGGTTCTTAACATTCCGAATGTCTGTGTGACTCAAAGGATGATTTACAGGAGACCAAGTTGGGGAGGGGTGTTTCTTGTCACTTAACCTGTGAGTTGCAGCTTGTCTGTGAACATTAGCATATGTATTCATTCTATCTCTGCTACATGTACAATTCTGACTAACATTCTATCTGTCATTGTCCCACCATCTTCTTTGTGCTATCTCTTTAAAACTCCTCTTTTTAACACCTGTAGAGTCCGAAATACAAATCAAATCTACTCCTCTAGGGCCGTTCTGTTCTCCTGGTCCATGTTGGGATCCTATATTAACCCATACCCCACTATGACTATACTCTATACCTGCGCCCTGTCTACATTCTAAAGTTAAATAATTGTCACCTCTGCTGCCCCTGTTCCAGGAGGACTTAATACATTGTGAGCAATTTGGTGATTTCCCAAAAATTGGGAACCAACAAGTGAACATAACAACAAATCGTAAAAACAGCACTACAGCACTTTTTCCCGGCGTAGTGTAACTTTTAGATCAGAAGGATGAGGGACTGCACGCCAGGTGGAGGGTAGATTATAAATGTCGTTAGTCTGTGGTTCAGCAGCTCGTTTAATTCATTGGATGTGGCTCCATCCCTTTTCTTTCGATTGCACCGCAGTGTCTGTAATCAAAAGTACACAATAGCGGCCATCCCAGACAGGTTTTAGTTGGAGATCTTGCCATGCTTTTACGTATACCCAATCACCAGGTTTAAAAGAATGAATAGGATACTCCAGGGGTGGGGTTTGAGGTAATAAACCCTTCTGTCGTAAGTCATGGAGAGAAGTAGAAAGTCCCTGTAAATATTTAGATATGTATTGGTCATTAGCCTCAGGGATAGGGGTATCAGTGTGGAATCCCATGTAAGGAAGACCAAACATCATTTCATATGGTGAGACAGCAAGGTCCTTACGAGGAGCTGTGCGAGTCCTAATTAAAGCTAAGGGTAAGCATTTAATCCAGGAGAGGCCAGTTTCCTCATGAAGTCGAGTGATTTTTCAAGGTCTGATTCATTCATTCAACATGGCCTGAGCTCTGGGGGTGCCATGGGATATGTAGCTGCCAATCTATTTCCAGTATTTTACACACACCCTGGAGTACCTGAGAGGTAAAATGTCTTCCTCGATCTGAGTCAATGGTTTGAATCATACCATATCGTGGAATCACAGACTCCAGTAGTATCCTGATAATGGTGCTGGCACGATCATTAGGGGTCGGGAAAGCCTCAACCCATCGTGTGAAATGATCTACCATCACCAGGAGGTATTTGTAAACCCCTATCTTAGGTAATTCCGTAAAGTCAATTTGTATCCGTTGAAACGTGCGTACAGCTATATCGCGACCACCAGGCATTACCTGGCACATAACTTTCTTATTTACTCTCTGACAGATTGGACAACCCCGAGTACTTTGTTTTGCTATAGTGTATATTGCTGAGCAATGAAAAGACCGTACAAAAGTATCCACAAGTGCCTGTGTTCCCCAGTGTGTCTGCTGGTGGAGCTGATCAATAATTTGCCGAGCCAAGGCTCTGTTCAGCACTTGGCGTCCTTCTGCCGTCCACCACAACCCATCAACAGTTTGACACATTCCCTGGTCTTTCATGTAAACCTCCTCTTCCCGTGAAAAGATGGGAGTCTTTTGAACCTGATATAGGGTGGGCAGTAACAGCTGCATGTCTATTTTCTCCGTGAGCGCAGCCTGTTTGGCAGCTGGATCTGCCTGTCTGTTCCCCTGTGCTTCAGGACTGTCACCACTTTGATGGCTCCGTACATGAACTACAGCTATTTCCTCAGGTAATGTAAGAGCATCTAGATATTGGACAATTAAGTTTTCATGGATCAACTTTTGTCCTTTCCCAGTTATCATTCCCCGCTCTTTCCAGATCCTCCCAAAGGGGTGCACTACACCAAAAGCGTACTTTGAGTCTGTGTAGACCGTGCCCACTTTGTTCTCTAGACCCTGGAGAGCTCTACAGAGGGCATACAATTCACAAGATTGTGCTGACCAATGACCAGGAAGGCGACCGGCTTCAATCACTACTCCTTCCTTCCCATCCACTACACTATACCCGCTATAGCGAGTGCCATCAATGCAACGGGAAGATCCATCAATAAACCACCTTTCACCCTCCTGTAAAGGCTCATCGCTTAAATCCTCTCTAATTTTGGTCTGTAAATCTATTACCTCTAAACATAAATGCTCTAAATCATTTATGGTATTGTCAGAATTTGAGGAAAACTTTGTTAGAAACAGAATTACCTTTAAAGAAATTGCTCGAGACAAAAATTGAGAACAAAGAACATTTATTACAACAACAATGCAGAGTTGGGTGCTTCCCCTTACCCTGGGAATATACACATACACTGGGGCTCACCCAACTTTTATACAGTAAATTTCAGTATCAGAATACCCTCCCCCTTACATTCTTCTGCCCCCTGGATGGGTTTGGCAGAGGCAATCCTTCCTGCCTATGTGCAGTTTCAGTATACTTGGAGGACCAGGGGGTATCCTGTTGGTGTCCCTTCATGTTATTGTCCTTATTCACACCTTCCTGATTCTCGGAGCTACAGTCTCTTGGTATGTAGAGTTGGCTCATCCTGTCTAGGATTGGCTAATTTAATATGTATAACTTTGTAAATCTGTGTAAGGTTAACTAATTAGATATATAGAACTTGGCACTTCTGTCTATCCAGACTACCTCAACTTCCTACATTCTATTGTTCCTTACCGCTCCTTATCTTATTCTTATGGTGGCTCATTGATCTTGTCACAAAGACTAGAAGATTCTTATGTTAATCGTGCTGACTCTGCTTTCCTGCATCCTAATTCCCAAGCTCATCCTGTTTGTACTGGTTACAGCCATTAACTGATGTATGAATTTTAGTTTCCTTCATGTTCATAATTTTAGATCAGTTTTCCCATCTCTCACAACATAAAAACTGCTGGATTGTGTTCTTTATTCGTAATCAGGGTCAAATAATCCCTATCCATTAGGATCGCTTCATATTTTAAAATTCTAGAGTCTGTGAGCCACCTTCCAGCACGTTGTAAGAGAATATTGCGGACTGTGTGAGGGGTGTGAACTATCATCGGGGCACCAAACGTAATCTTTCGTCCCTCCTCAACTAAAATAGCAGTGGCTGCGATGGATTGCACACATTCTGGCCAACCACGACAAACAGGGTCTAAAACTTTTGACAGAAAAGTAACTGGCTGTCTACAGCCTGCCCTCTCTTGTGTTAGTACTCCGGTGGCCACACCTCCTTTCGCATTGGTATATAGGTCAAATGGCTTATTTAGGTTAGGTAAAGCCAACACTGGGGCACTAATAAGGCGCTGTTTCACCAAGTTAAAATCTTTAATCTCTTCCTCTGTCCAGACAACAGCTTCGCCCCCTAGAATCGTGAGTTTATCATATAGAAATCTGACCAGGCTAGAATAATTTTCAATCCAGATTCGACAGTATCCCACTAAACCAAGGAATTTCCTAAGTTCTTGGGCATTCTTGGGAGGTGGGATCTGTAGAATACCACATATCCTCTCTGGACTTATTTTCCTAGTCCCCTGACTCACCAGATGACCTAAGTATTTAACTTCTGATTGAACAAATTGTAATTTGGATTCGCTCACCCTGAGACCCTTATTCTCCAGAAAATTCAAAAGTTCAACAGTATACTGTTTAACTAATTCGTATGTTTTTCCCGTGATTAACAAATCATCAACATATTGTATCAACTGGCAATTCTCTCTCCGAGGGGCCTCGTCTAGTATTTGTTCTAAGACCTGGCCGAATAAATTTGGTGATTCTGTAAAGCCCTGGGGAAGGACCATCCACCGAAATTGATTCTCGCATCGAGTAAAAGGATTTTCCCATTTAAAGGCAAACATGTCTCTGCTCTCCATTGCTAACAGACAGGTCCAAAAAGCATCTTTGAGGTCAATCAAACTAAACCATTTACTATGGGGATCGATTTTACCCATTATCGTATAAGGATTAGGTACAACCGGGTGACGGGTGAGAATAATTTTGTTCAGCTCCCTCAAGTCCTGCACTAATCGATAGGTACCGTCTGGTTTTTGGACAGGTAAAATTGGGGTATTAAAAGATGACATACAAGGTTCGAGAAAACCATCTTTCACCAACTGGTCAATTACGGGCTGCAGCCCCTTTCGGCCAGCCATAGGAATTGGGTACTGTTTTCGTCTAATTACTTGCTCAGGATCTTTTAAAGTAACTTGCAGGGGAGGAATATCTAACACTCCTCTATTGCCTCTTTTTGCCCATACTCCAGGATTTATTAGTTCCCGATCCTCCTCGGTTAATACATACAATTGAACCCCGATACCTGATTCCAGTGGTCTGGTGCCGATAGCCAATTGGTCCTGTAAATCTCATCCTAACAAACAAACTCCAGCTTGGGGAACTAGTAAAATATCCTGTTATTATCTTTTCTCCCATTTGTATTCTTACATCCCTTTAATACAGGGACAGTAAAATCTCTTCCTTCTACTCCAGAAATTATCTCTGTCCCCTCTATCTTAACACCCTTGGGTGGTTGTAAAATACTAGACCGGGCTGCCCCAGAATCTACTAAAGAGGTCATCTTGTCACTGTGGGGTCTTATGCTTAATTTTACCAATGGTTCTCCATGCAGCCCCACGGTGTGTATTGACTGAGAACTGTGACCCCCCCCCTATTCATAATCTGCTTCCATCAGGGCGTAAGATCGCGTCTCCCTGGCTCGCATTGGGCATTCTCTCTTAAAATGTCCCTCCTTTTTACAATGGTAGCAAACTAATGCTCCTGTTTCCCAATTTCTACCGGGATTACTACGAGGTCCCGGGAACAGTCGTCGTCCCCGGAATTCCCCTCTACCCTTGCCCCTGCTCTGGTCTCTACTCTCCCACTCCCAGCGCTCCTCCCAATGTCCAGGAGCTGGCACACAGCCCCTACCCTTTCCTTGCTGTCCCTCCACGACTTCCTTGACTGCCTGCATCAAAATCTTAGCCTTTCCTTTCTGTTTATCCTCAGACCTCTGGACATATGCCCTTTGTGCAATCTGTAAAAGCTGTGTTATTCCCTGTTCATGCCAATTCTCAGTCTTCTGCAATTTCCTTCTAATGTCTGGGGCTGAGTTTGTAACGAAGCCCGTTAATACCAATTGTTCACCTGCTGGGGATTCTATATCCAGACCCCCATATTGATGTATGGCCTTACGCAATCTATTCAGAAATGCAGAGGTGGTCTCCTCGGGACCATGGGGAACCTCAAATGCTTTCTTAAAATTCTGTCCCTTTGGAACAGATTCCCTGATTCCTTTTATCAGATTAACCCTATATTCCTCCATTAATGTGCGACCATCATTAGTATTCTTATCCCAATTTGGTTTTGCCAGGGGGAATTTAAGTTCCCCAGGTATCGCCTCTGGTCCCCCTTGGTGTTCCCTATCCCAGACTCTAATCCCTGCCTGGCGAATCATTCCACATTCATCCAAAGTGAACAGAGCCCTAAAGATCGATATTAACTCATCCCATGTATATATATTTGGTCCCAAAAATTGATCTAATTGTTCAGCACATCCCTGAGGATCTTCTATCAGGAGGTCATTTCTTGTTTACGCACCTCCGTACTAGTCAGGGGCACATTTATGAACCCGAGACCCCCTCCCACGGGAACTTTCCGTAAAGGTCTCATCCAGTTAATTTCTGGCTTATCCTCTCCTTTATAATGTCTAGGTTCCTGCTCTCCGTGAAATGAATCAAAGGGTTCTGCCCTTTCCTCCCAGAGGGTCTCACACTGTTCTGAGTCCAAGTCTCCTCCCTCTCTTGTCAATTGAGGTGGTAATCTAGTACTTTGTGAATGGTACATCATACCACCCCTACTTTCTTCTCCTTTCTTTAGCTGTGGGGGAGGAGGGGAAGGTGAAGAAGGGTAGAGCATAGGAGAGAGGGGAAAGATAGGAGACGGCATAGGAGGAGCATAAGGTGGAGGAAGGGAATGTAACACATCCCATCCTTGTGTTTCAGGGACAAAAGGTTCCTCATCCTTCTTATCCTTACATTCCTTTTCATTCAAAACCAGTTGATCAACTGATCCACTGAGCCAGCAGGCTGCATATTTTCTGCTCTCAATATTATCTCTTTGGTTTTGATAGAGCCAGATGTTCAATGCCTGACACATCCAGTCCTCATCGGATCCGAACTTTGGCCAATATACCGAATTCCCTTTTATCGGGTTTTAAACCCATTCCAGACAGTGTGAGAGATGGGAAAATTGATCTAAAATTATGAACATGGAAGAAACTAAAATTCATCAGTTAATGGCTGTAACCAGTACAAACAGGATAAGCTTGGGGGTTAGGATGCAGGAAAGCAGAGTCAGCACGATTAACATAAGAATCTTCTAGTCTTTGTGACAAGACCATAAGACTAAGAAAAGGAATGGTAAGTTACAATAGAATGTAGGAAGTTGAGGTAGTCTGGATCAGATAAAGGTCTCCTAGCCCTGGACAGAAGTACCAAGTCCTACATATCTAATTAGCTAACCATACACAGATTTATACATATGAAATTAGCCAACCCTAGATAGAATGAGTCAACTCCGCATACCAAGAGATTGTAGCCCCGAGAATCAGGAAGGTGTGAATAAGGACAATGACATGATGGGACACCCACAGGATACCCCCTGGTCCTCCAAGTGTACTGAAACTGCACGTAGGCAGGAAGGATTACCTATGCCAAACCCATCCAGGGGGCAGAAGAATGTAAGGGGGAGGGCACTCTGATACTGAAATTGACTGTATAAAAGTTGGGTGAGCCCCAGTATGTGTGTATATTCCCAGGGTAAGGGGAAGCACCCAACTTTGCATTGTTGTTGTAATAAATGTTCTTTGTTCTCAATTTTTGTCTCGAGCAATTTCTTTAAAGGTACTTTAATTTCTAACAAATGGGGGCTCGTTCGGGATCACACTCCCTCCACTGACAGAGTACCCCGACGACGAGAGTAGGTGCACCCCGGCTGATTCAGCTGGACTCACGGGCGACGGGTGGCTGGTCAGTGGAAGAAGCGAGTGATATCCGAGAAGAGGCATTGAGAACAAACGATGGGAGGAAGCGCGCTAGACCATTGCTACTGGAACTCGGTAAGAGGAGTTTTACTTGTTTATAAGTATGGGAATAATGAGTAGCAAGGAAGAGAGTCCTGGTTCAGGATGTGAACACCAGATAGCTACGTACAGCCCGCCTGGGTTGATGTTATCTGAGTGGGGCACGGGAAAGACCCGTGGGAAAGACAAACTGACAATGGTCAGGTATTGTTGTATTGAATGGGTTAAATGCCCGGTTAAAGGGAGCTCCGTGTACTGGCCAAAGTTCGGATCCGAGGATGAATGGATGTGTCAAGCTTTGAACATCTGGCTCTATCAAAACCAGAGAGACAATGTTGAGAGCAGGGAATATGCAGCCTGCTGGCTCAAGGGACCCATTGAACAACTGGTTTTGAATGAGAAAGAATTCAGGGATAAGAGAAAGGAGGAACCTTTTGTCCCTGAATCACAGGGGTGGGATGTGTTACATTCCCTCCCTCCACCTTATGTTCCTCCTATGCCGGCTCCTATCTTTCCTTCCCCTCCTATGACTTACCCTTCTGCACCTTCCCCTCATCCCCCACAGCTAGAGAAAAGAGAAGAGAATGACAGGAGAGAGAGATTGTTGTAATTTAGAACAGAGTGAGAACCTACTGGAAGAAAGGGCAGGGTCAGAAACAATAAGCTAGAAGTTAGCTGGATGAGACCCCTGCGGGAGGTTCCCGTGGGAGGGGGTCTCGGTTTTGTAAATGCGACTGAAGTGCATAACTTTAAGAAAGAACTGACCTCCCTGATAGAAGATCCCCAGGGATGTGCCGAACAGTTAGACCAATTTTTGGGACCAAATATATATACAATATGGGGGTCTCGACATAGAATCCCCAGCAGGGGAACAATTGGTACTAACAGGTTTTGTTACCAACTCAGCCCCAGACATTAGGAGAAAATTACAAAAGACAGAAAATTGGCATGAGCAGGGAATAACCCAGCCTCTACAGATCACACAAAAAGCATTTGTCCAGACATCTGAGGATAAGCAGAAAGCAAAGGCTAACATTTTGATGCAAGCAGTTAAAGGAATAGTAGATGAGTAACATGAAAAAGGCAGGGACTGTGTGCCAGCTCCTGAATGTTGGGAGAAGCGTCGGGAGTGGGAGAGTAGAGACCAGAGATAATTTCATAAATCACGACTTCCCACTTCAGTCACTGACCAATATTGATTAAAATTCATGCTAAAAATTAAATGTCATAAATGATTGTTTTTCAATACTGTAGAATTAGCAAATTTAACTACCAGTTAATTCCAATTTATGAAATAAATTGTATTCAAATGTGATTTTGCACAGGGAGTACCTGAGAGTTGTGATGTTATAACATTTGCAGGGAGAAATGTTTGCGCAAATAGGGTGAGTTCGACACATCTTATTTTAAGTGTATGTAAGATAAAGAAAGGATCTGATGTGTAAAGTGGCTGGATCAGCCAGTTGAAGGGGGAGTGTGCATGTCCCTTTAAGTGCACTGTGGCACTTGAAATTGAGGCTTCAGGCTCTTGTCTTGCAGTTAGAGGTATGGAGCCCTATCAACACATTTAATACATTTCTTCTACACATTCAGCAGTCAAGGTCCGTGAGTTTAAAGATCACCCACCTCTGGAGAATAAAGATACCTCTGGGGATTCCTATGGGGATTCCTATAAGTTTAATCATTCATTTCTCTGGTGCATTTTCCTCCGGAGTGAAATTAATGCCTCAGCACAATTTCTCTGTATTGCCACTGTTATTTAATTCATGATAACTTTCCCCCATTCATCAGGTTTATATTTAAATCCGGTAGTGCGGAAGTTACATTGTAAATAATCACGGAGGTAAACCTTGCGCGACTGGATTCAGCTTAATGGAGAAATAAACCTGCGAACTGGTCTATGGTGGTGTGTGAGTACTGCAATAGGTGGAATATGATTTACATTGGTGGCATCGTTCAGAACAATTGGGCGCATAGGAATAATAATAGCATTAATTACTCACAGATCTTGTACCTGATGCTATTCACTACGTCCCAGCTTCAGGACTGGGAAATTGGCATGGTACAGAGAAATTGCCATGGCACCAATATTTCTTGATTCACTAATGACTCCACAAGCTCCAGGATTCATGCAGCTAAACTTTAAGTGCAATATTATAGAAACTAGCCGGTACTTAAATGATTGTGTGTGCAATCAACATTGCAAAAATATGAAAGGTAATACAGGTGCTCCCCTACTTATGATTTTACGATGACACAATAGCATGACTGTCATTTACTTTCATATAATGTGTTAAAGGTCATCACAAGCATCATTGATTTTTCCAATAAACTTTGATAATTTCTCTAAGGTGAATTTTTTGTAGCCTCGTTGGTTAATCACATTTTCGGAAAGCTTACAGGGACTGTTGGGAGAGAGCAGGGTAGTGAGATCAGTATGAGGACTGATACAGTGCTGTTAATGTTAGACAAGGTACGTCTCCAATTAAGATTTTTTTTCAACTTACGCTGGGTCTGCTGGAACGCAACCCTATCGTAAATTGAGGAGCACCTGTGATGTTCTTCTATCTAAAGCCAGCTTTAGATAAACTCTTATCATTCTGACAAATCCAGGTCTAAGCCTAATTTTCCTCCAGCCTTTGAGCAAGCGCTTCCACTGCTGCATCTTACTGATCACCTCCTCACCAATGAATCAGAAGACCATGGTGTATGGCACTCACTGCACAAGCAGTCTGAAAATGTATACAAGCCTGTTCAACTTCATTTTACAAAATCAACAATCGGTTCCAGGCTCCCCAATGCTCTCTGTGGAGAGAAAATTGCCAGATGTTTACTCTTTTAATGCCCTTGGTTATGTTTGCCTCTTCTCAAAGATTACATGGCTGCACAGAGGAGCAAGGCTGAAAGTGCCTTGAAGTAGTCTGTTGGCTGCACTTGTGACCTTTAGTCAGAAAATGCATGGGCTCTTGTCTCACTTTGGGTAGTGCAGCGGTTAGTTCAACTATATTACAGTGGCACTGATGAGTACATGGATGTGAGGGGGTTGGAGGGTTATGGACAGGGAGTAGGTAGGTTGAACTAGTTGGAGTATCATGTAAATCGGTGCGGACTAGAAGGGCCAATATGGCCTGTTTCTGTACTGTTATTGCTATATGGTTATTATATGGAATATGGTTGTGAGCTGTGGCACAAGGCATTTTACTTAAGGCAGAACTAAAGGTTGAATATGTTTCAAGTTCTCTTGCAGAGGCTCTTGTGCTACAATGTCTGTTATGTACTCTAACAAATTGGAGGGTTGTGCCCCATACAGACAAGCAGCTCCAACTGCATTTTAATAAGGTCTAACATATTCAAAACCCATGCAAATATGGTTTGTGTTTCATTTTACAATTTTTACACTAACACAAAGGAAAGTCAGATTGTTATTCATTTTATTAAAATCTAGTGATTGGTTATATGTAAAAGCATGGCAAGAGGATCAATTAAAACCTGCCTGGGATGGTCCCTTCTGTGTACTTTTAATTACAGACACCGCAGTAAGAACAAGAGAGAAAGGCTGGACCCACATTCAAAGAATTAAACCAGCTTCTGAACCACAACATCACGACACACAGATTCAACCCTCAACCTGGCGTGCAGTTCCTCATCCTTCAGACCTGAAACTTACACTGCGCCGTGACAAAGTGCCGTAATGTTACATTTATTGTTGTATTTTTTTAACTGTTTATACATTTATTGTTGTATTTTTAACTGTTTATTTTTTTAACTGTTTATTCATTTATTGGGGTATTGTTTGTTAACTGTTTATGTCACTTCATTACTCGCTATGTTTTAAGTCCTCCTGGAATAGGGGCAGCAGAGGTTAAAATTGTGCTCCTTTAGAATGTAGACAGGGCATAGATTTAATGTATAGTCATAGTGGAATATGGGTTAACAAGGGATTCCAATACGGACCAGGGGAACTGAACAGCTTTAGTGGAGTACATCTAATTTGTATCTTAGCCTACACAGGTATTAAAGACAGGAGTTTTAAAGCAAAGGACATGGTGGGACAAAGACAGACAGAATGGTAGTCAGGATTGTACATGTCGCAGAGAGAGAGAGTTAATACATATGCTAATGTTAGCAGACAAGCTGCAACACACAGTTAAATCACAAGAAACAATCCCCCCCCAGCTTGGTCTCTTTTCATCACCCCGTGAAGGGGAGCACCAGTTACCAACAACGTGAGCTGCTTGACACTTTAATATCAGGCTCCAGACAGCCTTCGGAGATCGGTGGCCCTAGGGTTTGGGGCTGAAGAGGACATCAGATACTAGCCACAATTCAACGGAACCGCCTGACTACTCGTTCGCTGCTGAAGGCAGCGTTTCTCACAGACTGCTACTTGTTCGCTGCTGAAGGCAGCGTCTCTCACAGACTTCGTCAGGACAATGCTTACAAAAGTCGGGTGGTTAAAAGACACTGCTTCAATGTTTCAACGTGAATCTGCCCATGCCCATGTTCAGACGTGGCAACTTCGGATTGATGTGGGATGGACTAGACTCTTTACTGAGAACTGGAGCCTGATACTCGCAACCCTAATAAGCAGCTGGACTCGCTACTCTGACCTTCATGGTGCTCCCCTACCTAAAGACTTTACACAGAGATTACAATTTGGTTATTGACCAGCTGGGTAAAACAACACCTTACACTTGAAAGATCAGTATTACTGATCTAAAAGAAAATTGAGGAGGGGGGGGGGATCAGTCACACTGACACTAGTAACCAAAGATCAGTAACACTGATCATGGTGAAAGATCAGTATTACTGATCTAAAAGAAAAGTGAGGATTGTGAGAGATGGGAAAATTGATCTAAAATTATGAACATGGAAGAAACTAAAATTCATCAGTTAATGGCTGTAACCAGTACAAACAGGATAAGCTTGGGGGTTAGGATGCAGGAAAGCAGAGTCAGCACGATTAACATAAGAATCTTCTAGTCTTTGTGACAAGACCATAAGACTAAGAAAAGGAATGGTAAGGTACAATAGAATGTAGGAAGTTGAGGTAGTCTGGATCAGATAAAGGTCTCCTAGCCCTGGACAGAAGTACCAAGTCCTACATATCTAATTAGCTAACCATACACAGATTTATACATATGAAATTAGCCAACCCTAGATAGAATGAGTCAACTCCGCATACCAAGAGATTGTAGCCCCGAGAATCAGGAAGGTGTGAATAAGGACAATGACATGATGGGACACCCACAGGATACCCCCTGGTCCTCCAAGTGTACTGAAATTAAACGTAGGCAGGAAGGATTACCTATGCCAAACCCATCCAGGGGGCAGAAGAATGTAAGGGGGAGGGCACTCTGATACTGAAATTGACTGTATAAAAGTTGGGTGAGCCCCAGTATGTGTGTATATTCCCAGGGTAAGGGGAAGCACCCAACTTTGCATTGTTGTTGTAATAAATGTTCTTTGTTCTCAATTTTTGTCTCGAGCAATTTCTTTAAAGGTACTTTAATTTCTAACAACAGCAATACCTGACCATGGTCTGTTTGTCTTTCTCGCGGGTTCTCCCCGCACCCCAATCAGATAGCATTAATTCTAACGGACTTTGCTAGTTATCTGATCGTCTCGTCCTTCCTTAGGACTATCTCCCCTGCTACTCACACCTCCCATACTAACAGGTAAGTAAAGTTCCTCTTACCGGGATCCAGTAGCTATTCCTAGCGCGCTTCCTTAACGTCCTCCTGTTGTTTGTTCTCAATGCCTCTTCTCGGATATCACTCGCTTCATCCACTGACCAGTCACCCGCCGTCCGTGAATCCAGCTGAATCAGCCGGGGTGCACCTACCCTCGTCGTCGGGCACTCTGTCAGTGGAGGGAGTGGGATCCCGGATGATCCCCCATTTGTGAGAAACAGAAGCAAACAGAAATTGCTCGAGACAAAAATTGAGAACAAAGAACATTTATTATACAACAGTGTAAAGTTGGGTGCTTCCCCTTACCCTGGGAATACACATACACTGGGGCTCACCCAACTTTTATACAGTTTATTTCAGTATGGAAATACCCTCCCCCTTACATTCTTCTGCCTCCTGGATGAGTTTGGCATTAGGCAATCCTGTCTGCCTACGTGCTGTTTCTGTGAACTTGGGAGGACCAGGGGGTATCCTGTCGGTGTCCCATCATGTCATTGTCCTTATTCACCTGCCTTTGTCCTTATTCACACCTTCCCAACCCTCAGGGCTTACTAACTCTTATATGCAGAACTTGATAACTAATTCTGTCTAAGGCTTATTAATTACATATGCAGAACTTGCTGACTCTTTACTTCCTACATTCTATTATCTATCCTTATCCTATTCATACTGGCTTTATTCATTACACATATATAAATACTAGCTTTCTTCATCTCTCATATTTTCATATTAGTTTTACTCATCTCTCACATTTTTCATTGTGTGATGACATTGTTTTATGGTTTTATTGTATTGTATATGTTGAATATTTATTGGTTTTGGAGGGGGTGGGAAGGGGGTTGGGGGAAAAAAAGGAGAAACGACCACTGTGTATATTTAATGAAAAACGTTTGTATATATTTTGGTTGATATGGTTCACAGTGTGAAAAATAAAATTATTTTAAAAAAAATAAAGTTGACCAGCTCATCATGGATGCAGGAAGCAGCACTAATGAAGTTGTCAATGTGCATGAGGCAGCACGAATGTGGAACAATCCAGGCTGCAAGACTGTACAGATAAGAGTCCTCCACCAGACACATCGCTGGGGTTATGCACAGAGGTAATGCGATGCAAACCAGGGGTTCAGAGTGAAAGCGGAAAAGTTTAGAGGAATTTCATCACATTTCAAAGGAATTTGGTCAGGTATATGAATGGGAGAGGTATAGAAGACTATGGACTGCGTGCAGCTCAGTGGGACGAAGCAACAAACATGTTTCATCCTGTTTCCGTGCTCGATAAAGGCGGGACCATGGAGGAGGGGAAGCACGCGCTGACGTCACAGAGGAACGGGTGTGCCAGCGGACGCGTCGACGTGGAGACGCACCGCCGCAAAGACACCCGCCTGGGCCTGGGCGCCATCAGCATCGCCGAGGACCGGCGCCAGCGGCGCCGGGTAAGTATGGAGAGCCCGCTTTCGCAACACCACCGCGACGATGGGCCGAGTTGACTGGACGACCACCGGCCGCAGAACCTCTCCCTTCACCACCGAAAGCTGTTCGTCCTCCTGGCTCCGCCCTTCCCTGACGTCACCTCAACTCGTCTGTGACGTTACACCACGCTGTCCGATCCCACCCCCCCCCCCCCCAACTCAGCTGCCCTAGGCAAAACAAATCGTTCGGCACAGATAAGAAGGGCCGAAGGGACCTGTTTCAGTGCTCTTGTGTTCTATGAAGGCGGGGCCATGGTGACTGACAGCGGCAGTGACCACAGAAGGACTGGGTGCAGAATACGTCTACGTGGGGATGCACCGGCGCCTTATGCAATTTTACCTTTATTTAAAGGTCACTGACCCGTTGAGCCACCCAGTCTCCTCCCTCAACCTGACCTCGCAGTTGTCAGTCACCCAGTCTCCGCCCTCAACGTGACGTCGCAGAGTTGTCAGTCACCCAGTCTCCTCCCTCAACCTGACGTCAAACAGAGATGTCAGTCACCCAGTCTCCTCCCTCAACCTGACGTCATGCAGAGTTGTCAGTCACCCAGTCCCCTCCTTCGTTCTGACAGTCACCCAAGTCTCTGCTCTGGTCTCATGACAGTTGTCAGGGGTGAGTGCAGGTCGAGCTGCAAGTGTTGGGGGTGGGATTGATGGCACAGTCAATGCTTGACATAAAGGATCCGTGCTCAGACCTGTGGCAGGGAGTTCTGAGTGTACTGTGGAGTGGTGCTGGTCATGTACATCAGGATAGAGAGAATGGAGGGGGATGCATCTGCACAGAAAGGGATGCTACCTGCAGTGGAGGATTGGGGACAGAGTTCCTGCGGCCTGCATAAGGTGCTCTCACCTACACTGGGGTAAGCAGACTTAGATCGGATGGGGGATGAGTGTGGAGACATCAGCTCTCAATCTGCCAGGTGACCTTTGCTGCTGCTCTAACTTTAATCCACATTGCTACCCCATCGTGCACTATTACAACGAGGTGCAGAACAGCTCAGAGACCTACTTCTCACCTTCCACTTGGACAGTAGACTTAATCCTCCACTCCAGCTGTTGTTCACAGAAAGTCCCTTGGTCTCATCCAGAATTCACTGCACCTCCACCCACCTCAATCAAGAGATGCTGGAAATAGTGGGCCAGGCAGCATCTTGAAGAGAGAAACTGTCAATGTTTTCAATCTGTGACCCTTCATCAGGATTGTTGGTGATTGTCATTTTAGTTCTGGGGTTAACAACTCTGTCTTAGCCTCATTCCATTACAGAGTCCTGAAGTCAACAATCTCCCCACTCCCCCATGACAGGGTCCTGGGGTTAACGATCTCCCCCCCCTCCTGTGATAGTATCCTGGGGCTAATGATCTCTCCCCCCTCCCCTATTACAGGGTCCTAAAGTCAACGATTTTCTGCCCTCACCGCTACAGGGTTAACAATTTGACACCTCCCCCATTACGGGGTACTTTGCACATCAATCCCCTCCCCCATGACAGGGCCTCTTGGATAATGATCCCCCTCCATTGGGACAGGGCCCTGAGGTTAACAATCTCTCTCCCATTACAGGGTGCTGAGGTTAATGATCTCCCCCTCCCTGTTACAGGGTCCTTTGGGTAACGATTCCCTCCCCCAGGACGGGTTCTTGAGGCCTATGGGCACCCTGTGCCACGGGATGCTGCGGTGCCTGGACCGACAGTGCACCTTCCGCCTACTGCTGGTCTCACAGCTCCTATTCCTGCTCTACTACTCGTTTGGAGGAATCCGCAACGTGGCTTCGCTGCTGTGGCGCAGTTCCCAGCCTGCCTGGGACTACTCCAGGACGCAGGATGTCTATACCAACCTCAGTCTGATCCAACAACCCATCTCCGAGACCCACCAGCTCCTCTACTGTTCCCAGTATCCTCCTCACTTAGGTAAGAGGCTAGATGCGGCGTGGCAGGTGGATGAGAGCTTGAAATCCAAGGGGGTTCCCAGTGCAGGACTCACCAAAGTTGCAAGTTGAGTCAGCAGTAAAGAAAGGAAACGCAACGTCAGCATTCATATCGTTCTCTCATGTCTGCGTTAATTTCCTCCATGTGCTCTGGTTTCCTCCCACCCTTTAGTAACGGATGAAGATTGTAGGTTAATTGATGTACTTGGGTGACGTGGGCTCGTGGACCATAAGGGCCTGTTACCGTGCAGTTCAGCTGAATTAAAAATTTTGCAAGAGTGGAATATAAAGGCAAGGATATAATACTGAAGCTTTGTAGGGTGTTGGTTAGAGCACATTCGGAGTACTGTGACCAAGTTTGGCCCGATATCTAAGGAAGGATGTTCTGACATTGGAGGGGGTCTACAGCAGGTTAACATAGGAGGAGCATTGGAAAGCTGTGGACTTGTACTCATTGAAGTTTAGACGGATTGAGGGGGTTTTACATCAGATTTATTGTCAGAGTACATACCTGAACAAAAAATGGTGGCGCTGACAGAGCTGCCGTAATGGCAGGGCTGCCGTTAGTGTGGACCCAGGGAGAGCAGGGAGCGGAGATACAGCCCTCCCACAGGGTCCAACCACCCAGTCCGACTGCCGTCAGCTCCAAACATCCTGTTAATGGAGCCGACGGTGGGTTTATTGAAAAATTCTGCCACTGTGGGGTCTGAGCCCAAGATGGCGGTCCCTACCCTTGAGGGGTTGCAGACGCCAGGGAAGCAGAGCACTGGTGCAGGGCACCAGAAAATGAGCAGAACACCCTCCATTTGGGAGGGAGAAGCAGAGGAGATGACTCACGGGTTGGTGACCACGGCGGCGGACCAGTGAAAGGTTCTGCGGCAGAAGAATAGACAGACTGTTGGCGACTCGAGGCGAGGAACCCATGCAGACTGCTGCTGGTGACTGCAGTCGCGGGATTCACAGCAAGCGGGAAGATTGCTGGAAATCGGCCCAAGACTGGCTGAAAGGGCAGCAGGTGTCGTAACCGGGATGCAGGTTGGGGTGGTGTCGAGGGTGTTGATTGTGTTGGAGGTTCGGATCTGGAGCTCATGCTGCTGATGGTTTGGAGTGGACTCTGTGTGGCTGTGGGGTCTGCAGCAGTGCTGGAGGTGAATCCACGGACACTCGGAAACTGAGGGGGACTCTCATTTGCTTCACTTTCTCTGACTGTAAGAGGCACTTCAGGCATTTTCTGCCGATGGCAAATCTGTTGGCATTGTGGGAGACGAAATCAAATTCCGTGTAATTTGCTGTTTTCATTACATGACAATAAACGGATCTTGAATAACATCACATACATACCTGAGATTATTTTACCCTGTGGGCCAGGCCGAATTACCACTTATTGGTTGTGCAAAGAGAAAACTGACTCAATGTACACATGTAAACAAATTAAAGAAATGCAAACAAACAGACTGCAATACAACGAGGAAAAAAGTCAATAAAAGTGCACAAATAGGAGTCCTTAAGAGTCCCTGATTGAGTTTGTTGTTGAGGAGTCTGATGGTGGAGGGGCAGCAGCTATCACTGAACCTGGTGGTGTGAGTCTTATGGCACCTGCACCTCTTTCCTGATGGTAGCAGCGAGAACAGAGCGTGTGCTGGGTGGTGTAGATCCTTGATGATGGCTGCTGCTCTCTTGATGGCAGCGTTCCCTGGAGATGTTCTTGATGGTGGGGAGAGTTTTGCCTCTGATGTCCTGGGCTGTGTCCACTACCTTTAGCAGGGCTTTACACTCAGGGGTGATGCAGCCGGTCAGGTATTTCTAATTGAAACCTGAGATCAAGAAAGTGTGGTTTTGGAGATGATGTTTCTTGCAGTGAGAGAGTCTAGGACCAGAGAACATAACCTCAGAATAGAAGAACATCTTTTTAGAACAGAGGTGAGGAGAAACTTCCTCAGCCAGAGGGTGGTGAATCTGTGGAATGCATTGCCACAGATGGTTGTGGGGGCCAAGTCATGGATAGATTTTAACTGGAGGTTGACAGGTTCTTGATTAGATTATGGGGAGAGGCAGAAGAATGGGGTTAATGGGAACATTGCATAAGCCATGATTTGAATGGTGGAGCAGGCCCAATGGGCTGGATGGCCTCATTCTGCTCCATCGTCTTATGGATGACAGGAATGGGCCTAGGATGTGAGATTGAGTGGTGGAGAGTAATGGCTTAGGACGGTTGGAACTCTCTCCACACTTGCATCTTTGTCCCCGCTCTATCTCTCTCCCTCTCATCCTCTCTCCACCTGCTTTGTCTCTCCCATTCTCCTTTCTCTCCCCCCACTCAACTCTCTGGCACCCCCCCCTCCTCAATTCTGTCCACCTTGCTCTCTCTCTCTCTCCAGTGGGACCTTTATCCATCTCCTTTAACCGGACGCCCTCGCTGGTTGAGATCCAAGATCGGAACCACCTTGTCAAACCTGGGGGATTCTACACGCCGCCAAACTGCCAGTCACGTCACCAGACAGCAGTGATTGTGCCTCACCGTCACCGGGAGCCGCATCTCCGCCACTTCCTCTACTACATCCACCCTTTCCTCCAGCGGCAGCAGCTGCAGTACGGGATCTACGTTATCCACCAGGTGAGATGACCTGCCCTCTTGAACTCCTGGCCCCCTTCGTCCCAAACCACCCCCCCCCCCCGCCATTTCGCTATTCCCCCATCCTCCTTCACAACCTCCCTCATCCCGCTTGTCCTCCCATCCACATCTCTCACCCCCATGCCCCCTTCCCTTTCCCCCTCAATTCCATCCCGTTCAACCTCATGCACACCTATACCCCCTCAACCCCAGAACCCCTTCCCCTCACTCCCATCCCATCCCATCCTTCATTTCCACAAGCCCGAATCCCCTATATGCCACGTACTCTACTCTGCTATCCCTCAACGCTTTGAATTTCCCCATCCACCCTCCTGCCCCCTGTGTATCCTTTAAACCTCAGAATCCCACCTCCTTCTACACCGGTCCCCTAATACCTCACCCCTTGGGGACCCCGTGAGTTCCCCCTTCCCTGTACCCCAAGTCACTCTGTACCCCCACCCTGTTACCTCTCTCCCCTGGAGCAACCCAACCTGTACCCCCAAACCTATACCGACTCCTGCCCCCCATATCCGGCCACCATCCTATACACCAATAACCAGATGGAGAAGGGCTAAAGGACCTCCTTTTTCTGTAAACCAGGGGGAGAGGAGCTGAAGGGCTTCCTGTTCACTTCCACCAGAGGGAGAGGGGTTGAACGGCTTCCTATCCCTGTACAGGAGAGGGGAAGTTCTGAAGGGCCCCTGTTCCCTTACACCAGTGGGAGAGGGTCTGAAGGACCTTATCCCTATACATCAGGAGAGGTATAGACTGAGGTGGGGGGGTGGCATAAGTCTCTCTGGCATGGGTAACAGCGTACTCCTGACCAGGCTGGCAATGAGACGTTTAACCGCGCCAAGCTGCTGAATGTGGGGGTGAAGGAGGCGATGAAGGACGAGGACTGGGACTGCCTATTCCTGCATGACGTGGACCTCATCCCTGAGAACGACCACAACATGTACACGTGTGACCCCGCACACCCACGGCACGTCTCCATCGCCATCAACAAGTTTGGCTACCAGTGAGTACCCAGTGCAATGTTCGCGCACACGGTCACGCACCGTCCCATGCGGTCCCACCTAAACACACACACGATCATACACAGTCTCTCTTTCACACACACACACACACACACACACAGACACACACAAATCCACTTCTCTCTTTAACACACAAACTACCGCTCTTTAATACAAACACATACACACAACCACTTCTCTAATACATACACACAACCGCTCTCTCTAATACACACACAACTACCTCTCTAGATACCATCACACACAACCACCTCCCTCTAATACACACACACACAACCACCTCCCTCTAATACACACACATACACAACCACCGCTCTCTAATACAAACATGGGAACATAGGAAGTAGGAACAGGAGTAGGCCAAAAATGGCCCATCGAGCCTGCTCCGCCATTCAATAAGATCATGGCTGATCTAATTTATGACCTAACTCCACCTACCTGCCTTCTCCCCATATCCCCTAATTCCTCTATCATGCGAAAATTTATCTAACTGAATTTTAAGTATGTTTAATGAAGCAGCCTAAACCACTTCCCTGGTTAGAGAATTCCAAACATTCACTACCCCTCTGGAAAAAAACTATTTTTTCTCATCTCTGTCCTAAATCTACTCCCACGAATCTTGAGACTGTGTCCTCTCGTTTTAATTTCCCCGGCCAGCTAAAAAAACCTTCCTACATCTATCCTATCCATACCCTTCATAATCCTATATGTTTCTAAATATCTCCTCTCATTCTTCTGAACTAGAGCGAATACAATCCTACATGATTTAATCTTTCATCATAAGTCAACCCCTTCATCCCAGGGATCAACCTAGTGAACCTCCACACATACACACAACCACCTCTCTAATACATACACACACAACCGCTCTCTCTAATACACATACAACTACCTCTCTCTCTAAATACTCCATCACACACAACCACCTCCCTCTAATACACACACACAACCACCTCCCTCTAATACACACACACAACCACCACCCTCTAATACACACACACAACCACCTCCCTCTAATACACACACACAACCACCTCCCTCTAATACACACACACAACCACCTCCCTCTAATACACACAACCACCTCCCTCTAATACACACAACCACCTCCCTCTAATACACACACAACCTCCCTCTAATACATACACACACAACCGCTCTCTCTAATACACATACAACTACCTCTCTCTCTAAATACTCCATCACACACAACCACCTCCCTCTAATACACACACACAACCACCTCCCTCTAATACACACAACCACCTCCCTCTAATACACACACAACCTCCCTCTAATACATACACACACAACCACCTCCCTCTAATACAAACACACTACCACCTCTCTCTAATACACACACACAACCACCTCTCTCTCTAATACACAGACATAACCACCTCTCTCTCTCTAATACCCACACACAACCACCTCTGAAATACACACACACACAACCACCTCTGAAATACACACACACACAACCACCTCTCTAATACACATACAGAACCACCTCACTCTAATACCCACACACAACCACCTCTCTCTAATAAATACAATCACCTCTCTCTAATACACACACAACCACCTCTCTCTAATACACACACAACCACCTCTCTCTCTAATACACACACAACCACCTCTCTCTCTAATACACACACAACCACCTCTCTCTCTAATACACACACAACCACCTCTCTCTCTAATACACACACAACCACCTCTCTCTTACACAACCACCTCTCTCACTAATACACACACAACCACCTCTCTCTAATACACACACAACCACCTCTCTCTAATACACACACAACCACCTCTCTCTAATACACACACAACCACCTCTCTCTCTAATACACACATCCACCTCTTTCTAATACACACACAACCACCTCTCTCTAATACACACACAACCACCTCTCTCTAATACACACACAACCACCTCTCTCTAATACACACACAACCACCTCTCTCTCTAATACACACATCCACCTTTCTCTAATACACACATCCACCTTTCTCTAATACACACACAACCACCTCTCTCTAATACACACACAACCACCTCTCTCTAATACACACACAACCACCTCTCTCTAATACACACACAACCACCTCTCTCTAATACACACACAACCACCTCTCTCTAATACACACACAACCACCTCTCTCTCTAATACACATATCCACCTCTCTCTAATACACACACAACCACCTCTCTCTAATACACACACAACCACCTCTCTCTAATACACACACAACCACCTCTCTCTAATACACACACAACCACCTCTCTCTAATACACACACAACCACCTCTCTCTAATACACACACAACCACCTCTCTCTAATACACACACAACCACCTCTCTCTAATACACACACAACCACCTCTCTCTAATACACACACAACCACCTCTCTCTAATACACACACAACCACCTCTCTCTAATACACACACAACCACCTCTCTCTAATACACACACAACCACCTCTCTCTAATACACACACAACCACCTCTCTCTAATATACACACAACCACCTCTCTCTAATACACACACAACCACCTCTCTCTAATACACACACAACCACCTCTCTCTAATACACACACAACCAACTCTCTCTAATACACACACAACCACCTCTCTCTCTAATACACACATCCACTTTTCTCTAATACACACACAACCACCTCTCTCTCTAATACACACACAACCACCTCTCTCTAATACACACACAACCACCTCTCTCTCTAATACACACACATCCACCTCTCTCTAATACACACACAACCACCTCTCCTAATACATGCACACAACCACCTCTCTCTAATACACACACAACCACCTCTCTCTAATACACAAACAACCACCTCTCTCTCTAATACACACACAACCACCTCTCTCTTTAATACACACATCCACCTCTCTCTAATACACACAAAACCACCTGTCTCTCTAATACACACACACAACCACCTAATACATACACACAATCACCTCTCTAATACACACACACTACCTCTAATACACACACAACCACCTCTCTCTTACACAACCACCTCTCACTAATACACACACATTCACCTCTCTCTAATACACACACAACCACCTCTCTCTAATACACACACAACCACCTCTCTCTAATTCACACACAACCACCTCTCTAATACACACACACAACCACCTCTCTAATACACACACACAAGCACCTCTCTAATACACACACACAACCACCTCTCTAATACACACACACAAGCACCTCTCTAATACACACACACAACCACCTCTCTATAATACACACACACAACCACCTCTTGTTCTAATATACACACACACAAGCACCTCTCTTTCATACACACACACAAGCACCTCTCACATATGCCCACATTCACACACAACCAACCTCACACTCAATCATGCACACAGAAAGCCAAACACAGATAACCAGCCAAATCCATGCACACACACTCACACTGAAGACACCATACAAGGCATATTCCTTGGAAGAATGGCTGTACCTGTGGTAATTTGTCGAGGGTGTACAATATGCTGTTCCTACTGTTACAGACTGCCATACAAGACATATTTTGGGGGTGTCTCTGCCGTCACTCCAGACCAGTACCTCCGAATGAATGGGTTCCCCAACGAGTACTGGGGTTGGGGCGGTGAAGATGACGACATCGCCACCAGGTAATTCAGTGCCTCCTGCTCCCCTTTCCCCGAAATCAGATCCCAGCCTGTGACCCACTCCCAGGGATCTGTTATTTTATATATAAACCTGCTGAACCCCTGGATCAGGTCCCAGCCTGTGACCCACTCACAGGGATCTGTTGTTCTACATATAAACCCCTGGACCAGATCCCAGCCTGTTATGCCTCATTTAAACACTCCCACCACCGAATGCCTGGATTAGATCTCAGTCTGTAATCCACTTCCAGGGATGGGATTGGGTGAACTGTTCCATGTGGGAGATTGTGAGGGAGTGAAATGAAGAGAGTGTGAGAGTTGGCATGTTTTGAAAGCAGAGAGGGAGAGCGAGTCACCCAACACTCTTGATTTTCCTTATCAATTGTACCTGTTGTTTTCTGTCTTGCCTGATGTATCACTCATTTTACATTCTTTCTTCCAATCCCACACTCTCTCCGTATCCTTGTTATGTTTCAGTTCCAGGAACTCGGACACTTGAAGGTGAGTGCAACACCATCCCTCAGTGACCCCTCTTGCCTAGTGCTCTATGTCACTGACTATCCCCACTGATGTTAATCCCCCTCACTCACGCCATCCCTCAGTGGCCCTCTCCCCCAGAGCCCAGTGTCACAGACTTTCCCCACTGATGCTAATCCCCCTCACTCACACCGTACTTCAGTGACCCCTCTTGCCCAGTGCCCCATGTCACTGACTATCCCCACTGATATTAATCCCCCTCACTCACACTGTCCCTCAGTGACCCCTCTCCCCCAGGGCCCAGTGTCACTATCCCCACTAATGTTAATCCCCCTCACTCACACTGTCCCTCAGTGACCCTCTCCCCCAGGGCCCAGTGTCACTGATAATCCCCACTGATGCTAATCCCCCTCACTCACACCACCCCTCAGTGACCCCACTGATGTGACCCCGTTGAATCTAACATTGGGATATTTATTGCTCTCTTTGCCCCTGCTTCCCTCCCTGACCTATTTTGCTTGTTTTCCCTTTCAAACCTGCTCTCCCACTATCACTCTGTCTCCCCTCTCCTCTCCCTGCTGTAATTTGCTTCCTTCCTCGTCTTCTCTCTCTCTTTTGGTTTCCCTCCCCCTTCTCTCTCTCACTCCCTCTGTCTGTCTCTGACTCTACATCACTCTCCCTCTTCTCTTTCTCTCTCACTCTCTCTCCTCTGTTTTCTTTTTTGGTCTTTGGAGCTGTCTCTGCATGTGTCTCCCTGTCCTATTTTCTTCCTGAATCTCCCTGTTCACTGTCTTCCTTTATATCTGACAGTGAATCCTTTGGTCTCCCTTTCCCTCACCTTGCTTCACTCCAGCTCGCTCCCTCGTCTCCCCGTTTCTTTCCCCAAATGTTTCCTTCCTTTCAGTCTCTGCCTCCACTGGTCTGTATTCTCTCTGCCTCTCTCACTTCTGCTCCTCTCCCCTCCCAGTTGCCCAATCCCACTGCCTGACCTCTCTGTCTGATCCCTAGGCTCCAGCTGGCAGGGATGACTATCTCCCGCCCTTCCCTGGCTTTAGGGCGCTACAAGATGATCAAACACCCCTCGGACCAGGGAAATGAGCAGAACCCACGGAGGTGGGTGTTGAAGAAGGGAGGGGGGAACTGGTGGGTGAAGGGGAGTGGTACAGGATGGGACTCAGCAAAACAGATGTGTCCCGATGAGGATTCCCTGCTGTGTGGGGGGTGTCGGGCAAAGGAGAGAGGATTGGGAGGGGGTTTGGGGCAGGTCTCAGCGACCGGATCCACCCTAACAGGGATTCCCTGCTGTGTTGGGGGTGTCAAGTCAAGGGGAGGAGACGTAGGGAAAGGGGGTTGGGGAGGGTCCCAAGGGGACTTCCTGCTATGGTTGGTGGTATGGTGGAGGGGGTGGGGGTGGCAGTAGAGGTGAGGCTGATCAACTGTTTAATTATCCAATGATATTGTTTGTCTCTTTCCCTCCCACCTTCTCACCTGCCTTGTCCTCTCATCCTCTCTCTCACACAATTTTATTTAATTGGCCTTTGTTCCTTTCTCATTATCTTTCTTCCATTTATCTTCCTCTCTGTCCCCCTCTATCTACCTTTTTGTCTCTCTTATCCCCCCTCTCCACGCCTTCCCCTCTCCCCTCCTCCCTACCTCTGCCCCTCTCCCCTCCTCCCTACCTCTGCCCCTCTCTCCATCACACACTCCTTTCTTCCCCACTCTCCCCTCATCTCCACACCCTCTCCCCTCCTTCCTCTCTCACTACCCCTTCTCACTACCTCATCCTCCTCTCCCCTTTCTTCCTCTCACCTTGTCATCACATTCTTCCCTCACTTTCTCACCTCTCCCTCTCCTCTCTTTATCCCCTGTCTGTCTCTCTTCATCTCTCCCCAAACACCTACCCTTCTCACCGCCACCCCACCCTATCAGGTTTGACTTGCTGTTCCGCACTCGCCGCTCCTGGTCCCAAGATGGGATGAACTCTCTGGTGTATACCACCATTGCTCGCCAGCACCTCCCCCTGTTCACTAACGTGACTGTGGATATTGGGCCTGCCCCCAACCGGACTCCAGGAACACATGCTCCTGGACCCCGTGGGGGGGCTTCGCAGGGGGTGGGAGTTGGGGGGTCGTGAGGAGGGGCTGACGGGGCAGTCTAACGGAGATCACAGCGAAGGTTATGTTTGCACCCTCACCCCACTCAACTGGGCCCCCTCCTCACTGTAACAGGATGGGAGGTCACAGGGGTGTGGGCGTGCCTGAGGGAGATGAGAGAAATCCACCACACCGCTCTCCCCTCCCCATTCCTGCAATTGTTGCGGCAGCCTAGGGAATGCCCTTCTCTTTGTTGGGGTCCTACCCCAGCCATGGTACGGGGATGTTAGCCCGAGGTCCCCCTCTGTCGTTTTGGGGGGAAGTTCCTGTACCTGTCCCTTGCTCCCCCCTTCTGTGGGGGTGGAGATAGGCTCCCTCTCCCTTTTTGTGTGGACAAGCGTGTATTTGTTTGCGGGTGTGGAGTGTGTGGGTGTGTGTGTGTGTGTGTTTGTGGGGGGGGTTTTGTGTGTGGGTGGAGGAGTGTGTGTGTGAAGCAAAAGTATATGTGAGGGGGTGTGCGTGAGGGTGCATGCATGAGGGTGAGGGGTCAGTATGTGCGTGAGGGGAGTGAGAGGAACGTGTGTGCGAAGGGAGTGCGTGAGGGGATTGTGCATGAGGAGAGAGTGATGGTGTATGTGTGAGGGGGAGCATGTAAATGAAGGTAGTGTGCATGCAAGGGGAGTGTGTGCGTGGGGTGTCTGTGTGTGAAGAGGAGTGTGCTTGTGATGGCGTGTGTAAGGGACGTGTGTGATGGCGTGTGTGCATGATGGTTTATGTGCAAAGAGTAGTATGTATACAAGGGGAGTGTGTGTGTCTCTGTGTGCAACATCTCTCCATGGCTCCCTGTGTGGACTAAAGTCACTTTGAGGAAGGGCTCCGGCCCAAAACGTCGGAAATATATTTTTACCTCCTATGGACGCTGTGAGAGTGGCTGAGTTCCTCCAGCATCTGTGTTTTGACCACAATCACATCTGCAGACGTCCGTGTTTCACTATCTGTGTGGACTGCCTGCTTGTCTGCTTTGATAATGTGCTTTTAATCTCGGCTTCAATTTTCTAGTGGAAATGGATATATGGAGATAAATAGTTTAATTTTTGTACAACTTCCTAGTCTCTGCTTTTCTAAATCGAAGTGAAGCTCCCTCTACACCCTCTCCCCCCCGCTTTTTCCTGGTCGCACAATCCCGAGGCACGGGTCAGACCCAGGGGGAAGCTCCCTCTACACTGTCCCGTCACACACTCCTGGGACACGGGTCAGACTGAGGGGGAAGTTCCCTCTACACTGTCCCATCACACACTCCTGGGGCATGGGTCAGACCCAGGGGGAAGCTCCTTCTATGCCATCCTTTTGCACACTCCCGAGGAATGGGTCAGACCCAGGGGGAAGCTCCCTCTACGCTGTCCCGTCACACACTCCTGGGGCACAGGGACCCAGGGAGAAGCTCCTTCTACGCTATGCTGTCGCACTCTCCCGGGGCACAGGTCAGACCCAGATTGAAGCTCCCTCTACACTGTCCCATCACCCACTCCTGAGGCATGGGTACTCCCAGGCACGGGTCAGATCTGTCACTCCCTGGCTATGCAAAAAGAATGACACAGCACCAAGGGAGCACTGAACTCTGGGAGCAAGGATAAGGTTGGTAAGGGAGCTTTGTGGGAGGGGTGGAGTGAACTCTGTGGGAGGGGTGGTGAGGGAGCTCCATTGGAAAATGGGTTGAACGATCCCTGCAGATTCACAGAAGTGAACCACCCTACCAGCCTTTGCATTCAACATATCCTCTGCAATTTCCACCACTTGCAATGTGATCCCACCTCCTGACACATCTTCCCCTCTTTACCTTTCGCAGGGACCACTCCCTCCATGACATGCTTGTTCACTTATCCCTTCCCACTAATCACCCCTGTGTCCATAGGAAGTGCCACACTTGCGACTACACCTCCACCCTCACCACCATTTGGGGCTGCAAACAGACCTTCCAAGTGAAGCAACATTTGTGAATCTGCAGAGGTCATGAACTGCATCCAGTGCTCCCATTGTGGCCTTCTCTACATTACGGAGAACGGACACAGACTGGGAGATAATTGAGCACCTTTCCTCTGTACCTTGCAAATACCGGGGATCTCCCAGTGGCCAACCATTTCAATTTCTTGCCCCACTCCTACACCAACATGTATATCAATGGCCTCTTGCACTGCCAAGCCAAGGATACCTACAAATTGGAGGGACCACACCTTATTTTGTCTGGGCAGTCCACAACCAGAAGGCATTAACATCAACCTCCAGTTTTGGTTAACCCAATGGTTCTCAACCTTTTCTTTCCACTCACATGCCACTTTAAGTAATCCCTATGCCATTGGTGCTTTGTAATTAGTAAGGGATTGCTTAAGGTGATATGTGAATGGGAAGGGAAGATTGAGAATCAGTGCTCTAGATTCAACTGTTACTGAAATAATTTGCTTGAGAAAAATTGTCATTAGCCCAATTCCTTTGGAGTTATGGAACTGCACATAATGAATCAGTTAGGTACAATTAAAACAGTGGTTTTCAACCTTTTTCTTTCCACCCACATACCACCTTAAGCAATCCCTTACTAATCACAGAGCAATTATGGCATGGGGAATACTTAAAAGTGATATGTGAGTGGAAAGAAAAAGGTTGAGAACCACTGCATTAACCCCTTCCTCCAGTCTCTGTCTTTCATGACCCGTCTTCTTTCCTCCAGCCTGGGGGGCTCTGGTTTCCTCCCATCTTTCAAAACATACCAGTGGTGTAGGTTAATTGGGTGCAATTGTACAGCATGGACTTGCAGGCCAAATGGACCTGTCACCATGCTGTATGTCTAAAATATATCACTGATCTGGATGATAGTATGGTAAATTGCATCAGTAGGTTTGCAGATGACACAGATAGTCGGTGTTATGGATCGTGAGAAAGGTTTTCAGAACTTGCAGAGGGATCTGGACCAGCTGGAAAAATGGGCTGATAAATGGCAGATGGAATTTAATGAAGAGAACTGTGAGGGGTGGAAGGACAAACCAAGAAAGGACATAACATGGTAAATTGTAGAACACTGGGGAGTGCAGTAGAACAGAGGGATATGGGAATACAGATACATAAATCCCTGACAGTGGTGTTGCAGAGTTGTAAAGAGAGCTTTTGGTATATTGGCCTTCATAAATCAAAGCATCGATGATAGGAGTTGGGATGCTATGGTAAAGTATAAGACATTGGTAAGACCAAATTTGGAGTATTGTGTGCAGTTTTGGTCACCTAACCACAGGAAAGATATCAATAAGATTGAAAAGGTGCAGAGATTTACTGGGATGTTGCCTGGACTTCAAGAACTGAGTTACAGGGAAAGGTTAAACAAGTTAGGACATTTTCCTCTGGAATGTAGAAGAATGAGGGGATATTTAATAGAGGTATTTAAAATTTTGAAAGGTATAGAAAGAGTAAATATAGATAGGATTTTTTTTGACTGAGGGTTGGTAAGATACAAACCTGAGGATATGGGTTAAGGGTGAAAGGGGAAAGGTTTAGGGGGAACTTTCTGAAGTGTGGAATGAGGTGCCAGGTGAAGTGGTAAATGCAAGGTCAATTTTAACATTTAAAAAGTATTTGGATAGGTACATGGATGGGAGTGGTATGGAGGGCTATGGACTGGGTGCAGGTCAGTAGGACTAGGCCGATAAATAGTTTGGCACAGGTAGAAGGGCCTGTTTCTGTGTTATAACGTTCTATGGTTCTACTCTCCCATCACAGCTTTTATTTATTATTTTATTATATACACCTATTAATCCACCTGTTAGCCTGTACTCCTACCCCTGCCCCATCCTTTGTCCTCTCCCCCAATCTTTTTATTCAGGCACCTCCTGTTTTTCCACATTCCCAACAAAAGGTCCAGGCCTGAAACTTTTCGTGAAGGCTGCATGAAACTGCTGAGTTTCTCCAGCAACTGTGTGTCCTGCCAAGGAACCACTCGAGCTCGGTTTGGTCCTGTTTTTGTGGTGGGCTTGTGGCGGCTGTCCCTTGGCTGTGGTCTACATACATCACTGATGGGGATCTGACAGATGCCATGTTTCAGGGGTTTGAAGATTTGGAGGGAAGCGGCTGAAGTCTCGAGTGGAGATGATCTGAAGGGAAAACTGGTGGAGGTGGGGAGAGGGTGGTGGAGAGAGAGGGGCAGCCATGAGCCCAGCCCAACAGGACGATGGGGTGTTCTCCGCCCCGGATTTGCCAAACCTGACACCGAAGGTCACCAGCCAGCCTTTGCACGGGACTGAGATGATGGGCGCCAGGTGACACAAAGGCTTGTGGGCAACTACTTGAGCGCATGCGTTTTTGGTCGTCCTGCTCCGACGTCAGCGCATGCCCAACAGACGCAGTGGTGAGGGAGGAGGAGTTGAGTGCCTCATGCCATGCACATGCGCCTTCCTGTCCTGCGAGACGGCGGTGGCGAATTTCAGGTCCTCCCACAGGCCCGAACGGCCGGAGCCGGTCCTCCGACACTGAGCATGCGCAGTCGGCATTTCGGCGGGGATGCCGGAGGTAAGAGAGCCGGCGCAGTTCATTAACTTTCATTTCGTCCGTTCTCTCACCTCCTGATGTGGTCGTGGGATAGATGAGACTGTGGTGCACAGAGGTGCTGCAGGAACTCGACAGATCATACTGGCCAGTGAAGGCTGACCAACGTTTCGGCCCTGGGTCCTTCGTCAGGGATCACCAATAATAGACAGGCGCCTGAATAAAAAGGGAGCAAGGGAAGGGGCATAGGCCAAAGGTCAGAGGTGGATGCAGAATTTATTGCAGTGAATATGTCACGAAATTCGTTGTTTTGTGGCAGAATCACAGTGCAAACAGTCATATAAACCACCTTACAAAGTAAATAAAAATAGCGCAAGGAAAAGTAAGGTAGTGCCCATGTTCCATTGTTCATTCAATGCAAGCTATACCACCTTGAACTGTAAGACCCCGCAGAGGATCGTGAAGTCAGCGGAAAAGATCATTGAGGGCTCTCTTCCTAGCACAGCGGACGTCTACAACACACGATGCAGGCGGAAAGCAATAAACATTGTGAAGGACTCCACACACCCATCACGTAAACCATTCTGCCATCTGGCAGGAGGTACCGAAACACTCAGGCCATTGCATCCAGATTGGGCAACAATCCCCCCTCCCCACCTCCCCAAGCCATCAGGCTCCTGAGTTCCCAGAACATATGTGGATAGGGTGCCTTGGATTTTTATTGCATGTGTGTTAATATTTTAACTCACATTTATGAAAATCTGCTCTGCAGTCCTTGAGAAACACTTGTCTTACCGTGCAATGCATGGTATGAATGATATATAAAGGTCACGATTTGATTCAGGAATCTGATGGCAGTGGGAAAGAAGCCGTCCTTGTGTCAGTCCTTAGGCTCCTGTACTTTTTTCCTTATGGTAGCAATGTGGTGAGGATTCTTGAGAATTGAGGCTGCTTTCTTAAGACACTTTCTCATAGATGTCCTTATTGGAATGAAGTCTGGTGCCTGTGATGTCACAGGCCAAGTTAACACCCTCTGGAAATTTTTACTTGACCTGAGTGTTGGCACCTCCATAGCAGGCAGTGATACAATCAGCCAGAATGCTCTCCACAGTACACCTTTGGAAGTTTTCAAGAGTCTTGGGTGTCATATTTGAGTGTCTTGCCCTCCCCACTTTCTGCAGGGACCGCCTCACCCACAGTTCTCTTCCCATCAATCGCCCCCTTGGTACCTACCCCTGTGACTGCAAGAAATGCTAAACTTGCTTTCACATCTTCTCCCTCTCCGCTGTTCAGGGCCCCAAACAGTCCTTTCAACTGTGAATCTGCAGGGGTTATTTAATGCATCCGCTGCTCCCTATGTTGCCTCAATTATATCAGGTAATTTGGAGATCACTTTGTTGTGTACCTTTGCCCTCCCTGCTGCAATAATGGGGATCTCCCAATGGCCAACCACTTCAATTTCATGCCCATTCCTGCAAGGACACATTTGTTCGTGGTGTCATGCACTGCCAATCCAAGTCCATCGCAAATTGAAGGTGCACTCCAGCCAGATGGCATTAACATCGACCTCCAATTTCCCTCTTCCCCCAGTATCTCTCTTTCCCTGTCCGTCGCTCTCCTCCAGCTCCCTTCACATTCAGAGAGCTACCCTCTCCCTCCATCATATCCCAGTTTTTCTCCTCTCCCCTTCCACCTGTTAGCCTCTGCTCCTCCCCTTGACCCCACCCCCCACCTTTTTTTCAGCAGCCTGTTTGCTTTTGTTCATACCTAGACAAAGTGCTCAGGCCCAAAACAGTTGCCCTAGTTATAGATCAGTGGTTCTCAACCTTTCTCTTTTCACTCACATACCACCTTAAGTAATCCCTTACTGACCACAGAGGACCTATGGCACACATGTCAAACTTTGGCCCGCGATATAATTATATTTGGCCCGCAAGATCATTTCAAAAATGTATTAGAGGTGGCCCGCTGGCCGCCGCGCCAGTATAGCGCATGCACAGCTAATACTATAAATCCCAGAATGCATTGGCGTCAGTCAGCTAATCACCCCCACCTCCTCTGTTTACGTTGCAGGGTCTCACCATGGACTCCGGTTCCGGGCGCTTCCCAGCGCCCGGAACCGGAGGCCTCGGGCCTGACCTCGCCAGGACCGTTGCCCACTCCCCCTCCCTGCCGCAGGCCGACCCGCGACTCACGGTGACGGGGCCGCTGATCCGCTGAGATGCCCCCGCACTGTCGTGTCCCCCCGCCCGCCCCCCCACCGCAGCGCGGCCTGGCCGGTGTCAGGGGAAGCCAAGGCCGCTTCCCAGCGCCTGGAACCGGAGGGCTCAGGCCTGACCTCACCAGGACCATTGCCCACTCCCCCTCCCTGCCGCAGGCCGACCTGCGACCTGCGGGCTGCTGATCCGCCGAGATGCTGCCCTGCAGCGAGAGCCGATGCCCCCGCACTGTCGTTGTCCAACCCGATCGCCTGCAAACCCCGCCCTCCCGCACACAGGCCTGAGTAAGTATTATGAACTTTAATCTCAGGATAAAATGATCTTCCAATAGTTTCATGTCACAGTGATAAATATATTCCTGGTTAAAAATGGTCCTGCACCTGGATACAAGCTCATTAGGCATAAAACTTGAAAAGTGTGTAAATCAAAGGATATCTGTACCGATGGAAAAAGGGCATGGCAAATAACCCTGCTAGAGTTCATGCCCACAATCAGTCACCCATTTGATTGTTTCAGGAATCATGTTATTCTCCCACATTCTCAATAGCCCTCAGATTTTACTATTCGACAGCACACTTGCAACATTTGACAAATCCTCTATAGAGAAATATTATTTATTGAATATTTTATTTCTCATTTGTTAATGCTTCTGGAAAGAGTTTATCCAAAACTACTATTAAACATTTATTTTAATAAGAAAAAGTTTAACATTACATATGTTGAAAGAAGAGAAAACATGCAGATGTTGTTGAAAATTTTCAATAAATATTTAGTTCGGCCCTCGACTTAGTCCAAGTTTTTAATTTTGGCCCTCCGTGAATTTGAGTTTGACACCCCTGACCTATGGCATCCTATGAGTGAAAAGAAAAAAGGTTGAGAAACACTGCTATAGCTGCTATGTGGCCTGCTGACTTTCTCCAGCAGTATCTTTATGTATTAGGCCAAAGGGCCTGTTTCCATGCTCTATGACTCTGAGGAAGGAATTTTTTTAAAAACATTTTTTATTTTTCACACTATGAACCATACTGACCAAAATACACACAGACATTTCCCTCTTGGATATACACAGTGTCATTTTTCCCCCCTCCCTTCCCTCCCTCCTTCATCCCCTCCTTCCCACTCACTCAATGTTCAACCTATATGATACATTAAACCCATTAAACAATGTCATCACACAATGAAAATAAGCAAGAAATTTGTGTCTTCTACTTTTACATACTGGGTCAGTTCATTTCGTCTTCTGTCATTTTAGGCAGTGGAGGTCCGCGGTAGGACTTCTCTATTGTGTTCCATGTACAGTTCCCAAATTTGTTTGAATACTGTGATATTATTTCTTAAATTATATGTTATTTTTTTTCCAATGGAATACATCTATTCATTTCTATGTACCATTGCTGGATTCTCAGGCTATCTTCTAATTTTCAGGTTGTCATAATACATTTTTTTGCTACAGCTAAGGCTATCATAATAAATCTTTTTTGTGCTCTATCCAAATCGAGTCCAAGTTCTTTACTTCTTATATTACTTAGAAGAAAGATCTCTGGATTTTTTGGTATGTTGCTTTTTGTGATTTTATTTAACACCTGGTTTAGATCTTCCCAAAACTTTTCCACTTTCTCACATGCCCAAATTGCATGTACTGTTGTTCCCGTTTCCTTCTTACAGCGAAAACACCTGTCTGATACTGTTGGGTCCCATTTATTTAACTTTTGGGGTGTGATGTATAGCCTGTGTAACCAATTATATTGTATCATGCATAACCTCGTGTTTATTGTATTTCTCATAGTTCTGGAGCATAGCTTTTCCCATGTTTCATTCTTTATGTTTAGATCTTGTTCCCATTTTTGTTTAGGTTTACAGCTTGTTTTCTCATTCTCTTTCTCTTGCAGTTTGATGTACATGTTTGTTATAAATCTTTTAATTATCATCGTGTCTGTAATCACATATTCAAAATTGCTTCCTTCTGGTAACCTCAGACTGCTTCCCAATTTGTCCTTCAAGTAGGTTTTCAGTTGATGGTATGCAAACATTGTACTATGAGTTATACCACATTTGTCCTTCATTTGTTCAAAAGATAATAATTTATTTCCTGAAAAACAATTTTCTATCCTTTTGATCCCTTTTCTCTCCCATTCTCTAAAGGAAAAATTATCTATTGTGAAAGGGATTAGTTGATTTTGTGTCAATATTAATTTTGGTAGTTGATAATTTGTTTTATTCCTTTCTACGTGAATCTTCTTCCAAATGTTGAGCAGATGGTCCAGTACTGGTGAATTCCTATGTTGCACCAGCTTTTCATCCCACTTATATAGTATATGCTCAGGTACCTTCTCCCCTATTTTATCTAGCTCTAATCTGGTCCAACTGGTTTTTCCCTTGTTTGATAAAAATCTGATGGGTATCTTAATTGTGCTGCTCTATAATAATTTTTAAAGTTTGGCAGTTGTAAGCCTCCTTGTTTATACCATTCTGTTAATTTATCTAGTGCTATCCTCGGTTTCCCCCCCCCCCCCCCCCCTTTCCATAAGAATTTCCTTCTTATTTTCTTTTGCTCCTTGAAGAATTTCTCTGTTAGGTGAATTGGTAATGATTGAAATAGGTATTGTATCCTTGGGAAGATATTCATTTTAATACAATTTACCCTTCTTATCAGTGTTAGTGGTAAGTCTTTCCAATGCTCTAAGTCGTCTTGTAATTTCTTCATTAATGGCTGATAATTTAGTTTGTATAGATGGCCTAGATTATTATCCAGTTGTACACCTAGGTATCGAATTGCTTGTTGTTGCCATTTAAATGGTGATTCTTTCTTAAATTTTGTGAAATCCACATTATTCATTGGCATTGCTTCACTTTTATTTGCGTTGATTTTGTACCCCGATACTTCTCCATATACCTTCAATTTCTTATGTAATTCTTTTATTGATATTTCTGGTTCTGTTAAGTATACTATGATGTCATCTGCAAATAGACTGATTTTATATTCCTTCTCTTTTATTTTTATCCCTCTTATTTTATTTTCTGTTCTTATCAGTTCTGCCAGTGGTTCTATAGCTAACGCGAACAGTGAGGGAGATAGTGGACATCCCTGCCTAGTTGATCTGCTTAATTTAAATTGGTCTGATATATATACATTTACTGTCACCTTCACCAATGGTCCCTTATATAATGCTTTAATCCAATTAATATATTTCTCTGGTAGGTTGAACCTCTGTAGTACTTTGAATAAATAATTCCATTCTACTCTGTCAAAGGCTTTCTCTGCGTCAAAAGCAACCGCCACTGTTGGCTTCTTGTTTCCTTGTACAGCATGGATTAAGTTAATTAACTTACAGATATTGTCCGTTGTTCATCTTTTCTTAATAAATCCAGTTTGATCTAGTTTTACTATTTTTGGTACACAGTCGGCCAATCTGTTTGCTAATAGTTTAGCTATTATCTTATAATCTGTGTTAAGTAGAGATATTGGTCTATATGATGCTGATGTTAGTGGATCTTTCCCCATCTTTGGTATTACTGTAATTATTGCTGTTTTGCATGAATCTGGCATGTTTTGTGTTTCTTCAATCTGGTTCATTACTTCCAGGAGAGGAGGAATTAATAAGTCTTTAAATGTTTTGTAGAATTCTATTGGGAGTCCATCCTCTCCCGGTGTTTTATTGTTCAGTAGTTTTTTTAATATATCCTGTATTTTCTCTATTTCATATGGTTTTATTAATTTATTTTGCTCCTCTTCTTTAGTTCAATTTTAGCTAGAAATTCATCTATTTTGTCTTCTTTCCCTTCATTCTCAGTTCAATATAGTTGCTCGTAGAATTCCCTGAAGTTTTTGTTGATCTCCGTTGGGTTATATGTAATTTGATTGTCCTTTTTCCTTGATGCCAATACCATTCTTTTAGTTTGTTCTGTCTTAAGCTGCCAAGCTAGTATTTTGTGCATTTTTTCTCCTAGCTCATAATACTTCTGTGTTCTCTTTTTTTATGTTCTTCTCCACCTTATATGTTTGTAGTGTTTCATATTTTATTTTTTTTCCGCCAATTCTCTTCTTTTTGTTGTATCTTCCTTTATTGCTAATTCTTTTTCTGTACTTGCTATTTCCCTTTCCAACTGTTCTATTTCCCGATTGTAGTCCTTCTTCATCTTAGTTACATAACTTATTATCTGCCCTCTGATGAACGCTTTCATTGCATCCCATAGTATAAACTTATCTTTCATTGATTCCGTATTTATTTCAAAGTACATTTTAATTTGTCGCTTAATTGATTCTCTAAAATCCTGTCTTTTAAGTAGCATGGAGTTTAATCTCCATCTATACGTTCTCGGTGGGATGTCCTCCAACTCGATTGCCAACAACAGGGGTGAGTGATCCGATAACAATCTAGCTTTATATTCCGTTTTCCTAACTCTCCCTTGGATGTGGGCTGACAACAGGAACAGGTCTATCCTTGAGTATGTTTTATGTCTACCCAAATAATATGAGTATTTCTTCTCCTTTGGGTGTTGTCTCCTCCATATATCCAAAAGTTGCATTTCCTGCATCAATTTAACCATAAAGTTGGTTACTTTGTTCTTTCTGCTACTTTTTTCCAGTTTTATCCATCTTTGAGTCCAAATTAAGGTTAAAGTCCCCTCCTATCAGTATATTCCCCTGCGTATCTGCAATCTTCAAAAAGATATCTTGCATAAATTTTTGATCTTCTGAGGAAGGACTTTGAAGGGAATCTGAATGCAGTTGTTATCTGGAACTCACTGCCAGAGGAGACAGTACAATTAGATACGTGGAAGAGGTTTTTAGACAGACTATTAACTAAGCAAGGAGGAGAAGACATAGAACAAATGTTGTATCCCTCTCTGAGGCAGGAGGCAGTAAGAGTAATGGAAATATTTTGGATTAAATTGGCCAAAAACCAGGTTATGGGACAAAGCTGCGCACCTCTTTCTGTGTCTCCCTCCCTCCCTCCCCTTGGCAATGAATTCCAGGTATGGACCATTCTCTGTGTAAATAAAAAGCTGATTCCTCAATGCCCCTTCACACTCCTTCCTCTCGCAAACAAGATACTTGCTCCCCTCCCTCTATTTCCGGCCCCCCTCTCTGCCGATCTCCAATTTCCAAGCTCAAGTTCATATCCCTCCAACCTCTCCTATCCACATACCTGACCACCTCCACCACTTCCTCTGACAGGCTGTCCCACAGACCCACCACCTTCTGTGTGGTGAAAACCTGCTCCACGGGTTCCTTTTAAGTCTTTCCCCTCTCACTTTAACCCTCTACCCTCGAGTTTTAGATTCCCTTACCCTGGGGAAAAGGTGATCATCCACCTTATCTCTGGTCTCATCATTTTATCAACTTCTGTGAAGCCATCCCCACGCTCCAATGAGAGAAGTCCCAGTCTTTCCAACTTCCTGTGACTCGAGCCCCTCCAGTCCTGGCAGCATCCGAGTAAATCTCTGCACCCTTTCCTGATTGGTGACATCCTTCCAATAGCTGGGTGTCCAGAACTGCACACGGAGCCCTATGTGTGGCCTCACCAATGTCTTGTCCAGATTTAACGCGACGTCTGCTCCTGTACCCAGTCCCCTGGACAGGGTGGTGAAGAAGTTCAGCATGCCAAACACCTTCTTCACCACCCTGTCCATGTGTCACCACTTCTAAGTCTACATACCTGAACCCCTCCTCGTAGACTGTTAGGCTTCCCATTGACCCTCTGTGCCAGAGTCAGAGCCCCTTTTTTTGCCCACCTGATTTCCCCTTTGAGTGAATTACATACCCAACGCTCCTCTTAAGGATTCACTTGACCCCAGCTACCTAGACCTGATATGTATGACTGGACCCTCAATATTCCTCCTCATCCAGGGTTCTGCAGCCCTACCAGCCTTACCTTCACTCTAACAGGAACACACTATCCTTGGGTTCTCCCTATCTCTCTTTGAAAGATGCAATACAAGTGCTGGAGAAACTCAGCAATCTATGGGAGGTAAAGGGCAACCAATGTTCTGGGCCTGGGCCCTTTGTTAGGATTCCTCATACCTTACAAGGGCTCAGGCCCAAAACGTTGACTACCCTTTACTTCCTATGGATGCTGCACAAGTTTCTCTAGCACTTTTGTGCATGGCACTTGGCCCCAGCCCCTACAGACTTCTTTTTTTTCAATTTACTTTAAAAGCCCACCACTTACCTGTGCCCTTTACCTCCCAATTAACCTTTGAGAGTTGATGTCTGATGCCATTGAAAGTACCCTTGCTATGTGACCAATTAACTCACTAACCCATACATGTCTTTCGAACTTGGGAGTAAACTGGAGCACCTGGAGGAAACCCACGCAGGTCACGAGGAGAGTGCAAACTCCTGACACACAGTGGTGGATTTGAGCCCAGGTTGCAGACATTGTGATGGTGTTGCGCTAACTGTGCTTCCCAACTAGGATTTTAACACAGGGAACCAGTCCCATCTTCTTCCATAACTATAGCAAACCAAACACGAAAAGAAAATCACAGAAATAGAAATACGGGTTTAAATTTGACACGCCTCGCTGTTAGTTCATCAATCACACAATACAAGCAACCGGAAAATTCACTTTTCCGGCATCTATCAATCCCCATAGGTGCCGGATACCAAATTGAACAGAGTTGTGTTCACTGGTGCCAACCATTGACAGCTCAGCTGGGCCACGTTTCCCAAGAGGAAGTCTAGTGTTGTCCCCTCCACACCCCCCCCCCCCACACCCCCATAGGGCCATCGACAGTCGCAGGAGAAAACTTTTCTCTCTTACCTCCCATAGATTGCTGAGTTTTTCCAGCACTTGTATTGCATCTTTCAAAGAGAGATAGGGGGAGCCCAGGGATAGTGTGTTCCTGTTAGAGTGAAGGTAAGGCTGGCAGGGCTGCAGAACCCTGGATGAGGAGGAATATTGAGGGTCCAGTCATACATATCAGGTCTAGGTAGCTGGGGTCAAGTGAATCCTTAAGAGGAGCGTTGGGTATGTAATTCACTCAAAGGGGAAATCAGGTGAGCAAAAAAAGGGGCTCTAACTCTGGCACAGAGGGTCAATGGGAAGCCTAACAGTCTACGAGGAGGAGTTCAGGTATGTAGACTTAGAAGTGGTGACACATGGACAGGGTGGTGAAGAAGGTGTTTGACATGCTGAACTTCTTCACCACCCTGTCCAGGGGACTGGGTACAGGAGTATATATACAACCTGACGGAACAGTGTTTCTCAAGACTTTGGTGTACGCATGTACATACACAATACAAAGCACATAATAATCACATGTACATAAAGACAAAATAGAAAAAAACCCATATAAATATATATTTTGGAATTATTTACTCGGCTATAGGATACCATTCATCAATCTCCCAGCCTGGCAGCCCTGATTTTATTGCTTTAATGCTCCTGTACTTCCTTCCTGATGGTAGTGGGTCAAAGATACTGTCTTCATGTAGGAAAGGGACCTCAATAAATCTTTGAACCCTATTTAAGAAACGCTCCCAGTGAATGTCATCAATTGAGGAAAGGGAGACTCAGTGATCTTTTTGGCCGTTTTGAATATCCTCTGTATTGAGTTCCAGTCCGATGCTTTGCAGGTACCGTACCATGCAATGATGCAACCAGACAGTCTCAAATGTGCTCCTGTAAAATGCTGTCCAGATGGGACCCAGCAGCCTTGCCTCCTCAGCCTCCTGAGGAAGTGTATATGCTGTTGTGCCATCCTGTCAAATGAGGAAATGTGGGTCCAGGATATAAGTATATGCATCCCAAAAAAACATTTTGCTCCCCACTCTCTCCATGATGTGTAATGGGAGTGGTTGACCTTCATCCAGCTGAAGTCCTTTGTCTTGTCCACTTTGAGACTCAGATTGTTCTTCTTTCAAATATGATGAGCTGCCCAACCTCCTCTCTCTAAGTCAGGGGTGGCCAAACTTGCTTATTGTAAGAGCCACAAACGATAAAGCTCAGATGCTTGAGAGTTGCAGGACAAGAACAAAATTCACACATACGTTTTTATTGTTACATGCACATTTTGTAACAACAATGTTTAAAAATGCATGTTAAATGCAATAATATTTATTCCTGCTTGCAGTTTTTAAACTGTTAATTTGTATCAGTTTCAGTAATAACAAAGACACAAATATGTAAAAAAAGTAAACCAAAAAAATGAGAGATATTTTAATCAGATTTCCACCTTACAAAATTAGTCTTAGTATAATAATTTCTTTTTTTTTTTTTAAATTTTTTATTTTTCACACCATAAATCACAATAGCCATGATGTACACTTTTTCTTTTCCACACATTTACAGTGACTTTTTCTCCCTCCCCCCTCCCTCCTCCCAAGCCACCCCCCCACCCCCCCCCCTCTCATCCATTTTAGGTATACAATCTAGGTTGCATTAATTCAGTTAGACAATGTTGTCATTCAACAAAAATACACCAGAAATTCTACTTAGTCCATTCTTTTCTTTTCTTCTCCTTCCATCAACTTAGGTAATGTTTGTTCCCGGTAGGTTTTCGCTATTGTATTTAATGTAAGGCTCCCATACTTGTTCGAATATTTCAATATTATTTCTTAAACTATATGTTATTTTTTCTAATGGAATACATTTATTCATTTCTATATACCATTGTTGTATTTTCAAATTATCTTCCATTTTCCAGGTTGACATAATACATTTTTTTGCTACGGCTAGGGCTATCTTGACAAATCTTTTTTGTGCATCTTCCAAGTCAATTCCAAATTCTTTATTTTTTATGTTACTTAGGAGAAAGATCTCTGGATTCTTTGGTATATTGTTTTCTGTTATTTTATTTAATATCTGATTGAGATCATCCCAAAATTTTTCTACTCTCTCACATGTCCAGATTGCATGAATTGTTGTTCCCCTTTCTTTTTTACATCGAAAACATCTATCAGATACTGTTGGGTCCCATTTATTTAACTTTTGCGGTGTAATGTATAGTCTGTGTAACCAATTATATTGTATCATACGCAGCCTCGTATTTATTGTATTTCTCATCGTTCCAGAGCATAACTTCTCCCATGTTTCCTTTTTTATCTTTATATTTAAATCTTGTTCCCATTTTTGTTTAGTTTTACCATTTGTTTCCTCATTCTCCTTTTCTTGCAGTTTAATATACATATTTTTTATAAATCTTTTGATTAACATTGTATCTGTAATCACATATTCAAGGTTACTTCCCTCTGGTAAACTCAAGTTGCTTCCTAATTTATCTTTCAGGTAGGATCTCAGTTGGTAATATGCCAGCGCTGTATCTCCAGTTATATTGTACTTATCTCTCATTTGTTCAAAGGATAAGAATCTACTTCCTGAAAAACAATTTTCTATTCTTTTAATCCCTTTTTTTTCCCATTTTCTAAAGGCAAGGTTGTCTATTGTAAAAGGGAGTAGCTTATTTTGCGTCAATATTAGTTTTGGTATTTGGTAATTTATTTTATTTCTTTCTACATGAATCTTCTTCCATATATTGAGGAGATGGTGTAATACTGGAGAAGTTCTATGTTGTACCAATTTTTCGTCCCATTTATATAATATGTGTTCAGGTATCTTTTCCCCTATTTTATCTAATTCTAGTCTCGTCCAGTCTGGTTTTTCCCTTGTTTGATAAAAATCTGATAGGTACCTTAATTGTGCGGCTCTATAATAATTTTTGAAGTTTGGCAATTGTAAGCCTCCTTGTTTATACCATTCTGTTAATTTATCTAGTGCTATCCTCGGTTTCCCCCCTCTCCATAAAAATCTCCTTATTATTTTCTTTAACTCTTTGAAGAATTTTTCTGTCAGTTGTATTGGCAATGCCTGAAATAAGTATAGTATCCTTGGAAAAATGTTCATTTTAATACAGTTTATCCTTTCTATCAGTGTTAGTGGTAGCTCTTTCCAATGCTCTAAATCGTCCTGTAATTTTTTCATTAGTGGATTGTAATTGAGTTTATATAATTGGCCTAGATTTTTGTTTATTTGCACACCTAGGTATCTTATTGCCTGCGTTTGCCATCTGAATGGGGATTCCTCCTTAAATTTTGAGAAATCCGCGTTATTCATAGGCATTGCTTCACTTTTATTTACGTTTATCTTGTATCCCGACACTTCTCCATATTCCTTCAATTTCTTATATAGTTCTTTTATTGATAGTTCTGGTTCTGTTAAGTACACTATCACATCATCCGCAAACAGACTGATTTTATATTCCCTGTCTTTTATTTTTATTCCTTTTATATTATTATCTCTTCTTATCGATTCTGCTAGTGGTTCTATAGCTAGCGCAAACAATAATGGTGATAGTGGGCATCCCTGCCGCGTTGACCTGCTTAAGTTAAATTGCTTTGATACATGTCCATTTACTGTCACTTTCGCTAACGGTCCCTTATATAATGCTTTAATCCAATTAATATACTTCTCCGGTAAACTGAATTTTTGCAATACTTTGAACAAGTAATTCCATTCTACTCTGTCGAAGGCCTTCTCTGCGTCTAAAGCAACTGCTACTGCGGGTGCTTTATTTCCTTCTACTGCATGAATTAAGTTAATAAATTTACAAATATTGTCTGTTGTGCGTCTTTTTTTGATAAATCCAGTTTGGTCTAAATTTACCATTTTCGGTACCTGTTCTGCTAATCTGTTCGCTAATAGTTTAGCTATTATCTTATAATCTGTGTTTAGCAGAGATATTGGTCTATATGACGCTGGTGAGAGTGGATCTTTCCCTTGTTTTAGTATCACTGTAATTATTGCTGTTTTACATGAATCTGGTAAGTTTTGTGTCTCATCAATCTGGTTGATTACATCCAGGAGGGGCGGTATTATTAAGTCTTTAAATGTTTTGTAGAATTCTATTGGGAGTCCATCCTCTCCTGGTGTCTTATTATTTGGTAAATTTTTTTATTATCTCTTGTATTTCTACTGTTCCAAATGGTTCTGTTAATTTATTTTGTTCCTCTATTTGTAGTTTTGGTAGTTCAATTTTAGTCAAAAATTCATCTATTTTCCCTTCTTTCCCTTCGTTTTCGGTTCGGTATAATTGTTCATAGAATTCTCTGAAGTTTTCCTTAATTTCTTTTGGATTATATGTAATTTGTTTGTCTTTTTTCCTTGTTGCCAATACCATTTTCTTAGTTTGCTCTGTCTTAAGCTGCCATGCTAAGATTTTGTGTGTTTTTTCACCTAGTTCATAATATTTCTGTTTTGTCTTCATTATATTCTTCTCCACCTTATATGTTTGTAATGTTTCATATTTTATTTTTTTATCCGCCAATTCTCTTCTTTTGGTTGTATCTTCCTTTATTGCTAATTTTTTTTCTATGTTTATTATTTCCCTTTCCAACTGCTCTGTTTCCTGGTTATAGTCCTTCTTCATCTTGGTTGCATAACTTATTATTTGCCCTCTAATGAATGCTTTCATTGCGTCCCATAGTATAAACTTATCTTCCACTGATTCCGTATTTACTTCAAAGTACATTTTTAATTGTTTTTCAATAAATTCTCTAAAATCCTGTCTTTTAAGTAGCATGGGGTTTAATCTCCATCTATACATTCTTGGAGGGATGTCCTCTAGCTCTATTGCCAATAACAGGGGTGAGTGGTCCGATAATAGTCTAGCTTTATATTCCGTTTTCCTAACTCTCCCTTGAATGTGGGCTGATAACAGGAATAGGTCTATCCTTGAGTATGTTTTATGTCTAGTCGAGTAGTATGAGTATTCCTTTTCTTTTGGGTTTTGTTTCCTCCATATGTCCACAAGTTTCATTTCTTGCATTGATTTAATTATAAATTTGGTTACTTTGTTCTTCCTGTTAATTTTTTTCCCCGTTTTATCCATATTTGGATCCAAATTCAGATTGAAATCCCCTCCTATTAGTATGTTCCCTTGCGTATTAGCTACCTTCAAAAAGATATCTTGCATAAACTTTTGATCATCTTCGTTAGGTGAATATATATTAAGTAGATTCCAAAGCTCTGAATATATCTGACATTTTATCATAACATATCTCCCTGCTGGATCTATTATTTCCTCTTCTATTTTAAATGGCACATTTTTGCTAATTAATATAGCCACTCCTCTTGCTTTTGAATTATACGATGCTGCTGTTACATGTCCTACCCAATCTCTCTTTAATTTCTTGTGCTCCAATTCAGTTAAGTGTGTTTCTTGGACAAATGCTATATCTATTTTTTCCTTTTTCAGTAAATTTAGTAGTTTCTTCCTTTTAATTTGGTTATGTATTCCATTAATATTTAAAGTCATATAGTTCAGCGTAGCCATTTTATATTTTGTTTATCTTCTCTTTCCGTTTTTCCATCATTACCTTTCCTCCTTTTCCATTTCTGTTTTCTTATTTTCAACCCTTTACCAGACAACATTCCTACAACATCCAACATTTTCCTTATTCTCCTATTTCTATCTTCTTTATCCCCAGTCTCCCCTTCCCCTCCTGAGTTGCCCTTTATCCCTTGTCGGACAACCACATCTCCCCTCTCCATTTGGATTTGCGAATCCACTCGCAAGCGTCAACTGATTTTGCAGTGACCGCTCTGTATAATAATTTCTTTATGATTAAAATCCAATGCTACAAATATCAGGCAAATTAAGACGCGAGTCGGGCGGGCGAGGGGGAGAGACCGGCAGCGTGCCGCATCTTAAAGGTCGAAGAGCTGCATGTGGCTTGCAAGCCGTGGTCTGGCCACCCCTGCTCTAAGTCGACTCCTCTTTGTTACCGACGAGGCCAACTACAGTTTTTATCATCTTCCCACTTGATGATTCAGTTAGAACTGAATTTGACAGTGCAGTTGTGTCAGCAGCGGGCACAGTGGCAGGCTGAGCGCCCAGCCCTGAGGTGCGCTCATGCTCAGTGTGATAGGACTTGAGAGTTACAGAGGGGGGAAGCAAGGACATTTTATCCACCAGCTGCTAGAGTCTTCTTCTTTGGCTTGGCTTCACGGACGAAGATTTATGGAGGGGGTAAAAAGTCCACGTCAGCTGCAGGCTCGTTTGTGGCTGACAAGTCCGATGCGGGACAGGCAGACACGATTGCAGCGGTTGCAGGGGAAAATTGGTTGGTTGGGGATGGGTGTTGGGTTTTTCCTCCTTTGCCTTTTGTCAGTGAGGTAGGCTCTGCGGTCTTCTTCAAAGGAGGTTGCTGCCCGCCAAACTGTGAGGCGCCAAGATGCACGGTTTGAGGCGTTATCAGCCCACTGGCGGTGGTCAATGTGGCAGGCACCAAGAGATTTCTTTAGGCAGTCCTTGTACCTTTTCTTTGGTGCACCTCTGTCACGGTGGCCAGTGGAGAGCTCGCCATATAACACGATCTTGGGAAGGCGATGGTCCTCCATTCTGGAGATGTGACCCATCCAGTGCAGCTGGATCTTCAGCAGCGTGGACTCGATGCTGTCGACCTCTGCCATCTCGAGTACTTCGACGTTAGGGATGTAGGCGCTCCAATGGATGTTGAGGATGGAGCGGAGACAACGCTGGTGGAAGCGTTCTAGGAGCCGTAGGTGGTGCCGGTAGAGGACCCATGATTCGGAGCCGAACAGGAGTGTGGGTATGACAACGGCTCTGTATACGCTTATCTTTGTGAGGTTTTTCAGTTGGTTGTTTTTCCAGACTCTTTTGTGTAGTCTTCCAAAGGCGCTATTTGGCTTGGCGAGTCTGTTGTCTATCTCATTGTCGATCCTTGCATCTGATGAAATGGTGCAGCCGAGATAGGTAAACTGGTTGACCGTTTTGAGTTTTGTGTGCCCGATGGAGATGTGGGGGGGCTGGTAATCATGGTGGGGAGCTGGCTGATGGAGGACCTCAGTTTTCTTCAGGCTGACTTCCAGGCCAAACATTTTGGCAGTTTCCGCAAAGCAGGACGTCAAGCGCTGAAGAGCTGGCTCTGAATGGGCAACGAAAGCGGCATCGTCTGCAAAGAGTAGTTCACGGACAAGTTTCTCTTGTGTCTTGGTGTGAGCTTGCAGGTGCCTCAGATTGAAGAGACTGCCATCCGTGCGGTACCGGATGTAAACAGCGTCTTCATTGTTGGGGTCTTTCATGGCTTGGTTCAGCATCATGCTGAAGAAGATTGAAAAGAGGGTTGGTGCGAGAACACAGCCTTGCTTCACGCCATTGTTAATGGAGAAGGGTTCAGAGAGCTCATTGCTGTATCTGACCCGACCTTGTTGGTTTTCGTGCAGTTGGATAATCATGTTGAGGAACTTTGGGGGACATCCGATGCGCTCTAGTATTTGCCAAAGTCCTTTCCTGCTCACAGTGTCGAAGGCTTTGGTGAGGTCAACAAAGGTGATGTAGAGTCCTTTGTTTTGTTCTCTGCATTTTTCTTGGAGCTGTCTGAGGGCAAAGACCATGTATGATCATGATGAACAGCAAGATGAAGTCAATGAACAATTTCCAGCTTGCTGTGAGCTCCCAGTGCATTCTGCTATGCTGGGGTGTAGCTCAGATCCAGGGCAGACCCCTGCTTTGACTCCACCTGGGAAGCTGCAGTGTGTTTGGAGAAGATAACAAGGAGAACAGATCAGCTCTGAGCCTGCCATCTCCCCCACCCCATCAGTCACAGAGTCCAAGGTCACCGGCCTCGTGGTAACTTCATATAGAGGCAGAGACACAGCTACAGATGCAGGCCAGCTTGGTACAGGGGTGGGGGGGGAAGGACGGGATGCTCCATTTTGCCACACACAGGTCAAGTGTAGAGTCAGGGAGGAGGACAGTGGGCTGGAACCAGTTAGACTGCAGAGAGTCCTAGTCATCACCTCCCTCCAAAAGACATGGAGAGGGTGGGGATCTGAAATGTTGTTGCTGAGAAGAGGGATAGGAGAGGGTGAGGTTGGAGGGGTGAGGGACAATCACCAGAGGGTGGGGTCTGGGATTCATTGCCTTAATGACAGATGAACAGAAATCCTTCAAACCTGTGACCCACCAACAGGCCATTCAGCATTCAAACTGTGGAAGGTACGGGAGGAGGCATCAGATTGAGGCACTGCACAAACGTTTCAGATAGTCACTCACTGTGTCACCCTGATAAACAGACAAGGAGCAGGAAATTGAACACAAGTACTGAGGCTGCAGCACGGAAGGCAAGTTCATTCATCTGGTTGTCTCTCATCCTTGTTCCCCACACTCTCCGCTCTCTCACTCTCTCTGTTACCCTCTCTCTGACACCATCTCTCTGTCATCCACTCAACTTCTCTCCCACCATCACCCTCTGTCTCTCTATCCTCGATCACTCACTCTCTGCCCCCTTCTCTCTACTTTTCTCCCTCGACCCTTCTCTCTCTTGACCCCTCTCTCTCACCCCCTCTCTCTCTCACCCCCTCTCTCTCTCACCCCCTCTCTCTCTTCACCCCCTCTCTCTCTCACCCCCTCTCTCTCTCACCCCTCTCTCTCTCACCCCCTCTCTCTCTCACCCCCCTCTCTCTCTCACCCCCTCTCTCTCTCACCCCCTCTCTCTCTCTCACCCCCTCTCTCTCTCACACCCCCTCTCTCTCTCACCCCCTCTCTCTCTCACCCCCTCTCTCTCTCACCCCCTCTCTCTCTCACCCCTCTCTCTCTCACCCCCTCTCTCTCTCACCCCCCTCTCTCTCTCACCCCCTCTCTCTCTCACCCCCTCTCTCTCTCACCCCCTCTCTCTCTCACCCCCTCTCTCTCTCACCCCCTCTCTCTCTCACCCCCTCTCTCTCTCACCCCCTCTCTCTCTCACCCCCCCTCTCTCTCTCTCACCCCTCTCTCTCTCACCCCCCCTCTCTCTCTCTCACCCCCTCTCACTCTCAACCCCCTCTCTCTCTCATCCCTCTCTCTCTCTCATCCCTCTCTCTCTCTCAACCCCCCTTAACCCCCTCTCTCTCTCACCCCCCTCTCTCTCTCACCCCCTCTCTCAACCCCTCTCTCTGTCATCCCCCTCTCTCTCTCTCTCTCAACCCCCCTTACCCCCTCTCTCTCATCCCCCCCTCTCTCTCATCCCCCCCTCTCTCTCATCCCCCCCTCTCTCTCACCCCCCCTCTCTCTCTCACCCCCTCTCTCTCAACCCCCCTCTCTCTCTCTCACCCCCTATCACTCTCAACCCCTCTCTCTCTCATCCCTCTCTCTCTCTCAACCCCCCTTAACCCCCTCTCTCTCACCCCCCTCTCTCTCTCTCACCCTCCTCTCACTCTCAACCCCATCTCTCTCTCATCCCCCCCTCTCTCTCTCTCTCTCAACCCCCCCTTAACCCCCTCTCTCTCTCATCCCTCTCTCTCTCTCAACCCCCCTTAACCCCCTCTCTCTCTCACCCCCCCTCTCTCTCTCTCACCCCCTCTCACTCTCAACCCCTCTCTCTCTCATCCCCCCCTCACTCTCTCTCTCTCTCAACCCCCTTAACCCCCTCTCTCTCTCATCCCCCCCTCTCTCTCTCTCTCACCCCTCTCTCTCTCTCACCACTTCTCTCTTCCTCTCCCCTCACCCCCCACCCCCACCCTCCTCCCCAATCTCTCATCCTGCATATCCCCATAGTCCTTATCCCTCTTTGTGTTTCAGCCCTGATGCCGCAGACAGTGATTGTCATTGGAGCTGGAATTAGTGGCCTTGCTGCCGCCCTCCACCTTACTCGTGCAGCAGCAAACCCGAAGGTAATGATGCCATTGGCAACTCCTCCACTGACCCACCCTCATCACGGAGCTCCCGCACTCCCACTCTCCCAGTGTGGACCTCCCCCACCTCCCCCACTGCCTCTCCCACAGTGCAGAGCTCCCCCACTGCCTCTCCCACACTGCAGAGGTCCCCCACTGCCTCTCCCACAGTGCAGAGGTCCCCCACTGCCTCTCCCACAGTGCAGAGGTCCCCCACTGCCTCTCCCACACTGCAGAGGTCCCCCACTGCCTCTCCCACAGTGCAGAGGTCCCCCACTGCCTCTCCCACAGTGCAGAGGTCCCCCACTGCCTCTCCCACAGTGCAGAGGTCCCCCACTGCCTCTCCCACAGTGCAGAGCTCCCGCACTGCCTCTCCCACAGGTCAGAGCTCCCGCACTCCCTCTCCCACAGGTCAGAGCTCCCTCACTGCCCCTCGCCCAGTGCGGTGCCCCCTCACTGCCCCTCGCCCAGTGCGGCGCCCCCTCACTGCCCCTCGCCCAGTGCGGCGCCCCCTCACTGCCCCTCGCCCAGTGCGGCGCCCCCTCACTGCCCCTCGCCCAGTGCGGCGCCCCCTCACTGCCCCTCGCCCAGTGCGGCGCCCCCTCACTGCCCCTCACCCAGTGCGGCGCCCCCTCACTGCCCCTCGCCCAGTGCGGCGCCCCCTCACTGCCCCTCGCCCAGTGCGGCGCCCCCTCACTGCCCCTCGCCCAGTGCGGCGCCCCCTCACTGCCCCTCGCCCAGTGCGGCGCCCCCCCCTCACTGTCTTTTCCTTCAGCACGAACCTCCCTGACCATCCTTCGCACTCTCCCTGCTCCTCCTCCAGTGGAGCCCCCTCACCATTCTTCTGCCATCCCTGAGCTCCCAAGTGTGACCTGGTATCTCATGTCCCAGATGTAGCATAAAGGTTGAGGTTGGAAACCAGTGAGGTGTGTGGAAATGCTCCGTTGCTCAGCAGTCTTGCAGACTGGAACAGGGAGCGTGGGGTCTGTACTGGCGGGATGGTCTGCTTCTGAACTGTTGGGTGGAGGTTTGCTTATTCTGCTCCCATGAGTTTAAATTGGTGATGTAATGGGATGGGAACCAGAGCAGACAGTGGAGTGGCTGTGGAAAGAGCTGCTGTTAAACCTACAGGCAAAGACAGGAATCAAAAAGTTGTGGGTGGTGGGAATCATGTTCTGAATTGCGCCAATTTCAATGCAAGGAGTATTGTTGGAAAGGTGGACGAGCTTTGAGCATGGATCAGCGCGTAGAATTCTGACATTGTTTTGGTCATTTAACTACAAGAAAGGTATCATTGATAAATGGCAGACCTGCTGCTGGTGTGGACCAGGAAGAGCCACTTAGTCATAATGCCAGTGGCACCATACAGACGTGAAACATTCTGTTATTGAGCCCATGATGTTTTTCTAACTAAAATCCTGCAACCTTGGGTCTGCACCCAAGGTGCCTGTGCTTGGCAGCGGCCACAAGGGGTTGCAGGCTCCGGAAAGCAGGGCATCAGAAATGAGGAGAGCATTTCTCACCCCTCCCCCCACCACCACTGTTGAAAAGGAGAAGCAGAGGAGGTGATCCTACAGGACAGTGGCCATGGTGGCGTACCAGCAAAGAACTCAGTAGCTGAGAGACCCACGCGGCTGCAGGCTGCTGGAGGCTCACAGGAACCAGGTATCAGATCAAGGGTGCTGATGGCAGGAAGGAAGGACTCCTGAAGGGCCTCAGGTGCTGAAAGTATCCAGATCATGTTGAAGGTTGAGGTCTGGAGCTCAGGTTGCCAATGGATTGAACAGGACTTTGTGGGGCTGCAGAGGCTGTGGGACTACTGGAGGCAAATCAACGGACACTCTGTGACTCTGGAAGGACTATCCTTTGCTTCCCTTTCTCTCAAATTATAAGGGGTGCCGAGCAACACTAACTCTTTGTCTCCCTAAGGTAGGTAGAAGACTATTTTGTGTTATAAGACATAAGAGCAGAAATAGGTTGTACATCCACCCCCAAGTCTCCCCCATCATTTAATCATAAGGTGATCCATTTTCCCACTCAGCCCCACTGCGTAGTCTGCTCCTCATAACTTTTGATACCCTGGCTAATCAAAAATCTATCAATCTCTGCCATATGTACACCTAATGATCTGGCCTCCACAACCACCTGTGGCAACATATTCCACAGATTTACCACCCTCTGGCTGAAGGAATTCTTACACATCTCTCTTCCAAGTGGACATCCTTCAATCCTGAAGTTGTGCTCTCTTGTCCCACCATGATAAACAACCTTTCTACATCTGCTCTGTCCACGCCTTTCAATATTCAAAATGTTTCAATGAGATCCCCCGCCCCCCCCCCCCCCCAACTCTATTTTCCTAAATTCCAATGAATAGAAAAGCTGTCATACACTCCTTTTGTTCCTGGAATCATCCAAGTGAACCTCCTTCAAACTCTCTCCAACTTCAGCACATCTTTTCTTAAATGAGGAGCCGAAAACTGCTCACAATACTCTTGTCAGGATGTCTCATCAGTCCTTTATAAAGACTCAACATTATATCCCTGCTCTTGTTCTGACAATAAAGGAATCTTGAAACAATAGGAATGAAAGGTTGCAGAGAAGATTTACAAGGAGGTTCCCAGGATGAGGCTTACAGGCTTCATACTTTATTCCTTGGAACGTTGGAGAATGAGGGGCGAATTGATCAAGGTTTACAAACCAATGAGAGATCGTGAAAACACAGAATTGCTGGAGTTACTCAGCAGGTCTCGTAGCAATGTCGGCCATATACCTTTACTCCCTATGGACGCTGTGAGACCTGCTGAGTTCCTCTAGCATTTTTGGTTTTCACTACAATTACAGTGTCTTCAGATTTTCGTGTTTCACAGAGGTACAGATAGAGTTATTACGAGCAGGCTGTTTCCACTGAGGTGAGGTGAGACAAAAACGAGAGGACATGGGTAGAAGGTGAAAGATGAGGTGTTGAAAGGGAACAACTTCGTGCAGAGTTGTGAGAATGTGGAACGAGCTGCCAGCTGAAATGAATGCAGATTTGATTTTGACATTCAGGAGAAGGTTGAATAGGTCTATGGATCAAAGGGATGTGGTGGGCAATTGATGGGACCGAGGTCAGTGGTTCTCAACCCTTTTTCTTTCCACTCACATTGGTGCTCTGTGATTAGTAAGGGATTGCTTAAAATAGTTTGTGAATGGGAAGGGAAGGTCGAGAATCGCTGCTCTAGACCCAATTGTTACTGAAATACTTTTCTTGAGAAAAATTGTCATTGGCCCATTTCCTTTGGAGTTATGAAACCAAGCACATAACAAGTCAATTGGGTATGATTAAAGCAGTGGTTTACAAACTTTTTCTTTCCACTGACATACCACCTTAAGCAACCTCTTACTAATCACAGAGCACCAATGACATAGGGAATAATTAAAGTGGAATGTGAGTGGAAAGAAAAAGTTTGAGAACCACTGGACTAGGTGGAATTATACTTCGGCATAGACTAGACTGGCTAAATAGCCTGCTTCTATTCTGTAGTGTTCCATGGTTCTCAGGCTGAAGCAGTTGGTGTTCCGAATCCCTTGTATGTTAACCTCTCTCCTTCTATCGCACCTCTGTCCACCCTTCTTTCACCCCACCCCTCCGCGTGACTGCCCTTAATCCCCACCCAACCTGGACAGGTCATCCTTTTGGAGGCCACTGATCGTGTCGGTGGCTGGCTGCAGACATCACGGACAGAAGAAGGGGCAATATTCGAGCATGGACCCCGAGGGGTCAGACCTGCAGGAGCAGTGGGCAACAACACACTCCGACTGGTGAGGGAGTGGGGCCACGGCATGGGAACAGGCTGGGGTCTGATCCAGGAATACGTTGGGGATCTAATATATTGACTCACAAATTCCTGGGAACAGGTCACAGGCTGGTGTCTAATCCAGGGAGGTTTACATATTGAATATCAGGTCCCTTGGCGTGGGTGAGAGGCTGGGATCTAATTCAGGATTTTGGGGATTATTAATAGAATAATAGACATCTGGAAGTGGGTCGCAGGCTGGGATGTAATCCAGGGTCCAGGGTGTTTATTAAAAAATAGTTCCCAGGAGTTTATATATGGAATAACAACCCCAGGAGTGGGTCACAGGCTGGGATTTAATCCAGGGGTTTTAAACCGAGGACTAGAAAACACTGTTTCATTGGGTTGTACTTGTGCAATCAGATGACAATAAACTTGACTTGACCTGGTGTGGGTCACTGGTTGGGATCTGAAGCAGGAGTTTGGGGAGTTTATATATGGAGTAACAGATCCCCAGAAATGGATCACAGTCTGGGGTTTGATTCAAGGTGGTCACTTTTTAAAAAATCTTTTCTCTTCCTCTGTTTTCATCCAGGTGTCCGAGCTGGGTTTGGACTCTGCAATTCTTCCAGTTACTTACAGTAATGCTACATCCAAGAACAGATATCTCTTTGCTGGCGGAAAGCTTTGCAAGTTACCTTCAAGCTTCTGGTGGGTGACCCCTTTTGACGACTTCCCATATGTCTCAGTCCTGTGTCCACCACTGACCACCCAGCCCCTGACCCCATCATCAATCTGTCTCATTTCCATCTCTTATATTAAAGAATCCTCAACTGTGCATGGTGCTCCTGATGTGGTCTGTCTTAACCTATGTGTCTTTGTGTCCATGGCGCCCAATTAACCTACACTCCTGGTGTGTACACATGGCCTGAAATGGCCTGTTACTGTGCTGTATGTCTAAATTAAAAATGTAAAATTAAAAAGTTGGCTACCCCTGGTCTAAAGGATACAGAGACCAGAACTGTGCCCGATACTCGCAGTGTGGGATACCGAGACCAGAACTGAGCATGGTGCTGCCATTGTAATTTGGTCCTTGTGATTGGCTGGCTTGGAGCAAGGCAGGAGGTGGGGACTGGCTGTGTTTTGAGCGGGAGATGGGGATTGGCTGGACAGGCACTAAGCTGGGTGGAGATTGGTTGGCTGGAGTCTGGGGATGGACAGGGATTGGCTGAGTTTGGAGGGGAGGTGTGGATTGGCTGGGTTTGGAGGAGTGATGGGGATTGGCTGGGTTGGGAGGAGATGTGGGGATTAGCTGGGTTGGGAGGGGAGGTAGGGATTGGCTGGCTTTGGAGGAGTGATGGGGATTGGCTGGACAGGGACTAGTTTGGGAGGAGATTGGCTGGGCAAGGCCTGGGATGGACAGGGATTGGCTGGATTTGGAGCGGAGTTGTGGATTGGCTGGGTTTGGAGGATTGATGGGGATTGGCTGGGTTGGGAGGAGAGGTGGGGATTGGCTGGATTTGGAGGTGTGTTGGGGATTGGCTGGGTTTGGAGAAGATATGGGCATGGTCCGAGCTGTATTTGGATTAGCTGATCAGGGGCTAGAAGTGGGGATTGGTTTGCCAGAGGCTATGCAGAATGGAGATTGGCTGGGGAGCATCTGGGCTGGGTGGGAATGGGCTGGATAGGGTCTGGGTAGGTGTCCTCTGTGCTAGCCATTGATCAAGTCCTTCACTGTGACAGGAGTGCCTTCAGCAGACATCCCCCATTCTCCAAGCCACTGTTCTGGAGTGTGGCCCGAGAACCCTTTGTGTCTCGGGGCACGGAGGCAGATGAGAGTGTGCATGAATTTGTCACCCGCCGGTTCGGGGAGGAGGTGAGGCTCTTTTGGCAGTGTGGTGACATGTATTCTCCTCCCATCCACGGCCATCCCCTTCCCCATCACTCTCCCGCTTCCCATCATCTATCCACCTCCCCATCTCTACCTCCCCCATTTCTCCCTCTCCCTGCTCCTTCCCCCTCAGCCCTCCCCTATCACTACCTTCCCATCACTCCCTCCTCCTCTCTCCTTTCCCCTCAACCCCTCCCATGCCTGGAGCAGCAGTCACCTCCGCCAAACCCCCCCTCCCCGTTCCCTTGCGTCACAGCCTCTCAGTCCCTCCCCCTTTCCTTTCTGCTCCTTCTTTCACACCCCCTCTCCTTCTTTCTCTCCTCTCTCCCCTATCCTTTTTCCATCCTCCCTCTCCCTCCCTCCTCATCTCTCCATCCCCATTCTCTCTTTCTTCCTCCTCCCTCCCTCTCCATACTCGCTCTCTCCTCGCTCCATCTCTATCTTGCCCCTCTCCCTCTACTCTCATGTCTCCCCCGCCTCCCTTCCTTGCCCCCATTCCCATGACTAGATCAGTAGCCTCCATTCACTTCCCTCACACCCTCCCATATTCCCCCGCATCTCTCAGCCCTGTTCCCCTGACCCTGCCCCTACTCTCTTCCCACAGCTGGCAACCTATGCAGTGGACAGTCTGTGCCGAGGGGTGTTCGCTGGTGACAGTCGGAAGCTCAGTATCCGGTCCTGCTTCCCTGCCATTTTCCAGGCCGAGAGGCGCTATGGGTCCGTGTTCATCGGGATGATGGCTGGGACAGGTCAGTGAGCTCCCTACACCATCTGACCCGTTCCACGACCCTATCCCTCAGTACTTGACCTTCACCATGACACTGAATCCCCAATCCTCACCCTGTCACTCAACCCTGACCCTCACCCCAACCCTCACTCCTCAACCTTCAGCACCCAACCCTCACACCCCAACTATGACCTCCTGTCTGCTTGCTGCCTGATCCAGTAATTTCTCATCAGAAGACCACAGTCAGTATGAATTGGAAACAACATCTCCTCCTCACTGATCATCAAGGATGCATGCTTAGCCCACTGCTGTACTCGTTATTCACGCATGACTGTGTGGCCAGACACAATTCAAATGCCATCTACAAGTCTGCCGATGACACCACAGTTGTCGGTAGAATCACAAACGAAAATAAGGAACCGTACAGGAGGGGGATAAATGAGCTCATTGAATGGTGTAATGACAACAACCTTGCGCTCTACGTCAGCAAAACCAAGGAGATGATTGTGGTCCAGGAGGAAGTCAGGGGAACACGATGCAATCCTCATCGAGGGTTCAGTAGTGGAGAGAGTCAAAAACTTCAAATTCCTGGGTGTCAACATCTCCGAGGATCTGTCCTGGAGCCTCCGCGTTGATGCAATCACCAAGAAGGCTCGCCAGCGGCTGTACTTTGTGAGGTGTTTGAGGAGATGCGGTATGTCACTGAAGACTCTTGTAAACTTCTACAGGTGTACCATGGAGAGCATTCTGGCTGGTTGTATCACTGTCTGTTACGGAGGCACCAACTCAGGACAAGAATAAATTCCTGAAGGTTGTTAACTCAGCCTGCAACATCACAGGCACCAGACTCCACTCCATTGAGGACATCTACAGAGTTGGTGTCTTAAAAAAGCAGCCTCTATCCTCAAAGATCCCCCACCACCCAGGCTATGCCCTCTTCACTCTGCTACTATCGGGGAAAAAGTAAATGAGCCTAACCACGAGCACTCAGTGGCACAAGAACTGCTCCTTCCCTACTGCCATTAGATCCCTGAATAATCAATGAACCAAAGACACTGTCTTTCTTTTCATTCACGATTATTGTTAATGTTATTTTATTTTTTATAGTTATGTCGTAAGATGGTTATAATATGAATGTTTGCCCTGTGACGCTGCTGTCAAACACTGAATTTCATGACTTGTTCATGACAATAAATCCTGATCCTAATTCTGATTGTCCCTTTATCCTGCCAACTGTGGCCCATTTCCCTCCCTTTAACCCCTTGTCTGACAACCACCCCCACCGATCTCCACCCCATTTCTCACATGCCCTCACTCCCCACCTCAGCCCAGCTCCAACCCTGCCGCCTCGGGTGGTATGCTGGGTGTGGGGTCACCCAGTGGGGGCCACACCACCTGGCCATTAGATATACACTCCTCCACGTGCACTGATGTCCTGAGATTCTGTTCCCCCACAGCTGTGAAGGAACGAGGCCTGCAGACGGGGCTGATGAAGCAGGCCTGGGCTGAGCGCTGGGCTCAGTGGAGCCTACAGGGGGGGATGCAAACTCTGCCAGAGGCCATGGAGGCGGCCCTGCACAGGAGGGGTGTGGAGATCCATCTGCAAGCACCCGTCACCCAACTCCGGCCCTTTGCAGCAGGGGGCTGCCAGGTGAGTGATGGCATCCTATTAGCATCGAGTTACGGGGTCTACTCATCCCACCGTGGTACCGAGGAACCGTTACTCCCAGAATATCCCATCCTATCCTATCCCCAAGGCAGTTTCCAGGGCACACCACACCTGAGGCATCTCACCCAAACCCCTGGATTAGGTCCCAGGGTTTCCCAACCCCTTTCATCATGTTCCAAGGTTCCCCAACCCCTGGATCAAGTTCCAGGGTTCCCCACAGCCCCCCTGACCCAGGTGTGAGTTGTGTGACTCCTCTGACCCTGTTTGTGCTGTGTGACCTCCCCAATGCCAAAATGTGTTACCCAAGTGTGAGCTGTATGACCCCCCCCGGCCCCAGTGAGGGCTGTGTGACCCCTGACCCCAGTGTGAGCTGTATGACCCCTGACCCCAGCGTGAGGTGTATGACCCTCCCCCACCGACCCTGGTATTAGCTGTATGATGCCCCCTGGCCCCAATGTGAGTGACCTCTGACCTCAGTGTGAGCTATAAGACTCTGACCCTGGTGTAAGCTGTGTGACCCTTGACCCTTGTCTGACCTTTGTGAACACTCCTCCCCCCCAACCTAGGTGAGAACTGTGTGGTTCTGACCCCAGTGTGAACTCTGACCCCCATGGCCCCAGTGTGAAATGTGTGACCTCCATCCCATGACCCTGATGTGAGCTATGTGCCCCACAACCCAGTGTGAGCTCTGTGACCCCTGAACCCCAGTGTGAACTATGTAACTTCTGACCCTAGTGTGTGCTGTGTGACCCCTGACCCCAGAGTGACCCATCTGTCTACTCTGTCTCTACCAGGTGCTGTTGGATGGACAGGTATTGACTGCAGACCACGTTTTCTCTTCAGTTCCCGCTCAAGGTTGGTACACTGGTGTGGGATCCGGCCGAGCATCATTCCCATCCCACTGGAGCAGCATCTCACCTCTGCTCTCCTCTCTCCAACAGTGCTAAGCCGCCTGCTACCCCAGGTCAGCCTGACCCTCACACAGGCTCTGCGAGCGATCACCAGCGTGTCGGTGGCTGTCGTGAACCTGGAGTACCAAGGCCTGGTGCTGCCTGTCATTGTGAGGGAACACTCCTATTGGTTGAGTCCAGCTCTCTCCCTGCTCCCTCACTCCCCTCTCCCTCACCCCTCTCTCTCCCTCCCCTCTCTCTTCCTCCCCTTCTCTCTCTCCCCACACCCTTCTCTCCCTACTCCTCTCCCCTCTCTCTCCATTCCCTTGTCTCCCTTCTCTCCCCACATCCACCCTCGCTTCTCCCTCACTCCCAAATTGGATATGATTGCACAGCATGGGTTCATAGCCGAAGTGGTCTGTTACTGTGCTGTATGTTTTAATTTCTCCCTCTCCCCCTTTCTCCCTCCCTTCCCCCTCTCTTCCTCCTCTCTCTTTGCTCTCCTACCCCCTCTCACACCCATTTCTCTCTCCCCACAATGCTCTCTGTAAATCTGTCTTTCCCCTCTCTCACCCCTTCTCACTCACTGCACCCACTCTCTCCACAGGGTTTTGGACACCTGATTCCATCAACGGTGTGTGGGGAGATTTTGGGTGTTGTTTATGACTCCTGCAGTTTCCCTCAGCAGGACCGGCCAGGACAGCCCACCACCCGCCTGACGGTACCATCCTGGATTTAGGAGGGGGTATTTGGGAATGGGCAGTGGGGCTGCTTGGGATGGGGTTGGGAGCACTGTGTGGGTTGGTGGACTACATGGAGGTGTGGCTGTGGTGGATGTGTGCGCATGTTTGTGATGGGGATGGGAGACTCGGTGGGATGTAGGTGGGAGGGGGTTATGTCTGAGTGGGGGATGTTGAAGGAAAAAGGGACAATCAGAATTAGGATCAGGATTTATTGTCATGAACAAGTCATGAAATTCAGTGTTTGGGGAGGGTGGGGAGCTTAGAGATCTGTGAGATTGGGGCACTGTGTGGGATGGCAGGATGGTGGGGCTGGGAAGGTTAGGTAGGGGACAATGTGGTGGGAGTGAGGATAGGGAGTGGGAGGCAGGTGGGATGGGGTGGGGATGTGGGGGGGTGGGTATGGGAGGCTGGGTGGAATGGGTAACTGTGAGGGTATTGGAGGAAGGGATGTGGCATGTGGTGCTGGGGAGTGGGTGGGAGATTGGGTGAGGGGCTTGTGTATAGGGGTTATGGTTGAATGGACTTGGGTGGGGTGAGGGGCAGTGTGGCCATGTGGGAGGTTGGGGATGGCAGTTGGGGGGTGTTGGGGGTGTTGTATGAGACATTGGGCCTGCTTGTTGCTGTCAGAGACCAGTACACCCTGCCCATTGTTCCTTTGTCACATTCCTGTGTACAGTCTACCCTACCAGTCCTATTCCCCTGCACCCTTTCTCCCCTCCTTCACCCTGCCCCCGGATTCTCTCCCCTCTCCCACTTGATGCGGCCAAGTTACCGTAGACGATTCACGTCCTAACCCTGTGTATCACACGGAGAATGTGCAAACTCCATGCAGACAATGCCTGTGATCCACGGAGCAGGGGGTATCAGTACTACCTGTGGCATTGTCGTGCCTCTTGGTCAACTATGGGGCAGAGTGTGGTTACTGCAGCAGGTACAAAGAATTCCATGGGGGGGAGAAGCAGAAGAAGGAGCAGAGCTGCTGCCTCCCAGCTTGTGATCCCAGGTTTGACCTCCACCCCCACCGATGCCCAGATTCTATCCCCACCCCCACTGCTACCTGGAATCGATCCCTAATGAGGATTCGGGTCAGGGGGGTCAGAGTTCACACTGGGGTCAGAACCACACAGTTCTCACCTAGGTTGGGGGGAGGAGTGTTCACAAAGGTCAGACAAGGGTAAAGGGTCACACAGCTTACACCAGGGTCAGAGTCTTATAGCTCACACTGAGGTCAGAGGTCACTCACATTGGGGCCAGGGGGCGTCATACAGCTAATACCAGGGTCGGTGGGGGAGGGTCATACACCTCACGCTGGGGTCAGGGGTCATACAGCTCACACTTGGGTAACACATTTTGGCATTGGGGAGGTCACACAGCTCAAACAGGGTCAGAGGAGTCACACAACTCAGGTTCGACCTCCACTGCTACCTGGGTTCAATCTCCAATCCCTCTGCTACCTGGGTAAACCCCACCCCCACCACTACCCGAGTTCGACCCCCACCGCTACCGGGATTTCACCTCCACCCCCACTGCTACCCAAGTTCAATTGCCATCCCCTGCTTCTGCTTCCACACGGACTTGGGTTCCATCCTCACCTCCAGGTTTCATCCTCACTCCGGGTTAGATCCACACTCGTTAGAGCCCCACCTCTGGGTTAGATCCCTACTCCATGTTAGATCCCCCACTTCTGGTTTGATCCCGACCTCCACTGCTGCCTCCCTGCTCCACGGACCCATTTGATCCCCTCCACCTCTGCTGCCTCCCTACCCCAAGGCCCCACCTCTACCATTGTCAACGTAGAATCTACACATTCTCCCTGTTTGAATGGTCATTGAGGAAATGGGTCTCTGTAAATTGCTCGCAGTGTGGGGGTGAGTGGGGCCAATTTTATACGTGTATTTTTTTTTACCTATTATTTTATCCTTATTTATTTTCCTCAATTTTTTTTTGCTGGTTGCTTGAATTTCAGATACCAGGGGTTTTTACTGCATATGAATATTTGCGATAATTTACTTGGTTACAACTATTCATTAATCTCACAGCTTGCGGAAAGAAGCTGTTCCCCAGCCTAGCAGTCCTGATTTTGATCGTCCTGTATTTCCTGATGGTAGTGGTTCAAGGATACTGTGTGCTGGATGGAAAGGGTGCTCAATAATTCTTTGAGCCCTATTTAAGCTACGCTCCCAGTGAATGTCGTTAATAGAGGAAAGAAGATCCCAATGATCTTCTGGGCCATTTTGAAGATTCTCTGTATTCACTTCTGGTCCAATGCTTTGCAGTTATTATAACCACATGTTGGTGCAGCCAGGCAGGATACTCTCAGTTGTTTTCCTGTAAAATGCTGTCAAGATGGAGACTGGTAACCTTGCCCTCCACAACCTCCTTAGGAAGTGTAGGCATCCCTGACTAATGAAGAGGTGTTGCAGTCTGGGATAGGTCCTCTGTCATATGCGCCCTGCACTCTCTCCACAATAGAGCCACTGAGGTGCAATGAAGAGTAGTCAACCTTCATCCTCCTGAAGTCCACAACTCCTGAATGTAGAGGTGGTGGTCTTCAGGCTTCTGTACCTTCTGCCCAAAGGTAGCAGTGAGGAGAGGTTGTGGCCGGGGTGATGGGGGTACTTTATGATGGCTGGCTGCCTTCTTGAGGCAGCAACTCACATAAATGTCTGCTGTGGATGGGAGATTGGAGCCTGTGATGGACCTGGATATGATTGCCACCTTCTACAGCTGGCGTTGCAGATGTCCCTGACTCCTCTTCTTCCCCATTGCCCAGTGGGGCAGTGATTCACCTGCACCGGCCCAGGGAGTGACCGATGTCAGGGTCCACGTTCCCTCCAGATGGGGAAACCAGATACCGATGAGAGGTTACTTTATGGAGCACCAGTACTCAATCTGCATGGGTTGTCCTGATCTCCTGCCATTCTGTTTCCCCATCTCCTCTTTGGCCTCTCACTGCTCCTACGTAAGCTTGATCAAATATTCTGCACAGAATTAGGGCCTTCGGTCTGCTAGTCACCTACACTAATCCCGCTGCCCAATGCCTGATTCACAACACCCATCCTGCTCGGTGATCCAAGGTCATCCAGAAACTGCTAAACTCTTCCCACCACTCCCTCAGGCAGTGAGTCTGAGTCTAACCCCATCCTCTCCTCAGGGAGGGGAGCTCCCCCTCAGACTCCCTTGACTGGGAAAACTAGGTTGGTCGAGACAGTTAAGGAGTCCTTAGAATGTATCCATGGTAGCTTTCTTATACGTTACTGAACCCACAGGGGAAAGTGCTGAGGCAGATCTGGTCCTGTGCAAAGAGAGGAGTAGCATTAATGATCTTGTAATCAGAGAGAATGATCGTAGAGTGATTAAATGCTCATACAAATAAACACCAGTGGTCTAATGGGGTGAAGGAGGAAATGGCTTGTGTAGTCTGGGAACTACAGTGGAAGAAATTCAAAGAGATTTTTCATGGTGCTCAACGGAAATAAATTCCAGTTAAAAGTAAGAACAGTAAAGGTGTGTAGAGCTAACATTGAAAATAAAGCAGGGCATCGAACTAAAAGCTCATGCATACAAAGTCATGGATAGTGTGGAACTGGAAGATTGGCAAAACTTTGAAAAGCAATGATGAACCACCAAGCAAACAATAAAGAAAGGGAAGATAGATTACAAAAGTAAAGTAGCAAAAAATATAAAAAAACAGACGGTAAGAGTTCTATCGTTAAATAAAGGGTGTGTGAAATGAACGAGGTTCCTTGGAGGATGAGAAGGGGGAATTAATATTGGGTGGTATGGAAATGGCCGAGGCTTTCTGTGCTGGTCTTCATGGTGGAGAACTCGTCTACCATTCCCAAAGTGATGTGTTCTGGATGTGATGGGAGCTGGGGGCTTGGATATGACCATCAGCAAACTTGTGGGTCTAAAGGTTGATAAGTCCCCTGGTCCAGATAGAATGCACCCCAGGGTGTTGAAGGAAATGGTGAAAGTTATAGTGGAGACATGTGATAATTTACCAAAATTCTCTGGACTCTGGGCAGGTCCTGGCACATTGGAAGACAGCAAATGCCACGCCACTGTGAAAGACAGCTCATAATAGGCCAGTTAGTTGAACGTCTCTAGTCCAGAAAACTGACCGTAAGGAAGAACTGCAGCACCCAAATGTGTTGGAAAACCACAGCAGATCAGTCAGCATCCATAGGAAGTAAAGGGTGACATCTTGGTAAGGTATGAGCAAAAACAGACATGCCTGAATAAAAAGATGGGAGAGGAGGGAGGATGGGGCAGAGGGAGGACCGCGGGCTAATGGGTAAGAGACCATGGGTAGCAACAGGTGGGAGGGTAGAAGAGGAAAAGCTGAGGTGATCGGAGGAGGGGTTAGCTCTGATAGGAGACGGAAGGGGTGGGGAGTTGGAGGAAAGGAGACAGGTAGGGAGGGTGTTATTGAATGTTAATGCGGGACACTATAAGGTGTTGCCCCTTGAGTTTGTGAAAGGCCTTGTTTTGGCAGTGCACGAGGCCATGGACAGACATGTCAGTGTGGCAACGGTGAGTGGTTTTGAAGTTGTTGTTGCTGGAAGATCCCCGCTATTGAAGCATACAGAACGAAGATGCTCAGTGAAGCCATCTCCCAGTCTGTGACCGGTCTTCTTGATGTAAAGGAGGCCACAACGGGAGTACCGGTTGCAGCAGATGAGCCCTGCAGATTCACAGGTGAAGTGTTGCTTCACTTGGAAAGACTGTTAGGGGCTCCAAATGGTGGTGAAGGAGGAGTTGTGAGGACAAGTGTAGCACTTCCTCTAGTCACGGGGTAGGTACTGAGGAGGAGATTTGTGGGGAGGGATGAGTGGATGAGGAAAGTAGGAGGGAGAAGATGCTGACGAACCTCCCTCTTCCCTCTCCAGTTCTAGCACAACCTTCCTGTAGCGTGAACTACACGTAGCACTCAACCAGAGATCAGTGAGAGTGTTATTGGCACAGGTTGAATGGCGGGGATGGGTCACGATGTGGGAGCTGTGGAAGGGGACAGAACAATTCTCTTGTTGGGGGGGGGTGGAAATTGGTAGTTCCCTTGCCACTCCAGGATGATGTTTTTGGCAGAGGGTGTGTAAGAAATCAGTTGCCTTATTAGATCCAGGCAAACCTCCTGGATCTCCGCTCCCTAACTTTGTCCTGATCTCTGCAGGTCATGATGGGGGGCACCTGGTTTGCTGATGCCTTTGGGAACCCGCAGACAGTGTCGCAGGAGCTCCTGCTGCAACGGGCCAAGGAGACAGTGCAACAGCAGCTGGGTGTCACTCAGCAGCCACTGAGGGCTATCGTACGGGTGCATCAGGTGAGGAACAGTGGGCACTGAGGGTACACTCCCAGAGCACGGGAGAGGGGGTGGTGGGTACTGGGGGGGGTCACTCCCAGTATATGGGAGAGGGGATGGGGGTGCAGGAGAGAGGATGGGACACAGGAGAGGAGGCGGTGGGTACTGCAGGGAGTTACTCCCGGGGGTGGGGGACACCAGAGTTCACACATCTGGGCAACAGCGGAGAGGTCACACATCCAGAGAAGGGGGTAGGGGGGGGTCACACTTCTGGAGAATGGGGCCACACTCACTGGGAACAGTGTAGATGTCACACTCCTGGGGCATCGGACAGGCCCAGGAGAATCTCCCTCTACACTGTCCATCACACACTCCCGGAGCACAGGTGAGACCCAGGGAGAAGATCCCTTTACGCCATCTTATCACACACTCCCGCTGCACAGTTTAGACTCGGGGGAAGCTCCCTCTACATCATCCCGTCACACGCTCCCAAGGTATGGGTTAGAGTTAAGAGTTAAACTGGAAAAAATTTAGAGAGTGATGAGAAGATGCCATTCCTACCTTGATGGGCAGGTTTTCTGGAGCTGTTGGGGAGTGTTTAAACTAGTTTGGCAGGGGGTGGGAATCAGAATGTGAGTGTCGAGATTAGGATAGAAGGACAAAAGCATGATGCTATGTGTTCTGAGTTGGTGAGGAAGGACAGGCATGGGAAAACCTAAAGTTAGCCAGTTAGAGGGGTTGAAAAGTATCTGTTTCAAGCTAGGAGTATTGGAAATAAAGGGGATGAACTTTGAGCATGGATCAGTATGTGGAACTACAATGTTGTGGCCATTACAGAGACTTGGCTGAAGGAAGAGCAGGATTGGCTGATGCAGGTAACAGAGTTTAGGTGTTTTAAAAAGAATAGGATGGGAGGTAGAAAAGGGGCTGGGGAGAATAGCATTTCTGGTCAGGGATAGAATCACAGCTATAGAAAGGGAGGACACTGCAGAGGGAGTGTGGGTGGAAGTCATAAACAGGAAGGGAGCTACCACTGTGCTGGAAGTAATCTATCGACTCCCAAAAAGCCCTTGGGACACTGAGGAGCAGATAAGCAGGCAGATTTTGGAATGGTGCAGGAAATACAAGGTTGTAGTTATGCGTGATTTCAACTTCCCTAATATTGACTGGCACCTCCTGACTGTAAGAGGGTAGATAGGGCTGAATTTGTCAGGTGGATACAAGAAGGATTCCTGACACAGTATGTGGACCAGCCAACTGGAGGAGAGGCCATACTGGATTTGGCTCTGGGGAATGAGCCTCGTCAGGTGGTGGACCTCTCGGTGGGGGAGCATTTTGGTGACCACAACTCCCTTAATTTCAACGTAGCTATGGAAAAGGATAAAAACAGTCAAAATGGGAAAGTGCTCAACTGGGGAAGGGCTTATTATGAAGATGAGGCAGGGACTAGTGAGAATAAATTGGAAATAAATGTTCAAGGGTGAAAGCACAGAAGTAATGTGGAGTAAGTTTAGGGACCACGTACTGGGTTCAGGATAGGTTTGACCCACTAGGACAAGGAAAAGATGGTAGGAAAATGGAACCGTGGCAAATGAAACAGGTCAGACAACTAGTCAAGAGAAAGAAGGAGGCATACATTAAATATAGGAAACAGGAAGGGCTCATGAAAAATATATGGTAGCCAGGAAGGAGCTTTAGAAAGGATTTAGGAGAAGTTTGAAGGGGGCATGAGAAGGCCTTAGCATGTAGGATTAAAGAGAACCCCAAGGCATTCCTCATGTATGTGAATAACAGAAGGATGACGAGAATGAAGGTGGGGCCGCTAAAGGATATAAGAGGCAACGTGTGTGTGGAGGCAGAGGAGGTTGGGGAGCTTCTAAATGAATACTTTGCTTCATTATTCACAAGAGAAAAGGATCTTGATCAGGTTGAGTTCAAACAGGATTGTGAGCTGGACAATGTGGAGATTAAGGAAGTGGAAGTGTTGGATCTTCTTGAAAACCACGATTGAGAAGTCCCCAGAGCCGGATGCGATATTACCCAGATTGCATTGGGAAGTGAGAGAAGAAATAGTTGGGGCATTAACGATGATCTTTGCATGCTCTGGCTACAGGGGATGCGCTGGAGGATTCCAGAATGGCAAATGTAGTCCCCTTGTTTAAAAATCATGGGAATTATAGACCGGTGAGTCTTATGTCAGTGGTGTGTAAATTAATGGAGAGGATTCTTAAGGATAGGTTCTATGAGCTTTTGGAGAAGTCCAGTTGATTCAAGGATAGTCAGCATGGCTTTGAGAAGGGATGTTCATGTCTCACAAGCCAAATTGAGGTAACAAAGGAAATTGATGAGGGTAGGGTGGTACATGGATTTTAGCAAGGCATTTGACAAGACTCATCCAGGAAGCCATGAGGTACAGGATCAGTGGAACCTTGGCTTTATGGATTAAAAAAAAAAATTGGTTTGCAGGTAGAGAGAGTAGTAGTGGAAGGAAAGTTTTCTGCCTGGAGGACAGTGACTAGTGGAGTACTGCAAGGATCTGTTCTGGGACCCCTGCTCTTTGTGATTTTTATAAATGATCTGGATGAAAAGGCGGACAGATGGGTCAGTGAGTTTGCAGATGACAAGAAGGTTGGAAGAGTTGTGGGTTTAGCTAAAGGTTACAAAGAATATTGTAGCATCGAGTCCACGCTGCTGAAGATCCAGCTGCGCTGGATGGGTCACGTCTCCAGAATGGAGGACCATCGCCTTCCCAAGATCGTGTTATATGGCGAGCTCTCCACTGGCCACCGTGACAGAGATGCACCAAAGAAAAGGTACAAGGACTGCCTAAAGAAATCTCTTGGTGCCTGCCACATTGACCACCGCCAGTGGGCTGATATCGCCTCAAACCGTGCATCTTGGCGCCTCACAGTTTGGCGGGCAGCAACCTCCTTTGAAGAAGACCGCAGAGCCCACCTCACTGTCAAAAGGCAAAGGAGGAAAAACCCAACACTCATCCCCAACCAACCAATTTTCCCCTGCAACCGCTGCAATCGTGTCTGCCTGTCCCGCATCGGACTTGTCAGCCACAAACGAGTCTGCAGCTGACGTGGACTTTTTACCCCCTCCATAAATCTTCGTCCGCGAAGCCAAGCCAAAGAAGAAAAGAAAAAAAAAAGACAAGAGAATATAGACAGGATGCAGAGTTTGGCGGAAAAGTGTCAGGTGGAGTTCAATCTGGATAAGTGTGAGGTGATGCATTTTGGAAGGACTAACCAGAAGGCTGAGTAAAGGGTTAATGGTCAATTACTTAAGAGTGTGGATGAACAGAGGAACCTTGGGGTGCAAATCCATATACCCCTCAAGGTCGCCACATAGGTTGATAGGATAATTAAGAAGGCCTATAGGATGCTGGGATTCATGAATAGGGGGATTGAGTTCAGGAGTAGAGAGGTCATGTTACAACTCAATAAAAGTGTGAGACCACACTTTTGTGTTCAGTTCTGGTCACTTCTATAGGAAGGGTGTGGAAGCTATGGAGAAGGGGCAGAGGAGATTTACTAGGATGTTGCCTGGATTGGAAAACAAGTCTTATGAAGCAAGGTTAACAGAGCTGGGACTTTTCTCTTTGGAGCGTAGAGGATGACAGGAGACTTGATAGAGATCTACAAGATTATGAGAGGCATAGAAAGGCTGGACAACCAGCGCTTGTTTCCCAGGGCAGGATCAGCAAACACCAGAGGACACATGTATAAAGTGAAAGGAGGGAAGTTTAGGGGAGACATCAGGGGAAAGTTTTTTTACACAGAGAATTGTGGGTGCCTGGAATGCTTTGACAGGGATGGTGGCAGAGGCTGAAACATTAGGGGCATTTAAGAGATTCTTAGCTGCAGGGATGAGAGAAAAATAGAGGGTTATGGGGTAGGGAGCGTTTAGTACTTTTTTTAAGGAATATGTGGGTCGGCACAGCATCGAGGGCCGAAGGGCCTGTACTGTACTGTAGTATTCCATGCAGAATTTTTAAAAATTCAATAGTTGAAAGCATGTGATTGTGGAGAATGAAAAGTTGTGTAACATGTTGCAAAAGTAAAATTTTCAATGTGTAACGTGACGGGAAAAGGGCATGGGTCAGTCATGGAGTTAAGGTTCCCGTCCATTCTAACTGTGTTTCTGCACACAGGACTGTATCCCACAGTATGCATTGGGACACTGGAAACTCCTGGGTAAGTTGTGGAAACAGTGTGTTTGAGCTGTGATATGTGACTCTAGACACAGCAAGTCCCCACCATCATCGCTTTCCAAGTTTCCATAAACTGCTTGTCTGTCATCCCCACTCCTGTCTGTAATCCCATCCCCATCCCCATCTCTGTAACACCTTCCAGTCCATATACCCCTCTGTCTCTGTAAATTCCTCTGTCCCCCATACCCCTCCCTTTCTCTGTGCCATCTTCTACTCCCTACACCCCTCCCTATCACTGTAAAAACCTTCCAGTCCCTATCTATGTAACCCCTCTGACACTCCTACTCCCTTCCCCACTCCAATCCCCAACATCCCTTCCTACCTCTGTAACCCCCTCCCATCTTGACACTCCTCCCAATCTCTGTAACTGCCCTGCGGTCCCCTGCACCCCTCCCTATCTCGTTAACCCCTTCTGGACCACACACCCCATCTCTGTCACTGAAATCCCCTCTGGTTCTCTACACATCTCTCACTGTAACCCACACCAGTTCCCACACCTCTCCCTTTCTCTGTAACCCCTTCTGATCCCCACACCCCTCTCTGTCACTAAAACCCCCTCCAGTCCCAACACCCCACTCTGGCTCTGTAACCCCCCCCCCTCCAGTCCCCATCCCTCTCTGTCACTATAACCCCCTCCGGTTCAAACACCCCTCTCTGACATTGTAAACCCCCCCCTCCAGTCCCCACTCATTTCTGTCACTACAACCCTCTCTGGTCCCTATACCGTTCTCAGTCAATGAAACCCCCTGTGTCCCCACACCCTATCTCTGTCTCTGTAACCCCCTCCGGTCCCCTACACCCGTCTCTATCACTATAAACCCCTTGGTCCCCACACCCCTCTCTGTCACTGTAAGCCCCTCCGTTCCCCATATCTCTCTCTGTCACTGTTACCCCCTCTGGTCCCCATACCCCTCTCTGTCACTGTAACTCCCTCCTGTCCCCTCTGGTGCTGACTGTGGGGGCGCAGGAGTTGGACATGATTTGGAGTTTCCTTCCTTCACCTCATCCTTCACTCCTGACGATTCCCAGCAAAATTCTCGTCATTCCTTCATTGGGTTATTGCTGGGATGTAGCAGTTTCACCAATGTGTCCTGTGGACAATCTGCCCTCACTAACTGTACATTTATTTCTCCCAACACCTACTCCCCCTTCTCTTCTCCTCTCTATCTCCCCCTCTCTCCCCATTCTTATCTCTCCACCCCCTCCCCCCCTCCCACTCTCCCCTCTCTTTTATCCCGCCGACACCAGCTGACATCTCCTCCTCTATCGAAAATACTACACTGCCACTGACTCCCATTGGGGCATCGTACCACGGTGTATCGGTCAATGACTGCATCTACTGGGCACAGCATGGAGTCGAGCGTCTCACTGGATGAGGTGGGGGCATACCTCCCCACCCAGGACTCCTCGCCATCCAGCAAGGTGCCTGTGGTCCTGACCGGGTAACAGGACCTTCACCAGCTACCTGGGAGGGGTGGGTTGTGACCTGTACACAGTGGGGTGGGGCCACCCAGACATTGCCCACAGTCTGAGGATGAGAAGAAGTGAGCAGACGGGGGTGAGAGGCGCTGGGGGATAAGGAGAGGGAAGAATTGGAGGAGAGAGAGATAGAGTGGAGACTGAGGTAGAGGGAGAGAGGAACCGGGGGGGGGGGGTGTGGAGGAGAGAGAGAAGGGCCAGGGGAAAGGGAGAGAAAGGGATCCCGTTTGGATGGGGAAAGGAGGAGAAGGGGAACAAGATGCGAACAGCCCTGTGGATGATGAGGGTATCTCTGACAATAAACAAATTTGAATTATATCTGGGTATGGAGTCTCTGTGACAGGGTGAGGGGGTGTCTCTGTTGGGGTGAGAGGGGGTTCTCTGTCAGGATGGTGCTGTGAACTTTATCTCAATAAAACTTTCCCCTGGTTCATCTTGTGGGGGCACAGACTGAGCAAGCTTGCAGAGGCTGGTGGGGCGGGAGGTGACACAATGAGGGGAGGGGAGGCAAAGAGTCCAGTGGTGTATTTCAGGGGAAGGGGGATTGGGAGGGTGAGGGGGATGTAATGGGAGAGTGGCAAGGGGGCTGGGAGGGGTGGTGGCACAGATTGGATGTGAATAGAGGATGGGGGAAGGGCCAGTTAGGGATGGGGGAGAATCAGAGAGGGTGCAGCATAGGCTCTTCTCTTCCCTTCTAACCCTTTTCCCCTTCCCCTTCTCTCCTCACTTCCCCATCTTCCCCTTCTCCCTTTACTCCCTCCTTCCCCCCTCTACCCCCTTTCCCTTCTCTTCCCATCCCCCTCTATTACCCCCTCTTTCCTTCCCCCCTCTTCCCTTTCCCACCCTTCCACTTTCCCCTCCCTCTCTCTGCACCCAGGTTGAGGACTTCCATGCCAGATCCTCGGAGATGTCTTCCTTCTTCAAACAATGTGACTCCCTCTACAACCATCAGCTCAGCACTCACCCGCATATCCTCCATTACCCGCACATATGTCCTGGCCCCCTCCACCCCAACACGCAACAAGGACAGGATCCCACGTCCTCACTTACCACCCTATTAGTCTCTGCACCCAACACATCCTCCTCCACCATTTCCATCCCCTACTACATGATCCCACCACTAGACACATATCCCCCTCTCTGCCTTCCGCTCCCTCCGTAACTCCCTTGTCCTCCCTCTCCACCAATCAATCCTCTTGGGACCTGACCCTGTGACTGCAGGAAATGCTCCACTTATGCTCACACCTCCTCCCTCACGACCATTCAGGACCCAAACAGTCCTTCCAAGTGAAGCAACATTTCACTGGTGAATCTGCGGGGGTCGCCTACTGTTTCCTCTACATCAGAGAGACTGGACACAGACTGGGAGACCGCTTTGTTGAGCATCTCTGCTCTGTCCACCGCAATAGCGTGGATCTCCCAGTGGCCATCTATTTCAATTCTTCATCCCATTCCCTTGCTGACATGTTTGACTATGGACCATGCATGGCCAGACTGAGACCACCCACAAATTGGAGGAACAACACCTCATCTTCTGACTGGGCTCCCTCCAACCAGATGGACTTTTCATCATAAATTCTTATTTCGTCCCTTATCATATCATTAACACCTTTTATTGCTCTGGATTCCTCCCCCAGTCGGCCCTGTCTGTATTCTGAGATTTCTTGCTTCTGGCTCATTCTGCTTATTCCTTGAAGAAGGGCTCAGGCCCGAAACATCGGCAGTATATTGTAATGGATAAATATTGGGAGGAATTTAGTAAGATTAGAGTGGGTTACATACATACACACGTTTTAAAACAGATCTTATTTGAAATACTGAAGAATTCATATTCAGTAACATTGCATGGCGAATGTTATGCACATTTCACAGGTAGGTGCTAATTGAAATGATGCCGTGAAATGAATAGACCATTGTTTGGAATTGGAGACAGGCTGGCTGGTTGGATAACTACAAGGCTTCTGGCCTTTCTGCAAAGTGCTCACAGAAAGGTCACTCTTGGGTTTTGTTTATCTAAGACAACAGATGGGAGCAGAAGGATAACTCCTGTTGTTTGCTGAAGAAGGTGGGGGGTCTTGCAAGTGAGAGAGTCACATAGGCTTTCTAGCAGTTGGAGAGAGAGAGAGAGAGGGGGAGGTGAGACCAAGCTCTCTCAGTGCAGTGTGTGTGTGACACTGAAAGCAGCTGATCAGTGCAAGCCAGGAAGAGCTGGTTGAAACAGAAAGTTCAACAGACAGAACGGCGGATGGCTGGAAGTGCTATCTGTCTGATGTTTCTCTTGGAATATTAGGAACAGAAAGGAACTCTGTGATAGCCTGAAAGAAAGAGGTTATCATCTGGAGAACCTTGATGGAGCAAGTTTCATCAGCGATACATTGAGGTGACTAATGGTGGTACCTCAGTTGTGGAAATTCTGAAACAACAAATCTCTCTGCAAACCCAACAAGAACCTTCCTGAGCGGTAAACATTTACCTTACGAGCACCAAAGCCCGGTGAACTTTATACATGTTAAGTTCTGTGCACAGTATAAGAATTGCCTACAACCAGTGAACTTGGAAGGAGAAGTGAGATTGAACTGAACCAAAGAACTTAAATTTAAACACACATTACATACACTTGCACTTAGAATTAGAAGGGGATTAATTTGGGTTAGTTAAGTATAGAGATAAGTTAAAGTTTGATTCTGTTTTCATGTTTAAAGATAATTAAAAACAATTTTTGTTTAAGTAACTACTTGTCTTGGTGAATGTATATTGCTGCTGGGTTTTGGGGTCCTTTAGGCTCGTAACATTTTCTTTGTCTCCTATAGACATTGAAAAGACCGGCCGAGTTCCTCCAGCATTTTGGTGCTTTTACTCCCCTCCCCCCCCCCCCCACGAACCTCATCCTCTAAACCTTTGCCTGTGGTTCGACGCAGACTGCTTTCCATGAATCCACAATCCTTTCCAACCCGATGTTTGAAAGTCCAGAACTCTTCCTGCTCCCAATTTCAGATGGTTCATTGATGCTCATCTTAAATCAACAACGATCCTTGGGAAGACACTCCACCCCTCCCTACCTGAGTAACCCCTCTCCAATTCCACCAGCACCTCCCTTACTGTGTATCCACCATCTGCACCTACCCCTCCCCTATCTCTGTAACCCCCTCGAGACCCACCTCTCCTTATCTATGTAACACCCCTCCCCTATCTCTGTAACCCCCTCTAGACCCACCTCTCTATCTATGTAACACCCATTCCCCTATCTCTGTAACCCCCCACTAAGCCCACCTCTCCCCTATCTATGTAACCCCCTTCAGTTGCCTCACCTCTCCATTATCTCCATAATCCCTCCAGTCCTACATCCTTCTGAATCTCTTTAACCACCCCTCCCCCCCCCCCCAGGTCCTTACACACCCCCATCTCTTTTTTTATAATTTTTTTATTTTTCACACTGTGAACCATATCAACCAAAATATGTACAAAAGTTTCTCATTAAATATAAACAAGCTTTTTTCCCCCCTTCCCACCCCCCTCCAAAACCAATAAATATTCAACATATAAAATACAATAAAACCATAAAACAATGTCTTCACTCAAAGGAAAAACAAAAAAGAAAAATGTGTCATCTACTTTTACACACTAAATCAAATAATTTTGTCTTATCATTTTAGGGGATGGAGGTACGAGGCAAGCTCTTTCTGTTCCATGTATGGTTCCTATATTTGTTCAAACAATATGACTATTTTTTAAATTATATGTTATTTTTTCCAATGGAATACATTTATTCATTTCCATGTAAAAAGCTGTATTCTCAGGCTCTCTTCCATTTTCCAAGTTGACATTATACATTTTTTTGCTACTGCTAAGGCCATCATAATGAATCTTTTTTGCGCTTTATCCAATTTGAGGCCTAATTCTTTATTTCTTATATTACTTAAAAGAAAGATCTCTGGATTTTTTGGTATGTTGTTTTTTGTGATTTTATTTAATATCTGATTTAGTTCTTCCCAAAACGTACTCACTTTTGTACATGCCCTAATTGCATGTATTGTTGTTCCCATTTCCTTCTTACAGCGAAAACACCTATCTGATAATGTTGGATCCCATTGGTCTATCTGATGCTGGTGTTAATAGATCCTTCCCCATCTTTGTAATTATTGCTGTCTTACATGAGTCTGGCAAGTTTTGTGTTTCTTCTGTCTGGTTCATTACTTCCAGGAGAGGAGGAATTAATAACTCTTTAAATGTTTTATAGATTTCTATTTGGAATCCATCCTCTCCTGGTTTTTTATTGTTTGGCAGCTTTTTTAATATATCCTCTACTTCCTCTGTTTCAAATAGTTTTATGTTTGTTTTGTTCCTCTTCTTGCAATTTCGGCAGTTCAATTTTAGCTGAAAACTCTTCTATTTTATCATCTTTCCCCTCATTCTCAGTTTGGTATAATTGTTCATAAAATTCCTTAAGGTTTTCATTAATCTCTGTTGGGTTATATGTGTATTTCTTTTTCCTTGATGCCAATACAGTTCTTTTAGCTTGTTCTGTTTTAAGTTGCCAGGCCAATATTTTATGTGTTTTTTCTCCCAATTCATAATACTTTTGCTTTGTTTTCATTATGTTCTTGTATGTTTGTAATGTTTCGTATTTTATTTTTTTGTCCACCAATTCTTTTTCTTTTTATCATCCCTTTTCATGAGTTCCTTTTCTATACATGCTATCTCCCTTTCCAGCTGCTCTATTTCCCGATTGTAGTCCTTTTTCATCTTAGTTACATAACTTATTATCTGTCCTCTAATGAAGGCTTTCATTGCGTCCCATGGTATAAATTTATCTTTCACTGATTCTGTGTTTATTTCAAAATATGTTTTAATTTGGCATTCAATAAACTCTCTAAATTCCTGCCTTTTAAGTAGCATGGAGTTTAACTTCCATCTGTATGTTCTTGGTGGTTTGTCCTCCAGTTCTATTGTTAATAACAGGGCTGAGTGATCTGAATGTAGTCTAGCTTTACACTCAGTTTTCCTGACTCCCTTGAATATGGGCCAACAACAAAAATATATCAATCCTTGAGTATGTTTTATGCCTACTCGAGTAATATGAATATTCCTTCTCTCTTGGGTGCTGTCTCCTCCATATATCCATAAGTTTCATTTCCTGCATTGATTTAACCATAAGTTTGGCTACTTTATTCTTTTTGCTTGTCTTTTGTCCAGTTTTATCCAACAATGGATCCAAATTAAGGTTAAAATCCCCTCCTATCAATATATTTCCTTGTGTGTCTGCAATCTTCAAAAAAATATCCTACATAAACTTTTGATCCTCCTTGTTAGGTGCATATATATTGAGCAAGTTCCAAAATTCTGAGTATATCTGACACTTTATCATTGCATACCTCCCTGCTGGATCTGTTATTTCTTCCTCTATCTTGATTGGTACATTTTTGTTAATTAATATAGCTACACCTCTAGCTTTTGAATTATATGATGCTGCCGCTATGTGTCCTACCCAGTCTCTTTTTAATTTGTTGTGTTCTATTTCAGTTAGATGCGTTTCTTGCACAAATGCTATATCTATTTTTTCTTTTTTTCAGTAAATTTAGTAGCCTCTTCCTTTTAATTTGGTTATGTATTCCATTAATGTTTATAGTCATATAGTTCAATGTGGCCATCTCATACCCTGTTTACACCTCATTTCTGCTTCCTCCACCACCATTTCCCCTTTTCCCATTTTTATCTTTTAGATTTTCTCTTTTAAACTCAATGTATGACAACACATTTAAAACATAAAATACTCCAACAATTCCCACACCCAATAACACCTCAACCCCAATGCACCCCCCCCCCCACTGAGTTGCCCCTTATCCCTTGCCAGGCAACCACAACTCCCCTTTCCATTTGGTTTGCGATCTTGCTCTCAAGCGTCAACTGATTTCGCAGTGATGGTTATTCTCTCCCGCCAGCCCTCCCAGAAAAAACTTTTTAAAATACATATAACAAAGCTCTCTTTTCCCCGCCCATTTTTCCTTCCCTTCTCTTTTCCATTTTTAGTTCTTTACATATACATTGTTTTTACATCTTTATATATACTTTATCGCCGGTCTTCTTTCTTGTTACATCTCTTCTCCTGTCCTGCAAACATTCTGCGAATTCTTGTGCTTCCTCCGGATCCAAGAACAGTCTGTTTTTCTCCCCAGGTATAAATATTTTAAGTATGGCTGGATGTCATAACATGAATTTATAACCTTTTTTCCATAAAATCGTTTTCACTGTATTAAATTCCTTCCTCTTCTTTAAGAGTTGAAAACTTATGTCTGGGTAAAAAAATATTTTTTGACCCTTGTATTCCAATGGTTTATCATCTTCTCTAACTTTACTATTTCCATTTCTTCCTGCATTTCTGTCATTCCCAGGACCTTTGGGATCCATCCTTTTATAAATTCCTTCATGTCTATGCCTTCTTCACCCTCCTTCAGGCCCACTATTTTTATGTTGTTTCACCTACTATAGTTTTCCAACATAACAATTTTCTGAGATAACAACTCTTGTGTCTCTTTAATTTTTTTGTCACTTTCTTTCAATTTTTCTCTTAAATCATTTACTTTCATTTCTACAGCCATTTCCCGCCCCTCCACATTCTCTACTCTTTTCCCTATTTCTGTCATTACCAGTTCTAACCTTTGCATTTTTTCTGCTCTTTTCATTTTTCTTTTAATTGCACTAAATTCTAATGATCACCATTCTTTTAATGATCTCATTTGTTCTTCAAAAAAAAAAGCTTTATCTATATTCTGTCCATCTGTTTTACCTTCTTTTTCCCTATGAAGATCTTGGTCTTCTTCTTCTTCTTCTTCTGTGTCTGTACCTGTGTTTGTGTCTTCTTCTCTTCTTTGTATCTGTGTTTTTCCTGATGAATTACTTCTATGTCTTTGTCAGGCCTCCTCTTGCTGGGCCTCTTGCTGTTGGTGTTCCTTTTGTGGGCTCTCTGTCTATCAGGCCTCCTGCTGTTGATCCTCTTGTTGTCGGTCACCCTGCTGTCGTTCTCCCTCGTCTGGCTCCTCGCTCCTTTCCTCACCATTATTTTTATCTTCCAGTTGAGCACCCTGATGCTGGGTGTCCCTCATCTGGTCGTATTGTAACTGCCTGCTCCTCAGCTGAGCCCCTCTCCCGCTGGTGTTCACTTTTTCCTTTGATTGTGCACTTTTGTTTGGCTCCGAGAGCCATTTTTGGAGTCCACCAGTTGGGAAGTCGCAACTTTTCAGGGCACTCACCAACCTCGGAGATCAGCTGCTCTTCACCACCGTAGCTCCCTGCTCCTTCTTGCAGTTAAGGGCTTCTTCTTTCTTCTCCAGTGATTTTTCTTCTTTTTTTCCCCTTGTTCTTACTTTCTCTTTCTTGGGTGCCATCTTCTTATTCTTCTCTGTAACTTTATCTTCTATTTCTTGTTTTATATTCGTTGAGCTCTGTCTTTTCCAAACTTTTTTTCTGGAGAGGGCTGGTTCAACCTGACCGGCCACTACTCCATCACGTGACTTTCCCACCACCCCATCTCTTTAACCCCCTTCTTTTCCCCACCTCCCTCTCTCTAACCTGCTCAGGTCCCTACACCCCACCCAATCACTGTAACATCAGAAATAGGAGCAGGATTCAGCCGTTGAACCTGCTCAGACATTCAATGCAATCATTGCTGATCTGAAGATGGGCTCATCGCCACCAACCTGCCTTTGTCCCATATCCCATAATTCCCTCACTGTGTAGAAATCTCTCCAACATTGTTTTAAATATATTCACTGAGGTCATCTCCACTGCTTCCATGGGCTGTGAATTCCACAGGTTCACCTTCCTCTGTGAAAACCAGTTCCTCCTCATCTCTGTCCTAAATTTACTTGTCTGAATCTTGAGGCGATGTCCCCTAGTTCTAGTTTCCCCCACTAATGGAAACAACGTATCTACCTCAATCTTATCTATGCCTTTAATATGTTTCTATAAGATCCCCCTCATTCTTCTAAATTCCAGTAGAATCCCAGGAGACAATCTCTCCTCATACGCCAACCCCCTCATCTCTGGAATCAACCTGGTGAACCTCCTCTGCACCACCTCCAAAGCCAGTACATCCTTCCTCAAGTAAGGAGACTAGAAGTGCATGCAGCACTCCAGATGTGGGCTCACCAGTACCTTGCACAGTTGCAGCATAATCTCCCTGCTCCTAAATTCAATCCCTCCAGCAATGAAGGCCAATATTGCATATGCCTCCTTGACCGCCTCCTGCACCTGCAAGCCAACCTATTGCGATTAATGTATAAGCTCTCCCAGGTCAATTAGCATTTCTGCAGTCACTTGCCATTTAAAATGCTTTTAACTCCTCCAGCTATTTACACCCGTCACTTAACCCCTCCAGTGCCTACACACCTCCCTATCTCTGTAACCCATTACAGTTCCCATACCCCCAGTCCTTCCATATCTCTGTAGCCCCCTATGGTCATTTTAAACCTCTATTTCTCTATCCCTTACCTCTGGTTGTATACAAAGGAGGTGATGAGTCAGCATACAGGAGGGAGATTGAAAGCTTGGCTGAATGAACCTCGCACTCAATGACACCAAAACTAAGGACCTGATCATTGACTTCAGGAAGAGGAAGCCAGAGTGTATGATCCAATTAACCTTGGGGGATCAGAGGTGAGGAGGGGGAACAAATTTAATTTCTTGGGAGTTATTATCTCGGAGGACTGACACACCAATGGCGTCATGAAGAAAGGACGCCAGTGCCTCTACTTCCTCAGGAGTTTGCAGAGATTCGGTATGACATGAAAACCTTGGCAAATTTCCACAGATATGTGATGGAAAATGTGCCTTTTGGTTGCATCACAGTCTGGTATCGGAACACCAATACCTCTGAGCGGATATCCCTGAAAAGGGTAGTGGACACAGCCCAGGACATCACAAGCAAAACCCTCCCCATTATCAAGTATGTCTACAGGGAACATCTGTCGGAGAGCAGCAGCAATCATCACCACCCAGCACATGCTCTATCCTCCCTGCTGCCATCAGGAGAGAGGTATAGGTGCCACAAGACTTAGGGCACCAGGAACAGCTGCTCCCCCTCCATCATCAGACTCCTCAACAAACTCAATCAGGGACTCATTTAAGGTCTCTTACTTAATTACTGATTTTTTTCTGTTTATATTTCTTGTACATGCATCTTTTTCAATATTTTTATTAAACATTGAAATTTCTCATCCATAATTAGAGTACATACAGATACATGTTACAATTCTAAAAGATACATTACACTTAAATCAAAACTTAAATCCAAGGTCCCCCACATTTTAATCAAACAGATTATATTGCAGATTATAAACCAAGAAAGAAGCTGTTTGGCCAAAAAAAAAACAGATTTCTTATCAGAGATAAAATTATCTCATGAGTCAACATTTCTACCTTCATAAGAAATCAAAGATTATGAAATTAATTCAAGAAGAGTCCCCACAGTGTTTGAAAAATTTCTCAAGACTGGCAGCTCCAGAACATTTGAGTTGTTTAAGCATTTCTTACAATGAGGAGATACATCCGCATAAAAACGAGATACGTATCTCTTGTGCTACTGATAATTCTGCATGGCCCGCAGGAAAAGAGCATCTCAAGGTTGTATGTACTCTGACTTGGTCCCGACACAACCTCCCTACTCTGGCATTCCAGTTCAGAGAAGGGCAGCGGTCCTCTCCCATGGTCCTCTTTACTGAAGAACTGAGTTACGCTCATGCCCGTGCCTTCTGTCCCTCCTGGCTGCCTAGAGTGTGTGTCATGTTTCTGGGACCGAGGCAGCAGTAGGCAGGATGACAATGACAGAGACCAGAGGTGGCTAGGTCTGTATCCCACACTAGTTCAGGTCTGCCTGAACTCCCATCACTGTTACAACTCTGGGTCTCCAGCAGTTCTATGGTGGTGGGGGAGGAGCCTGCATATCAGCATGGAGGGGCCGAATGCCCTTGTGCTGTCCCAGCATCTCCAACTTGGAGACCAACTGCCTTCTAGCCTGGCATTCTCTAAGGATTGGATGGTCCATCCGTGATCGTGGCACAAATGGCTGATTGGTCCCGGTGAGGGTGAGTCCCCTCTTGCAGCCCTGCCACTCATGAGGTCCTGGTGTGGGTGGTCCTTTCACCAGCCTTGCTCCTCATGAGTGTGGTCCGCTCGTCCCCCTCGATCCGGTGAGGCTGGTCCCTTGTTCCTCAGGTTGAGCTCTAACCACAGTACTCGCAGGCAGATCAACAGCACCAGAAAAAGCACCAATCCAGCAAAGAGAGTGAGTCCTGTCCGAGAGTGTACGTGGATCCCTGTAGCACAGAGAGGAAAAGGGTCAGAGAGGGAGGGGTGGTTATTACAGGGAGAGTGGAGAGAGGGGAGGAGTGGCGGATGAAAGAGAATGAGGGGAGGGGTGGGAAGATGGGAATGGGGAGAGAGGGAGGGGTGGGGATAGAACAAAGGCATGGGTAGACAGAGGGGATGGGTAGGGGAGAGAGGAGGAGGGGGTGGGGAGAGGATGGGGAGAGAACAGGGAGAACAGAGCATGTGCTGGGTGGCGATGATTGTTGCTGCTCTCCGACAGCAGCGTTCCCTGTAGACGTACTCGATAATGGGGAGGGTTTTGCTTGTGATGTCCTGGGCTGTGTCCACTACCCTTTTCAGGGATATCCGCTCAGAGGTATTGGTGTTCCGATACCAGACTGTGATGCAACCAAAAGGCACATTTTCCATCACACATCTGTGGAAATTTGCCAAGGTTTTCATGTCATACTGAATCTCTGCAAACTCCTGAGGAAGTAGGTGGAAGAGGAGGTGGTGGGTTAAAGAAGAGAATGAGGGAGTGGGTAGGGGAGAGGAGGAGGGGATAGTGAGAGGGAAAGGAAAGATGAGGGGTTCAGGGAAAGATGGGAGGGGGTAGGGAATGAGAGGGGAGATGGGGATGAGGGGGATGGTGGTGAGAGAGGAGGGGGAGGGGCTGGTGCGGGAGGAGTGGGGAGAGATGATGAGGGCTGAGAAGAGAAGGGATTGGGGAGAGAGAAAGGGGATGTGGATAGAGGGAAAGGGGTGTGGTGACAGATGGGAGGGGTGACAGAGAGAGGGAGGGGTTGTGGAAAGAAGGGTTAGGGATAGAGAGGCAGGGGGTGGGGAGGGAGAGATGGGAGGTCAAGGGGAGGAGAGGGCAGTGAGAAGGAGTGGTTGGGGAAGAGAGGATGGGTAGAGATGGGAGCAGGTGGCAAGAGGGGAGGGAGAGGATGGGGAGAGGGTGGTGAGAGAATGGAGGGAGGGGTGGGGGCGATAGAGATGGGAGGTGGGAGGGAAAGGGGAGTGGGTGGGGAGAGCATCACTGGGATTGGAAGAAAGGGAAGGGTTGGGGAAAGGAGAGGGATGGGGAAAGGTAAGGTATGGGATGAGAAGATGTGAGGGTGGGGTGAGGAGAGAGGTAGGAGGGAGGAGTGGGAGGGGGAGAGTTGAGTAGTGGGGGTGAGAGGATGGAGGAAGTGAGAGGAGAGAAATAGGGAAGATAGGGGAGTGGCGGCTCCTGGAACAATGAGGATCGTCAGAGAGAGTGGGTGGGGGGGAGAGGGAGTGGGGCTAGAGTAGGGGTCTCCAAAGTGGTCAATATCAACCCTTGGGGATCAATAGGCCTATCCAAGGGGTCAAGAAATGCTGGATCCCTGCTCCTACCCTGGGAACCCAAGGACCCTACTCCTGCCGGGAGCCCGAAGCTACTTTTTCAATGCAGACGGCCCAATACCCAATTTTGAGAATGGAGTCGCCATCCCTGATGCTGAAGACATGGATCCAGCTCCATCTGGCATCTTCCCGGCCAGTTATTGTCGTCACTTACTTGATGAATTTACAGATTTGTTACTTGGCGATTGGGGTGTTGTAACAGAGTTTGGGTTGTGGCTGGGAGGCCCAGACACCATGCATGTGGAATACAATTTCTCTCACTAACGCAGATGGAAACTGCACGGCTATCCTTCCATCTATTTATTTATTTATTTACATGTCTGTGGGTCTATGAGGGATCATGGATTTCAGGCGTCGATGGTCTAAAATATTTGGGGACCCCTGGGTTAGAAAGAGAGATTTAGAGGCGTCCAGGTCCGTCAAACTGTGACAGGAAGGGGTTCAGAAAGAGGGAGAGAGTGAGGCAGAGGGAGAGTGTGGGTAGAAGAGGAGAGAGAGGGTGGCAATCCTACAGCGGGGGGACTGGGCTCTGTCCAGGTCCCCGAACAATTCAGGAGATGGTGAGAGAAATGGAAGGGGTGCAGAAGGGTGGGTTGGTTAGAGTTTGGAGCAGGGAGGGTGGGGGGGAGTGGTGTGCAGGAAAGAGAGGGGGAGAAAAGAGTGTGGGGAGAGAGAGGTGGGGGTGAAGGGATAGGGTGGGAATAAAGGGTCCATGGGTGTCCAACAGAGAGATGAAGGATCAGAGAGAGTGGGTGGGGCTCAGGGAGTCAGAGGGAGAGAGTCAGAAAGAGAGGGGGAGAGGTGGGAATGTCAGAGTAAAGGAGGGAGGAGAAATTCAATGAAAGAGAGGGGGATGTGAGAGAAAGAGAATCACCAAATCGAGGTTGGGGTGGTGGTCAGAGAGAGTGGTGGCAGGGATGTATGAGCAGGAAGTGGGGGGGGGGGGGTTACAGAGATAGGAGTGTAGGGACTGCAGGGGGTTATAGAGAGAAATGTGTGGGGACTGGAGGGGGTTACAGTGATAGGGAGGGCTGTGGGTACCAGAGGGTGTTACAGAGAAAGGTGGGGGTGCAGGGGACTGGAGGAGGTTACAGAAAGGGAGGGATGCAGGGAACCAGAAGGGGTTACAGATAAGGATGGGTACAGGGGACCAGAGGGGGTTACAGAGAGGACTGTAAGGGGTATTTCAGAGAAAGGTAGAGGTGCAAGGGACCAGAAGGGTTTACAGAGAAGGGTGTAGAGTGTGTTACAGAAATAGGGATGGGTGTGCCATTACAGAGAGGTGTTACAGGGAGGGAGAGATGCAAAGGGTAGGTGGGGTGAGAGGATTCCAGGCACAGCTTTGCTGTCAGGTGCTGAGGGATGCTGGGTCTTACCACTGAAGGGATTGTGTGCAGGACGGTGGGGATGGGCTGGGCAGGAGGTCTGTCCGCTGCTGGTACGGTTCAGCCTGAGGTTGGAGAGCACACAGCGGAGATGGGGTCCCCAGCTCAGGTCAACCTCCAGCACACTCTGCAGCCAGAAGGTTCCGTCCGCAACCTGCCTCCTGGTTGTTGCCGAGGCCTGGCCGGTGAACTGGCTGCCATTTGCCCAGACCCAGCGCAGCTCATAAGAGGGGTATCCCCCCGATGACAGGCAGCTCAGCCGCACCCCAGCTCCATCCTGGTACCCCTGCCCCTCCAGTTGGGAGCAGCTCACCTGAGGCACGGTATAGGATGCTGGTCAGGTGGGGAAAAGGGGAGGGGGAAAAGGGGAGGGGGAAAAGGGGAAGGGGAAAAGGGGAAGGGGAAAAGGGGAAGGGGAAAAGGGGAAGGGGAAAAGGGGAAGGGGGAAAGGGGAAGGGGGAAAGGGGAAGGGGGAAAGGGGAAGGGGGAAAGGGGAAGGGGGAAAGGGGAAGGGGGAAAGGGGAAGGGGGAAAAGGGGAAGGGGGAAAGGGGAAGGGGGAAAGGGGAAGGGGGAAGGGGGAAGGGGGAAGGGGGAAAGGGGAAGGGGGAAAGGGGAAGGGGGAAAGGGGAAGGGGGAAGGGGGAAAGGGGAGGGGGAAAGGGGAAGGGGAAGGGGAAAAGGGGAAGGGGAAAAGGGGAAGGGGGAAAAGGGGAAGGGGAAAGGGGAAGGGGAAAGGGGAAGGGGGAAAGGGGAAGGGGGAAAGGGGAGGGGGAAAGGGGAGGGGGAAAGGGGAGGGGGAAAGGGGAGGGGGAAAGGGGAGGGGGAAAGGGGAGGGGGAAAGGGGAGGGGGAAAGGGGAGGGGGGAGGGGGAAGGGGGAAAGGGGAAGGGGGAAAGGGGAAGGGGGAAAGGGGAAGGGGGAAAGGGGAGGGGGAAAGGGGAGGGGGAAAGGGGAGGGGGAAAGGGGAGGGGGAATGGGGAGGGGGAAATGGGGAGGGGGAAATGGGGAGAAAAGGGGGAAAGGGGGCAGAGATTAGCTCCTACATCACTGATTTCTCACCCGTCACTGACTCCCCTCTCGCCCACACTCTTCACCGACTCTCCCCGTAACCCACCCTGCCCACCCACAGCCCATGGACCATCTGCTTCCACCCCAGAAGAGACCTACCCCCCTACCGTGTGGGTCTGCCCAGGTCCCCTGCCAGGACCACCCACTCACCGATGACACTGAGGAGCTGGTGTTGCTCCAGTTTGATTCTGGGGGTGCGGATGATGCACCTGTAGGTGCCCTCGTCAAAGGGTGAGACGTTGCGCAACATGAGAGAGGCGTCTCCGTGCAGCAGCAGTGACTCATTCACCACGGCCCTGCCGCGGAACTGTGGGTGTTGGTACTCGGGCAGGGGTGATCCCTGATGGTAGCTGTAAACCACGCGGGGTCGCGGGCTTGTCCGCAGGGTCCACTCCACCAGCACATCCCTGGACTGGTTCTCATCGAAGTGGCAGCTCAGCATGGCGTCCTGGCTGACCCAGGCGGGGGTGCTCACAGCCCCAGCCCCTGATGACAGAGGGACAGGAACATCATCTGGATGTTAGGCAGGGGGTGGCAGCGCTGCTACCCACCCACCCCCCCCCCCCCACTCCAGGGCTCTCCACTGGAGGATTACACCCCCAACCCAGGGCTCCCTGCCAGCTGATTACACCTCCACCTCAGGGCTCTCCACTGGGGGAATTACACCCCAAACCCAGGGTACTCCACAGGGGAGTTAAACCCCACCCCAGGGCTCTCCAACAGAGGATTACACTCCACCCCAGGGATCTACACCGCAGGATTATACCCCCACCCCAGAGCTCTCTGCAAAAGGATTACACCCCACCCCAGGACACTCTGCAAAAGGATTACACCCATGCTCCCTGGTTCTCTGCCGGAGAGTCACACCCCCACTCCAAGGCTCTCTGCTGGAGAGGCAAACCCCCCCCCCCCCCCCCACCACCCCAGGGCTCAGTCTGCATGGGTCACATTCCCACCCAAGTACGCCATCCACACCCTCATGACCGCCACACTCCTGGCCCCCGCCCTCTCCCCGATCCCTGCACTCCCCATCCCCGCACCCTTTCCCTCACCCCACATTCCCTTTCACTCCCCACCCACTCACTGCCCCATTCCCTTGCCTTCCCCACCTCCATGTTGCCCCCTCCCTCCACCACCCTCCTCTCACTGCCCCATCCTCAGTCTCCCCCTTCCCACTCCCACATTCCCCTACACCTTACCTGGCAGGAACAGGTGGAAGAGGAGAAGTGCTGTTCCCATGGCCCTTTGTCTGTTCGGCATGGCTCTCTCTCTCTCTCTCTCTCTGCCTGCTGCTCTCTCCAGGCTTCAGAGTGAGTTGCCTCTGCCGGCTGCTCACTCCTGGAGTTGTGGTGGGGATATATTAACCTGTCCGATTGTCTCCGACCTGCAGCTCACGAAGGTCACCACCACTTCCTGCTCTTCGTGCCAAGCATTTCAATAGAACTTTCACCCTCAAAAGGAATGTTCTGCTGGCACGGAGGGAGGGAGGGAGAGGGGGAGAGAAGAATGACAGGCTAGGGAGAGCAGGAGATGGTGAGGGAGGGAGGGAGGGAGGGAGAGGGGGAGAAAGGGGAGGGAAGAATGACAGGCAAGGGAGAGCAGGAGATGGTGAGGGAGGGAGAGGGGGAGAAAGGGGAGGGAAGAATGACAGGCTAGGGAGAACAGGAAATGGTGAGGGAGGGAGAGGGGGAGAAAGGGGAGGGAAGAATGACAGGCTAGGGAGAGCAGGAGATGGTGAGGGAGGGAGGGAAGGAAGAATGACAGGCTAGGGAGAGAAGCAGATGGTGAGGGAGGGAGAGGAGTAGAGGGGGAGGGAAGAAATGACAGGCTAGAGAGAGCAGATAGTGAGGGAGGGAGGGAGAGCAGGAAATGGAACAGAGAAAGGGAGGGAACCGACAATGGGGAGAGATAGAGAGAGCGGGGAGATCTAAAGTGGAGAAGGCAGAGAGGAGGGGAGTTTAGGATTAGAGTGTGTGGTGTAAATGGGTGTGTGAGAGAGAGGGGTGTGGGGCTGAGGTGGGAGAAGGGAGTGGAGTGAAGGGGGGAGTGGAGTTGAGGGGTGGAGTGAGGGTGGGGGAGTGGGGCTGAGTGGGTGGAGTGGAGTGAGGCAGGGGAGAGGGGAGTGGAGCTGAGGGGTGGAGTGAGGGAGGGGGAATGGGGCTGAGGGGGAGGGGTGTGAGGCAGGGGGAGTGGGGCTGAGGGGTAGAGGGGAGTGGAGGGAGTGGGGCTGAGGGGGAGTGGGGAGTGGAGTAAGGGGGGAGTGGGGCTGAGGGGTAGATGGGAATGGAGTGAGGGAGTGGGGCTGAGGAGGGAGTGGGGAGTGCAGTAAGGGGGGAGTGGGGCTGATGGGGTAGAGAGGAGTGGAGTGAGGAAGGGGGAGTGGGGCTGACGGGGTAGAGGGGAGTGGAGTGAGGAAGGGGGAGTGGGGCTGAGGAGGGAGAGGGGAGTGGAGTGAGGGAGGGGGAGTGGGGCTGAAAGGGGAGTGGAGTGAGGGAGGGGGAGTGGGGCTGAAGGGAGGAGTGGAGTGAGGCAGGGAGAGTGGGGCTGAGGGGTAGAGGGGAGTGGAGTGTGGGGGGTAGTGGGGCTGAGGGGGAGAGGGTGGAATGAGGGAGGGGAGGGGGAGTGAGGCTGAGGGGGGAGGTGGAGTGAGGGAAGGGGAGTGGGGCTGAGGGGGAAAGGGGAGTGCAGTGAGGGAGGGGGAGTGGGGCTGAGGGGGGAGTGGGGAGTGGTGTGAGGGAGGGGGAGTGGGACTGAGGAGGAGAGGGGAGTGGAGGGGGAGTGGGGCTGAGGGGGGAGTGGGGAATGGTGTGAGGGAGGGGGAGTGGGACTGAGGGGGAGAGGGGAGTGGAGGGGGAGTGGGGCTGAGGGGGTTGAGGGGAGTGCAGTGAGGGAGGGGGAGTGGGGCTGATGGGGAGAGGGGAGTGCAGTGAGGGAGGGGGAGTGGGGCTGAGGGGGAGGGGAGTGGAGTGAGGGAGGGGAGTGGGGCTGAGGGGAGAGGCGAGTGGAGTGAGGGATGGGGAGTGGGGCTGAGGGGGAGGAGTGGAGTGAGGTGGGGAGTGGGGCTGATGGGGAGAGGGGAGTGCAGTGAGGGAGGGGGAGTGGGGCTGAGGGGGAGGGGAGTGGAGTGAGGGAGGGGAGTGGGGCTGAGGGGAGAGGCGAGTGGAGTGAGGGATGGGGAGTGGGGCTGAGGGGGAGGAGTGGAGTGAGGTGGGGAGTGGGGCTGAGGGGGAGAGGGGAGTGGAGTGAGGGAGGGGGAGAGGGGAGTGGTGAGGGAGGGGAGTGGAGCTGTGGGGGGAGAGGGGAGTGGAGGGGGAGTGGGGCTGAGGGGGTAGAGGGGAGTGGAGTGAGGCAGGGGGAGTGGAGCTGAGGGGGAGAGGGGAGTGGAGGGGGAGTGGGGCTGAGGGACTGCGAGCAGATTACTTACAGAACCCACTGCCGGTCAGGCACTGCCTGTCCTTGTTTCTCCACCGATATCTGTTCCCGAAGGACGGTTGTTTAAAGTCGGCCAACCAGGAGGGATCTGTGTCAGGGAGGGTAGGAGGGAGGGGATTAACCCCTTCCCCACCCACACACAGGACAGTCTATTCCTCAGGGGAGGGGATTAACCCTCTCCCCACCCTCACACGGGATAGTCTGTTTTTCAGGGGGAAGGGATTAACCCTCTCCCCACTTACACAGAACAGTCGGTTCCCCAGGGAAGGGGATTAACCGTCTCCCCACCCACACATGAGCTACTCCGTTCCCCAGGGGAGGGGATTAACCCTCTCCCCATCACACATGGAACAGTCCATTCCCCAGGGGAGGGGATTAATCCTCGCCCCACCCACACACACCTGTTCCTCAGGGGAGGGGATTAACCCTCTCCCCTCCCACACATGGGCTTACTCCGTTCCCCGGGGAGGGGATTAACCCTCTCCCAACCACACAGGGAATAGTCCGTTCTCCAGGGGAGGGGATTAACCCTCTCCCCTCATACAAACAGGACAGTCCTTTCCCCAGGGGAGGGTACTAACCCTCTCCACACCCACACACAGGATAGTCAGTTCCCCAGGATTTGAAGTAAGTTACCGGTGCCGAGCTCAGCTTTAAAGCATTGGTTTTATTTTTTGCTGAAGGGTTTGGGATTGTTGGGACTGGGTCTGGTACTGGATCCAGAGGGGTTGGGGATTTACAACTGGGTCTGGGACCAGATCTCAGGTATTGGGAGCAGGCCTTTAGTGACTGTTGGTGCCAGTTCGTCCGGAGTGCTGGGTCTGGGATCGGGTCTGGGACTGGGTCTAGGGGAATTGGGGATTTTGGGACTGGAAATGTTGGGATTGGGAGTAGAATTGAATCTGGAGTATTGGGTCTGGGTCTGGGACTGGGACTGGGTCCAGAGGGATTGGGAATGTTGGGACTGAGTCTAGGACCAGCTCTGGAGTATTGGAACTGGGTGTAGGAACGTGCATGGGACTGGGTGTGGAGGGTCTAGGAATGTCAGGACTGGGTCTGGGACCAGCTCTGGAGTATTGGGACAGGGTGTGGAAATGATCCTAGCACCGGGTCCGGAGGGTGTGGAAATGTTGGGACTGGGTCCAAATGGGCTCTGGAGTATTGGGACGGGTGTAGAAATGATCATGGCACCAGGTCCGGAGGGTGTGGAAATGTTGGGACTGGGTCCGAATGGCATGCAACCAGGTGTGGAGGGTCTGGGCATAGAGGGCTTGGGCATGGAGGGACTGGGTATGGAGGTACTGGGCTTGAAGGGTCTGGGCATTGAGGGTCCGGGCATGGAGGGTCCAGGCATGGAGGGACCGGGCGCGTAGGGACCAGTCGCGGATGGTCTTGGTGTGGTGGGTCCAGGCTTGGGGGTCCGGGCATGGAGGGTCTGGGCGTGGAGAGACCGGGCGTGGAGGGTCCGGATGTGGAGAGTCTGTCCAAGGAGGGTCTGGGCATGGAGGGTCTGGGTGTGGAGGCTCCGGAGCATCCTCACACAGCTGCCCTGTCTAGTCCTCCAGGTTGTGGAAGGCATTGTGCATTTCCTCCAGGAGCGAGGCGAAGTCGGCCTTAATCTTCAGCTCTCCGTCCTTCACTGGGTCCTAGTTAGGGAGAGAAAGGGGTCAGGGTAGGGAGACCATGGGATCAGGGTGGGGAGTGAGAGGGGTCAGGGTGGGGAGTGAGAGGGGTCAGGGTAAGGAGAGCATGGGGTCAGGGTAAGGAGAAAGGGGTCAGGGTAGGGAGACCATGGGGTCAGAGTGGGGAGAGGGGTCAGGGTGGGGTGAGAGAGGGGTCAGGGTGGGGAGAGAAAGGGGTCAGGGTAGGGAGACAGGGGTCAGGGTGGGGAGACAGGGGTCAGGGTAGGTAGACCATGGGGTCAGGGTGGGGAGAGAGAGGGGTCAGGGTGGGGAGAGAGAAGGGTCAGGGTAGGGAGACCGAGGTCAGGGAGGTGAGAGAGAGGGGTCAAGGAGGGGAGAGAGAAGGGTCAGGGTAAGGAGATCATGGGGTCAGGGTGGGGAGAGGGGAACAGTGGGGTCAGGGTGGGGAGACAACCCTTCTCCCTCTTCATTCTCTCCATCCTCTCCCCTTCTTTCTCCCACATATCTCTGCTTCTCACTCTCCCTCCTCTCCTACTCACTCCCCTTCTCCATTTCTCTCTCCTTATGTTTCTTTTGCCCCTCTTTATACCTTTATCTTCTCCCACTTTCTCACACCCCCTCCATCTCCCACCTCTGAATTTTTCTGTTGGCCTTCTCTCGCCCCTTTCTCCCCCCATTCTCTTCCCACTCTCTCTCCTATCTCTCACCCATCTCTCGTGTTCTGTCTCATTTTCGCCCCGACTTTCTCTTGTCCTGTCTTTCTTTCACTCCCCTCACCCCCACTTCTCTCTCACCCACTCCTCTCACCCCCGTCCCTCTCACCCCCTCTCATGCCCTCTCCATCTGTCCCTCTCTCAACTCCCCTTCTATCAACCCTCTCCCCTCTCTTTAGCCTCTCTCTAACCCCCTCTTTCTCCTCACTCCACACTCTCTCCTTCCCCCTCCCGTTTCTGAGCTCCTGACCTTGAACTTCATGGCACTGAGTTTGTAGAGGACATCTCCCAGGTTGTCTCGGATGATAGCCCAGGTCAGCTGGTTGTCAGAGTGAGCCGTCGTTTCCACTGAGTGACGGGCCAGGTCGTAGAATGCAATGATGTTCTGCAGGATTCCCACCGTCTTGTAGAAGGGGCAATACCTGGTTGGGTGGGGAAGAGGTAGTGTGAGAGGGATAGAATTGTCTTCTTCTGTCCTGTGGTAACAGGCCTGAGAGGGCTGAATGGCCTCCTATTCTGATGGATCAGGCCAGGGATAGGCAGAATGGTCTCCTCCTGTCCCAGGGTAACAGGCTGCAAAGGGACTGTGGGGAGTGGGGGTTTATCTGTAAAGTGCATTTCCCCACATTCCCCTTACCCCATCACCTCTGCCCTGTCTCCGACACCGTCCCTTCCCCACGCCCCTCTCTACCCTACTCCTCCCCATCCCATCTCCACCTTCCTTCTCTCTCTCTTACCTCATACACAATCTTCTCACCTGACATCCCTCACCCTCCCTTTCCCACCAACCTAGTTCCTCCACTCCCTCCCTCTTACCCTAACGTCTCTTCCTTTCCCACCCTTGTCCCTTCTCCTGTCATTCCCCATACCTGTTTCCCCCATACCTCTCTCCCCATACCCTCCCCCCTTCTCCCTTCTTCCCCTGACGCCCATTTTTCACTCAATGCCCCTTTCCCCACATTCCTTCGCCTATCCCCCACTCTCCCCAGGACCTTCTCCCTTCCCAACTCCCTCCTCCCTTCCCATACAACCATCCCACTTGACCCCACATCCCCCTCCCCATGATCCTCCCCTTCACCTTCCACCATACATCCACTTCATGCCCTTACCCTGCACCTACTCCTTCTTCGACACACCTTTTTGCAAGCTTCTCCTCTTCCCCCCACATTTCTCCCTTTTGCCCCACATCCCTCCCCCTCTCACCATACCCCACCCTCTTTAGACAGATATACAGATCAGCACAGTAACAGGTCCTTTCAGCCCAGGAGTCCGTTCCACCCAATTTACAGTCAATTGCCCTACAAACGCCTGTCTGTTTTGAATGGTGGGGGGATATCAGAGCCCCCCGTGAAAATCCACACAGGCATGGGGAGGACATACAAACTCCTTACAGACAGCGAGGGAGTCAAACCTCGCTCCAGTCCTGATCGCTGGCGCTGTAAAGGTGTTGCATTAACCACTACGCCAACCATGCAGCTCTCTTCCTGCCACATTGCCCCTACCCACACACCCCTCACCTTCACTCACATCCTTCCCCAGGTCCCACACCCACTTCCCTGGCCCTCACCTGTCGTAGGGTGCATGTCCGTTCTGCTGGAGGAAGTCATCCTTCAGCAGCTTGGCCACTTCCAGTGTGATCTTATCCAGCTCAGCTAGAGAGCCCTGTGGGGGATGGTGAAGGGGGGGCATCAACACAGTCCTATTTAGACTATGGTTCGGGCCATGTTTCGACACATACGAATGTCCGTGGGCTCCCTGCACTGAGGTGGGCTCTGATGGTCAATACAGTAATTGATCCAGGGATGTGGGGAATGATCAGGGTGGGACACAGGGGAACGAGGGGCATGGGGGCACAGGCATGAGGGCACGAGAAACATGGGGAATAGGAACATAGGGGCATGGGACACTGGGGCATGAGGGAATGAGGGACATGGGAGCACAAGAGACACAGGGGTACGAGGACATGGGATACGAGACATGGGCATGAGGGCCACAAGGGACGGGGGAATAAGAGACATGGGGCACGAGGGACATGGACCATGAGGATATGGGGGAACGTGAGGGCAAGGACACTGGGGCCCAAGGATGAGGTGCAGGAACTTGGGTATGGGGGCATGAGACATAAGGATACAAGGACATGGGGGCACGAGAAATCTGGCACGAGGACCCAAGGACATGAGAGCCATGAGGAATGAGGGGACAGGCACAAAGGGACCATTGGCATGGGGGACAGTCAGATTAGGCAGCAGCCCAGGAGGCAAAGGTAGATAAGAGGATGACATTGTAATGAGAGGACTGGAGGAGAGGTAGGGCTGGGTGAAACTGGGGGAGGAGAGAGTGATGGGTAGATGGGTATGGGGCGACACGCACCAGCTGCTGTGCCAGGATGGGCGCGCGAGCACACACACACACACACACACACACACCCCATATCTCATACACCACACACACATAAACCGTACTTCTCTCACACACGGTATATAATTAATATTCAATATATAATTAATATTCAGTATAGAATTCAAGTTCGGTATAGAATTAGTATTCAGAATAATATTAATATTTGGTATAGAATTAATATTCAGTATATAATTAATATTCAATGTATAATTAATATTTTGTATAGACAATGTTCCATATAGAATTAATATTCGATATAATATTAATATTTGGTATAGAATTAATATTCAGTATATAATTAATATTCAATGTATAATTAATATTTTGTATAGACTTAATGTTCCATATAGAATTAATATTTGATATAATATTAATATTTGGTATAGAATTAATATTCAGTATATAATTAATGAAATTCAATGTCCACAAACGGGCGAGTCTGAGCGCAGGTTTCTGCAGGGATTCTCATTGCCTTCTATTTTAGGGGCTTTGTTCCCTTTGGCACTCACTAAATTGAATAAACAAATGACGAATCATAATTAAACATTCAATATGAATATGGTTTCAATTTTGTATATTTTCTGGATTGAATAAATTTATATTGTCAAGTCCTATTCTATCTAATTTTTTCTTCCAACCATCTAGAATTGATCAAGCTTTTCTTTGATGGAACACGAAGGGAATAGTGTGTTTTTGCTATTTATTTATGGATAACTGTCTCGTGTTTTTTGAGCAGTTGTCTAATAAATATAATTTGCCCAGATCACATTTTTTTCAGATATCTGCAGATTAGGAACTTTTTAAACATTACTTTATCTACTTTTCCGACACCACATCAGTCTGAAGTTACCGATAAAATGTTATGTTTAAACCCTTTTTTGAAGAATTTAATAGCAACAGTTTATGATTTGATCCTGAAAATACATCCAGTGATTTCTGACAAAATTAAGAATAAATGGGAACGAGAACTTCAGATCCCTTTACCTATAGACACGGGAGAAAATTCTCCAATTAGTTAACACTTTTTCAATATCCTATTCCTGCCTGTTTTGGATGACCAGTTTTGGACTCGGGCCACTGATCTGCTTCAGCTCATCATGTGATTGCACTTGTGACTTTAATAGCCAGGAGATCCATCTACTCAAATGGAAAGACCCGGAACCACCTACTACCTTTCAATGGGTTTCCCAAACCATAGCATGTTTACATTTAGGGAAAATGAGAAGTGGTTCTGTGGACCCTTCGGTTAAATTTGAGGAAACAGATTAGTCAACATTTTCATATGATGTAAGTTGATCCTTTCTAACATTTTTTGTGAGTGTAGAAGAGTGGAATAAACCCCAAAATAATAGATTAACCACTGAAGCATGGTCACCTGGCTTTTGTTTCCTTTTTTGGTTGGGGATGTTTTTGTAATAAAATTTAATCCTTTTCACGTTTGGCCTTTAAGAGTCTGGGAGGCACAGTTTACATCTGTTGCTCGATGGCCGTGTTGGTAGATGTTCATCATTGTTAATGCAATCCCCGTCTCATCTCTTTGTTTATTAATCTGATTCAAAAAGAAAGAAACACCCCACCCCAGCAGTCCTCTCCATGCTTCTGACCTTGCCGACCAACTGCACGATCTCTGCCAGCTCCTCCTCCTCCTGCAGGATCTCCTTGGCACGGGTGCGGAGGGAGACGAATTCAGGGAAGTGACGCTCGTAGTAATCATCCAGCAGGCGGCCGTACCGACTGTAGCTGATCAGCCAGTTCACGGAGGGGAAGTGCTTGCGTTGGGCCAGCTTCTTGTCCAGCCCCCAGAACACCTGCACGGGTCAAGACGGGACGGGGTGAGGGCATCACCCGAGACCATGGACAGGATGGGGGTAACACCAGAGACTAGGGACAGGTGGAGCTCCCTCACTGCTTCTCCCCCAAAGCAGAGCTCCTTCACCTTCTCTCCCCACAGCATGGAACTTTCTCCCACCCCCCCAACATGGAGCTCCCTCACCCCCCCTCTCTTCAGCAAGATGTTCCCTCACCACCCCTCCCCTCAGCATAAAGCTCCTTCACTGCCCCTCCCCTCAGCGTGGAGCTCCCTCACTGCCCCACCCCTCAGCGTAGAGCCCCATCACTGCCCCTCTCTTCAGCGTGATGTTCCCTCACCACCCCTCCCCTCAGTGTAGAACTCCCTTACCCCCCCTTCAGTGTGGAGCTGCCTCACACCCACTCCCCCATTGTAGAACTCCCTCACCACCCTTCTTCATAGTGTGGAGCTTCATCACCACCCCCTCCCCCATCACGGTGCTCTCTCACCTCCTCTCCCCTGGTGTCGAGGCATGGTGCTCCAGGCCCTGTCGGAGGTTTACTTGAGTGAGGGAGGGGGGGGGTGTGTGGATGTGAGTGAAGCTTCGTGCTCTCCACCGCTCCCAGTTTTGATGCCTGAGGCAGTGGGAACCGATCTCACCCTGGCACCGAGATGGAGGAGCAGACAACAGTGTGGGCTGTGTCAGGACGAGACACTGTCTGTCAACACAAGCCGGGACAAGGAGACGCACTCAGGTCGACTGGAGGGGAAGGAGGGGAGAGCAACATGGGACCACATTCAGGAGCTCGGGTCCAGGGGGCTGAAGGATCAGTCATCAGGAATTGGAGGGAGGGTGTAGGGACCAGAGGGGGTAATGGGATAGGGAGGGGATGTAGGGAACGGAGAGGGTTACAGAGACAGGGAGGGTGTGTAGGGACCAGAGGGTGCTACAGAGATAGGGAGGGTGTAGGGACCGGAGGGGGGTTACAGAGATAGGGAGAGTGGAGGGACTGGAGGGGGTTACAGAGACAGGAAGGACTGTTGGGACCGGAAGGGGTTACAGAGGTAGGATGGGGTGTGGATAACTGGATGAGTAACAGAGGTAGGTTGGGGTGTTAAAGCTTCTCTTCAGGACCACCCAACAGGTGGGAGATGGGTGTTGGAAAGAATGGAGGGTTTGGGCAGGTGTCTGCACAATGACCCACATTACCAGTTGAAAGTCAATGAGCATTCTGATGATGCATACCCCTTCTGGGGTCTGGGTCTGGGGTTCCATGGGGAGTGAGAGCCCTTCTGAACCCCCCAGCCTGGGGCCTCATGGGGGTACCCCTCCATCCCCACCCCACTCTTAGATACTGACACCCACATTCTTTTTCCCCATCCACAGAGACGGATGGGGGGAGGGGTGGGTGGGTGAGGAACACTTTCTCCCTGCCTGGGTGAGTGCAATCCAAACAACTCTCGATAAACCCACCCAGGGCAGAGCACCCCCTCCCTCCCCTACACTCCCACCCTCCCTACCTCCAAACCCCCTCCCTCCCTCCAAAACACACCCTCACCTGAACTATACCGAGGGTGGCTGCAGTGACTGGGTCAGAGAAATCTCCACCGGGGGGTGAAACACTGTGGAGTGGACCGTGGAGGGGAGGGGAGAGGGGGAGGTGGGGGAGGAGAAGGGAAGGGAGGGGAGTGGATGGATGAAGGGGAGAGGGGAGAGGAGTGTAGAGTGGGGGACAGGATAAGGAAAGGGGAGAGGAAGGGATTTTTAGGGGATGGGAGGGGGAAGGGGAGATGGGAGAGAGGAGGGAAGAAGGGGAGAGGGGAAGGAGAGACATGAGGAAGGAGAGAGGGGAAGGAGAGGGAAAGGGAGGAAAGAGGGGAAGAGGGGAGGGAAAGAGAGAAGGGAAGGGGAAATGGAAGGAAAAAGTAAAGGGGAGGAGGGAGAGGTGCAAGGGAAGGAGAGAGGGGGAGGGGAGGGAAGGGAAAGCATTAGAGCAAAGGAGGGAGGCCAACATTACCCTCACACCTCCCTCCACCTCCTCACCTCCCTTTGCCTCCTCACTCCTTCTGCCATCCACACTCCTCACACCCCCTCACCTCCCTCAGTTCCTGCACTTCTCCCTCTGCTCCCTCACACTTCCCTCAGTCCCCTCATGACCCTCCACCACCTTACCTCCCTCTTCCCCCTCACCTCCCTCCACCCCCTCATACATCCGTCTACCCCTTGCCTTCCTCCACCCCTCACACCTCCCTCTGTCCCCTTACTTCCCTCTGTCCCCTCACCTCTCTCTGCCCCTCACCCCTCTGCCCCACCTCCACCCCTCACCTCCCTCCGCCCCTCACATCCCCCTCACCACCCCTCACCTCCATTCACCCCCTTACCTCTCTTCATCCCCTCACTTCCCCATCCCTCACCTCCCTTTCCCCATCCCTCACCTCCCTTTCCCCCTCACACTTTCTATCTGCCACCTCATACATCTTCTTCTGCCTCCCCTCCTTCCCCAACATCCTCTCCCCTACACCCTGCCACATTCAATCTCCATTCACCTCCTCCTCTCCTCCCCTCCATCCCTGCCTCCCCTTTAACCCCCAGCTGTCCTTCCTCCTCTCCCAGCCCCATTATACCCACCTCCCATTCCCAAACTTCCTTCACTTCCCCCCTACCCCACACCCCCACACCTCCCCTCCTTCCCCCACCAACCCCACATGCAATACCTCTCCACACCACCTCCCCTCACCCTCCCACCTCCCGTGCCAGCATCTCATCCCTCCCCCATATCATCTCCCCCCACTGTACTGGCATCCACCTCACCCCTACCCCTCATTTATCCCTCTCCAACTCACGCTCCCACGATGCTGACGCTGCCCTCTCTCTCAGGATTACCCAGGCACCTCACCCATCCTGCCCGCTCGTAGAAGGAAGCAAGCCGGGCTCCGAGGTAGGCTGGGTACCCGCTGTCTGTGGAGAGAGGGGGAGATGTCATGGACGAGACACATGCCCCAGGAGTGTGTGATGGGATGGAGTAGATGGACCTTCCCCCCGGGTCTGATCTGTGCCCTGGGAGAAGAGGAAGGGATTAGATGTGATTCCTCACCTGCAGGCATCTCTGCAAGACGACCAGAGATTTCACGAAGAGCTTCAGCCCAGCGGGAGGTGGAGTCGGCCATCATGCTAACATTGTAACCCATGTCACGAAAATACTCTGAGATTGTTATACCTGTATAGGAAGGGGATGAGAGGGAGGTGAGTAAGAGGGAAGGAAGTGAGAGGATGAGGAGGAGAGACAGAAGGGTGAGAGGGAACAGTGAGAGGAAATGGTGAGGGGGAGAAGGAGGGGATTGATGGGGAGGGAGTGAGTGGGAGAGCGAGAAAGAAATAGTGTGAGGAGAGAGGGGGGAGAGGGAAGAGTTGGCAGAGAAAACAGGGACACCACAGGAGGGTTGGGGAGAGAGGATTACACAGAGAGGGAGGGGAAAAGTGGGGATGATGGGCAGGGGAGAGGTGGGGGTAATGGGGAGGGGAAATGTGGGGGTGATGGGGAGAGGTGAGGGTGATGGGGAGGGGAGAGGTGGGGTGATGGGGAGAAGTGGGGAGAAGTGGGGGTGATGGGGAGAAGTGGGGGTGATGGGGAGAGGTGAGGGTGATGGGGAGGGGATAGGTGGGGGTGATGTAGAGGGGAGAGGTGGGGGTGATGGAGAGGGAGGTTCGGGGTGATGGGGAGTCAACCGACAGGATGATGTGGGATGGGGTAGGTTTGGTTCATTGCATGGGGGTATTTGAGGTGTGACAGGGTTGACAGATGGGATAGGGGTGGGGTGGGATGGGTTATTTGGGTGGGGTTCCTTGGGAAGGAGTGGGATAGTGGGGCGAGGGTCTTTGGGAAGAGGTGGAATAGTAGGGTGGGCGTCTTTGAGAAGGGGTGGGATGGTAGAGTGGGAGTCTTTGGGAAGAGGTAGGATGGTGGGCAAGGGTCTTTGGGTGGGTCGAGGAGGGGGGCTGACCAGTGTAGATGGATGCCTCACGAGCAGCCACAGGCATGTTGGAGGTGTTGGCGATGAGAGTCGTCCGCTTCATGATGGTGTCCATCTTCCCCTCCACTTCCAGTGTCAGCTTTGGGGGGTGTGGGGGAGGAAGAGATGGTAACCATGAAAATGGTCTCACTCCACACTTGGGTCACATCACCTGATCACATTCCCCACACCTCGAGATAACCCCAACACCCCCTAGCAACAGCTTGCTGAGACCCCCAACCCAAACAAATCCCACCTGGACACACCCCAACCTGGGCACACCCCAACCTGGACACACTCCGACCCGGACATACTCCTACGTGGATACATCCTGACACAGATACACCCCGACACGGATACAGCCCAACACTGACAGACTCCACATGGACAGACTCCAACACGGATACACCCCAACATGGATACACTCCCACATCGATATAGCCTGACAGGAGTACTCCCCAACATGGATACACCCTGACATGGACCCACTCCGACATGGATACATCCCAACAAGGATATACCTTGACACGGATACACCCTGACACAAATACCCCCTGACATGGAAACACCCCGACATGGATACACCCTGACCTGGATACACCCTGACCCCGACAGACTCCGAAATGGATACAGCGCGACCTGGATACAGCCTGACCCGGATACACCCCATCACAGACACGCCCTGACCCAGACACACCAGACACAAATCCATCCTGACGCGGACACACCCTGTCTCGGATACACCCCAACCCCAGGTTCACCACATCGCCATTAATCCCTGACCCCGGGTGACAGGCCCTGGTACCTCAGGGAAGTCGCGGAGGACCTCAGCCATTTCATTACCACGCTCCCCACAGCCCACGTAGACGATGACGTCGCTGTTGGAGAATTTGGAGAGGGACTGGGCAATGACTGTCTTCCCACAGCCAAAGGCCCCGGGGATGGCCGTGGTCCCGCCTAGCACACAGCTGGGGACAGAGAGCAGAGGTCGGGTCACAGCCAGGAACACTGGTGTCTGCACACATTCCCTCCCCACTCTCCTCTCGCATCCACCTATGCCCCCTCTAACCCTGAATCTATCCCCTCCCCACCATCTCCCTTGTTCAACAGCCCTGTCTGCCCGTGCAGAACAAACTGTCCCACCCACATTCATCCCACCAGCCTGCGTTTGGCACATATCCCTCTCAGCCCATCCTATCCATGTCTCTGTTCAATTTTTTCTTCAAAGTTGCAATAGTACCTGCGTCCACCGACAGCCCATTTCTTACACCTACCACCCTCCTGTTCCCCCTCACCTTAAACCCATGTCCTTTGGTCACCAATTCCCCTTTTCTGGGCAAAAGACTCTCTGAGTTCACCCAATCTGTTCATCTCATGATGTTGTACCCCTCTATGAGATCACCCCTCATTCTAATGTGCTCCAAGGAATAAAACCCCACCCTGGTCAACCACTCCCTGTTGCTCAGGCTCCTGAGTACAGGCAACATCCTTGTGAATCTTCTCTGCACCCTCTCCAGCTCGACACCTTTCCTGCTGCATGGCGACCATAACTGAACACAACACTTGCAGATGGGGCCTCACCAATATCTTATACAACTGGGGCATGACCTCTCCACCACTGAACTCAGAATCAGAATCGTGAACAAGTCATCAAATTTGCTGTTTTGAGGTAGCATCACAGTGAAAACATTCATATTAAAACCATCTTACAACATTACAGTAAAAACATAACAATAATTGTGCCCGAAAAGTAAGGCCGTATCTTTGGTTCATTCGTGAATCTGACGGCAGCGGGGAAGAAGCTGTCTTTGTGCCACTGAGTGCTTGTCTTTAGGCTCCTGTATCTTTTCCCCGATGGTAGCAGAGTGAAGACAGCATGGCCTGGATGGTGGGGGTCTTTGAGGATAGAGGCTGATTTTTTAAGACACCACGTCATGTACGTGTCCTTGACAGAGTGAAGTCTGGTAACTGTGATGTCACAGGCCGAGTTAACAACCCTCTGAAGTTTATTCTTGACCTGAGAGTTGGGGCCTCCAGACCATATAGTGATGCAGCCAGCCAGAATACTCTCCACGGTACACCTGTAGAAGTTTACAAGTCTTCAGTGACCTTCTGAATCTCCTCAGACACCTCACAAATTATAGCAGCTGGTGAGCCTTCTTTGTGATTGCATCAACGTGGACTGATCCTTGGAGATGTTGACACCCAGGAATTTGAAGTTCTTGACCCTCTCCACGACTGAGCCCTCGATGAGGACTGGGTCATGTTCCCTGAATTCCTCCTTAAGTCCACAATCATCACCTTGGTTTTGCTGACATTGAGCACAAGGTTGTTGTTGTGACACCATTCAACGAGCTGATCTATCTCCCTCCTGTACACTTCCTCATCATCGTTTGTGATTCTGCTGACAACTGTGATGTCACCCGTGAACTTGTAGATGGCTTTGGAACTGTGCCTGGCCACTCAGTCATGGGTGTATAAAGAGCAGGGCTGTGAACTAAATGTACATCCTTGGGGTATGCCTGTGTTGATAAATCAGTGAAGAGAAGACATTGTTTCCAATTCATACTGACTGTGGTCATCCAATGAGAAATTCAAGGATCCAGTTGCAGAGGGGGGTACAGAGGCCCAGAGTTTATAGCTTCTTGACCAGCACTGAGGGAATAATGGTGTTGAAGACAGAGTTTTAGTCGATGAAGAGCTACCGTATGTATGAATTCCTGTTTTTGAGGTGATCCAGAGTTGAGTGGAGAGCCAGTGATATTGCATCTACCGTGGAGCGATTGTGATCATAGGCTATTGCAGTGGGTCCAGATCTTTACTTAGGTACATGTTAATTCTGACTGTGACCAGCCTTTTGAAGCATTTCATCACAGTAGTTACTGCTACTGGGCGATAGTTGTTGAGGTAGCCCACCCTACTCTTCTTGGGCACCGGGATGATTGCTGCCCTTTTGAAGAAGGTGGGAACCTTTGACTGCAGCAATGAAAGGCTGAAAATGTCCATGAATGCTCCGGCTAGTTGGCTGGCGCAGATTTTCAGTCCCCTGCCAGGTACGTCATCAGGGCCTGATGCCTTGTGAGGGTTCATCCTCATGAAGATGTTCTGACGTTGCCATCGGAGACAGATATCACAGGGTCCTCAGCCTTTTCAGGATTCTAGTAGGCACTATTTGGTTCTCTTTCCCAAAGCGGGCATAGAAGGTGTTCAGCTCATCGGGTAGTGAAGCATCACAGCCATCTATAGTGTTCGCCCTCACTTTGTAGGCTGTAATGATCTGCACTCTCTGCCATAGCTGGCATGTCTCTGTCTCTGTCTCTAGCTTCCTCCAGAATTCCCATTTCCCTCCGAGACGGCCGTCTGCAGGTTGTGCCTGATCCTGATCCACGGCCTTAAACACCCTTGTTCTTGCCCTCTGCAGGTTGCGAATCTCTGATTGATCCCGGGCTTCTGGTTGGGGAATTTGCACGTGGGCACACGCTCATCTGCGCAGGTCTTGATGAAGTAGGTGACACCTGTTGCATATTCATTCACGTCTATGGATGAGTCTTGAATAGCTTCCTGTCCACAGATTCACAGCAGTCCTACAGACACTCCTCCACCTCCCTTGACCACACCTTCGCTGTCTTCACCACAGGCGCTGAGGCATATTTGCTTCTCGGATTCCCATTGACTGGAGCCTGTAGTATACTCCTTATCTCCACCCATACGGCCCCACCAGCCAACCCATCTGTAATGTCACCTCTGATCATTGCTATGACAGCCTCCTTAAGCAATAGCACTCCCTCTTCTTTTCCCTCCACGTCTGTCCCTCCTGAAGTCACTGATGAGTTGCTAGCCCTGCCCCTCTCTTCCTCTAGTTTCTTAATGATTTCCACATCCCAGTGTTTATCTGACCAAAGTTCATCCCCCTCAGCTGACAAGCCTCTAGCATTAAAATAGCCGCGAATTAAACGAACAGCTCTTCCTTGCTCCAAGCCTCTCTCCTGCCCACTGAACATCCTCCACCCCCCTCCATACATCCTTCCTAACACTTGCCTCTGTCCCTCCTTGCATCCCACCCCTCTGCCAATCTAGTTTAAACCCTCCTGTGTTGCACCAACAAACCCGCCAGGATGTTGGTCCCTCTCTGGTTCAAGTGCAACCCATCCCAATTCTCATCTCTCCTCTCCTGTCCTTACCCACGTCTATCGCTTCTTGCCTGTCGATCCGTGCTCGTCCCCCTGCCATTTCTTCCTTCCTCACCCAGCCTTTTTTTTCACCTGCCTGCCTGCTTTTTGCTCACACCTGGACAAAGGGCTCAGGTCTGAAACGTCGGTAATATATCTTTACCTCCTCTGCACACTGAGAGACCTGCTGAGTTCCGCCAGCATTTTTATGCTTTTACCTCGTGAACGGGACTTTGAGGCAAGGTTAGCATAGCTGGGACTTTTTCTCTTTGGGGCAAAGAAGGTGAAGCACGATCAATTGCACAAAGACTGAAGTAATCGAAACTGAAGGCTTTTATTTGCAAGAGATGGATGGCATCCCATGTCACACTGACCCGGACTCGAACTGGGCTCAGGCTTGTGGCATTACAGCCTTTATGGGGGAGGAGTCACAAGCCAGTGAGAACAGGGTCAAACAGGAAAGGTCATGGCATTTACATATAACGAATATGTACAATGCGTCTTCATTGTTGGGGTCTTTCATGGCGAGATGGCAGAGGTCGACAGCATCGAGTCCACGCTGCTGAAGATCCAGCTGCGCTGGGTGGGTCACGTCTCCAGAATGGAGGACCATCGCCTTCCCAAGATCGTGTTATATGACGAGCTCTCCACTGGCCACCATGACAGAGGTGCACCAAAGAAAAGGTACAAGGACTGCCTAAAGAAATCTCTTGGTGCCTGCCACATTGACCAACGCCAGTGGGCTGATAACGCCTCAAACCGTGCATCTTGGCGCCTCATAGTTTGGCGGGCAGCAACCTCCTTTGAAGAAGACCGCAGAGCCCACCTCACTGACAAAAGGCAAAGGAGGAAAAACCCAACACCCAACCCCAACCAACCAATTTTCCCCTGCAGCCGCTGCAACCGTGTCTGCCTGTCCCGCATCGGACTTGTCAGCCACAAACGAGCCTGCAGCTGATGTGGACTTTTACCCCCTCCATAAATCTTCGTCCGCGAAGCCAAGCCAAAGAAGAATATGTACAATAGTGGTTTCACCACTGAAGGATAAGGGGAGACTTAATAGAGGTCTACAAGATTATGAGGCATAGAGAGGGTGGACAGCCAGTTTCCCAGGCGAGGATCAGCAAACACCAGAGGGCGTGTACAAAGTGAAGAGAGGATGGTTTAGGGGAGACATCAGGGGTAATTCTTTTTTACACAGAGAGTTGTGGGTGCCTGGAATACCTTGCCAGGGGTGGTGGTGGAGGCTGAAATATTAGGAACATTTAAGAGACTCTTAGACAGGCACATGGACGAAAGAGGGGAGGGCTTCGCATTGTTTTGGTAGGAATATACAAGGTCGGCACTACATCGGGGGCTGTGTTCTATGTTCCATGCCTTCTCTCCCCCAGAAGAGATCCCAATGATCCAAAAATCTGAATGCCTGTCCCATGCATTTTCTGGCCTGTTTTCCTATTTCTGACCTCACCAGCACATTGAGAGTTGGGAGTAATCCAGAGATCACTGCCCTTGAGGTCTGGCTTCTCAATCTCTCCCCAACCGCCTGTGCAGGACCTCATCCCATCCTTTACTGGTCGTTTGTGCTGGCGTGTACAACCCACTCTGCCTGACCCCTTGCCCTCACCAGCCCGTTGGCACCCGGGAGGCAACACACCTCACTAGCATTCCCCTCTCCCCCACTCCCCACTGGTCCACCTACACTCCTCTCTGCCCCATCCCAACATAGGAGATTATGCTCCCCTCATTCCTAATCAGGGGTTCACGCCATCCCTGCTCTCACCCCCATCTGGAGGTTTGCACTCCCCTGCCTCCACCCCGACCCAGGGGTCCACACTCTGCTCACCCCCAGCCAGGGGTTCACAGTCCCCCAGCCCAACCCTGACTTGGAGCTCTGCACTGCCTCTACCCCACTACTACTGGGGTCTGTGCTTTCCCCAAACATCCCCACCTCGGGGTCTGCACCCCCCATCCAATCCCCAGCCAGGAGTTCACAATCCCCCTACCCGGGGTCCACACCTCCCTCCCCCACCCAGGGGTCTGCACTCCTCACTCACGGAAAGAGCGCATCCAGTACGCGTTGCCCGGTCAGCAGGGGCTGTGTACTGGGCAGTTTCTCAGCATAGGGTCGCACTTGACGCACGGGCCAGGGATGGGTCAGAGAGAGAGGCTTCCCCTTCCCCTCGAAATCCAGCTCCAGCACCACATCCTGGGGTGAGGGGCAGGAAGGAGGGGTTAGTGAAATAGCAGAGCCCCCCACTAACCAGAACCCCCTCAGCAACCCCCACACTGACCCTCGCCTCCCATTCTGACCCTTCCCCTCCCACACTGACCCCTCCCCTCTCATAGGGACCCCCCTCCCACATTGACCCCTCCCCTCCCACTGACCACTCCCCACACCCTCCCCCAATGTTGACCCCTTCCCCACGCATGACCTACCCACCCCACTCCCACACTTCATCCACCCACCCTGGGCCCTGGACACCCATCCCTCTCTCCCGTGCCCCACTCACCTTGATGGTGTAGTTTCCGGGAGGGGCAATGTAGCTGACGGTGCCCCGCGCCGACGGGGGCACCAGGACCCAGTGCCGGATCAGAGTGTTCTCCTCCACCCAGCCGACAGCGTCGCCCCCCGTCACATGGCTGCCCACCTGGGGAAGAGAAGGGTGAGCACCCGGAGTGGCCCCTCCCCCACTTGACCACCAACCCTTCCCCCACTGACTGCCTTCTCCAACCCCTTCTCCTCCCCCAAACAACTCCCCATCTTCCCTCAATCCTCATCCTCCCCCTCCCCCTCTCCCCCCACACCCTGCTCCCTCTGACCCGGAGCCCGTTGGTGGGGGTGAACTCCCAGTTCCGCTCGGTGTCCAGGGGGCTGACGTTGATGCCACGGGGGATGTAGATGCTGCCTGTGGTCAGACCGATCTCGCTTAGGGGCCTCTGGATGCCGTCGAAGATGGCTCCCATGATGCCGGGTCCCAGCTCCACCGAAAGTGGCTTCCGTGTCCTCAGGACTGGGTCGCCAACACTCACACCAGCTGGGCATGGCTCAGGCCGCAGTGGGAAACAGGTTGGCTCCCGCTCCCCTCTTCCCCCTCAACCTTCCCCTTTCCCCTCTCTACCCATCCACTTCCCCCCCTCCCCAACCTCTTCTCCCTTCCCCCTTCTCCCTCCTCTTCCCTTGTCTCCCCCACTTTCCGCCTCTTCTTCCCTTTCCCCTCCACCACCCTCTCCCCTTCCCCCTCTGCCATACCCCTCCCCTCTCTCCCTCCACACACCCCCTCAGCTCTACCCCTCCCTTTTAAAATTTCCCACCTCCCCTCCACTCTCTGCCATCCTCCTCTGCCATTCTCCTCCCCTTTCTTCTGTCCCCTTCTCCCACCTCCAGCATAGGACCCCCCTTCCCCCAGACGCCTTGCCCCCAGGAAAGGCCAGCAGTGTCTGGGTCTCTCCCCCCCATCACCCTCCCCCACAGCGGGCCTCAGCGAGGACTAGGCCTCAGGCCTGGTCTACATGGAGATGGCTAATCGTGAGCTCCTGCTGGAGATCAGCTCAAAATTTGGGGCCACACCACAGCCACAGGTTCAGCAAGTTTACCACCTCCTGCTCAGTCCCAGGAGAGCCCCACACACGGGCAATGAACAAAAGGGAACGTCACCCCCCCCCCCTCGACAGTGGAGGGACCTGCTTCCTTGGCACAGCAAGATCCCAGAGGGTGCATGATCCAACCAAGCAGGACAGACCTCAGGACAATCTAACTTCCCTCTGCCTTCCATATCCTCTCCCCACTCCCCCTCCGTCCCCCACCCTCCTCATCCTCCACATCCCTTCCGCACTCTTCCCCATCCTCTCCCCGCTTTCCCCAGTCCCTCCCTCCCAATCCCCACCCTGCTCACCCCACTCAACCCCCCCCACCTTCTTCATGCTTTCCCCAGCCCTTCCCTCCCCACTCTCCCTCCTAACCCCACCCTCCTCATCCTCCCCACTCCCTCTCTGCACTCTCCCCCACCCTCCACACTCACCTGCCCTACCATTTCCTCTCCCCACTCCCCTATGCCCTCTCTTCACTCCCCATTCCCCTCCCAGTAGACCCTTCTCACTCTTCCACCTCCCTCCCTGACTCTCCGGTCCCTCTTTCCTGGCCACACTGGATGGTGGAAGGATACAGGTCTCCTCATAGACTTGGATGGTAGCAAGGTCCCCCTCTAGACGGATGATCTCTCCCACCAGCTCTTCATGGCCGACCCGGACTAACTCGTACATCGCCGCGCCTGACATGTTGGATGCCACGACAACTGAGGGAGACCAACATTGGTTACTACAGTTCCCTCCTCCCTCAGAGGGATATCTGTACATTGACCAGTGTGTCTCTGTCCCTCTCACTAAGGGGGATATCTGTACATTATCCTTTGTCTCTCAGTCTCTCACTCAGGGGGATATCTGAACACTGGCCAGTGTCTCTCAGCCCCTCTCACTCAGGGGGATATCTGTACACAGACCTGTCTCTCTCCGTCCCTCTCTCACTGACCAGTGTGTCCATCCCTCCCTACTCCTTTGTGGTGATATGTAATTACACCACTAGGTCACCAGGGGTCATCCCGGTGACCTTGTATATAAAGCAGTCCAGAGTGACAGTCTAGCCTTCCAGGTTTGTCTTGCAGGGAGACAAGACCTCTGAGTGTACATATTAGTTTATTAAAGCTGTCTTATACTCGCACTGCTGTTGAGGTTATTGTCAGTATATCCTTGTACCTGGGCCTGAGACTCCGTGGACGTATCCCATACTGCTCTCTCGTTCTTCATCCCTGATCTTTGGGAGTGTTTCGAAGTCCATGTTGTCCCCAGATCTGTTGTGGGGGAGGGGGTGGAGGGTGTGTAGGGTGGAGGGATGGATCGGGTTCGATGTTGACAGGGATGTGGGTAGATGGGTTAGAAAAAAAAAGCTTGTGTCAGACACAGACATTTCCCCGCAACTGACTCTCACCTCTCACAGACACTCTCCCTGTCACCCATTTCCCTTCCCACGGGCATTCTCCTCATCACTGATTCTCCCCTCCCACACATACACTGCCACATCATCCACACATCTCACCCATTCACCCCTGAGGGTCACTGAGCTCGGTGCTGGGGTTGTCACAGGGCTGGAGTGAGTCTGGGGACTCTCTTTACTGAATAACAGCCTTGAATGTGAGAGCTCTGCATTGAACTTGAAACCCAACAAATCTCTCCCTCCTCCTCCCTCTTGCCTAACCCCTCTCCCCTTCCCTCTTTTCCTTTTTTACTCTCCCTTGTTGCCCCCCTCTCTCTCTCCTCTTGTCTCCCTTCTCCCTGACTCTGGCCCTTTCTCTCTCCCTACCCTATCTCTCCCACCCTTCTCTCCACCCCCTCAGGTTCTCCCTCACTCAGGCTCCCCCCCTACCCAACTCATCCTTCTCTCACCTTCTCTCACTCCTTCTTTCACCCTTTCCCTCCCTGCTCTCAACCTGTCTCCCCTCCCTCTCAACCACTTCTGCTCACTTTCCCCATCTGTCTCTCTCCCTTCCTCTCCATCTCTTTTCCATCCATCCTTTTCTCCTCGCTTGCTGTCTCTCACTTTATCCTTTTTCCTCTCCACCTCTCTTGAGTTTTCTAGTTATTTCTGCCTGTACTGGATTCTCTCATTATTGCCTATGTCTCCCCTCACTATCTCTCCCTGCCTCAGATCCACATTCCCTTCATCTCCCGTGTCCCTCTAACCCTCTCTCTCCCTCCCTCCCTCTCTCTCCATCTTGCTGCTTCGGACCGTCTCTCGACCTGTCTGCCCCCCTACCTTGGTTCCAGCCGTCTCTCCCTCTGTGGAACGATCACAGTAATGACCCTGTCAGTGTGGGCAAGGGCTGTGTGCAGCCAACAGTGTGCTGGAACCAGTGTTAAGTGGAGATGGTGGAGCTGAGCGGGATCAAACCAACATCCAAACAGGTTCAAACTCAATGCAGTTTACCCAAAAACACACAAAACTTTGCCCTCCTCTTCACTTATATACACACACTGGAAAAGCTGTTCCCTGCACCACTTCATCGAACTAAAACCCCCAATCCAGTCCATTGCACCCCTCCCCATGACTGTAACCCCTCTGTTCACCACACCCCTCCTCATGACTGTAACCCCTCTGTTCCCCACACCCCTCCCCATGACTGTAACCCCTGTTCCCCACACCCCTCCCCGACTGTAACCCCTCTGTTCCCCACACCCCTCCCCATGACTGTAACCCTTCTGTTCCCCACACCCCTCCCCATGACTGTAACCCCCTCTGTTCCCCACACCCCTCCTCAACTGTAACCCCTCTGTTCCCCACACCCCTCCTCAACTGTAACCCCTCTGTTCCCCACACCCCTCCCCATGACTGTAACCCCTTTGTTCCCCACACCCCTCCTCAACTGTAACCCCTCTGTTCCCCACACCCCTCCCCATGACTGTAACCCCTCTGTTCCCCACACCCCTCCCAATGACTGTAACCCCTCTGTTCCCCACACCCCTCCCATGACTGAAACACCCTCCCTCCACACTCCTTCCCATGAATGAAACCCCCACCAGTCCCCACACCCCTCCCTAGGTCTGTAACACCCTCCAGTCCCCACACCCATTTCCATGACTGTAACCCCCACCAGTCTCCAAACCCCTTCCCATGATAGAAGCATCTGGTTCCCTCACCACTCCCCATCTGTAACCCACTTTGTCCCCACAGCCCTCCCTGTCTCCGTAATCCCCTCTGGTCCCTACATCCCTCCCTATCTCTGTAACCTAGTCCTGTCCACTTCAACCTCCTCTATCTCTTTAACCCCCTCTGGCCTCTACACCCCTCAATGTCTCTGTAACCCTCTCCAGTCTCTACACTCCTCCCAGACTCTGTAACCCCCTCCTGTCCTCACACTCCTCCCAGTCTCTGCAACCCCCTCCAGTCTCCACACCCCTCTTTGACTCTGTAACTACCTCCGGTCCCCACACCCCTCCCAGTGTCTGTACTCCCTCCTCCCCTCTTCCCTCCCACACCTGGGGCAGCCCATTCCCCGCTGGAGATTAACCCAACCCCTTGCTCCCAAGCATTCCTTAAGAACAGAGAAGAGGAGGAGAGGGAGGTGAATCCTAATGTTGTTGCCAGGTCTTTGGATAGATTTCACAAGGGGGGAGACAGGTTCTTGATCAGAAAGGGAATCGAGGATTAAGGGGAATACTCCTAATGGAATGGCGGAAGGACGAGATGGACCAAGTGGCCTAGTCCCGCTCCCAAGGCCCATTGTCTGGAGATGAGGCGCTGGCACCATCTTTAGCTGAATGTCCCTGCTGCGTCTTTGCAGCATTGCTGTAAAGCATCGATGAATGTCTCCAGGGGAACTGTTGCTAGGCGACAAGCACTGCTGCAGGAAATGCAGCTACAAACAGTGAGAGGCTGAGAGGGAGGGGGAGATAAGGGGGAAAGGGTTGGGGAGGAGACGGGGAGAGAGCGAAGGGGAGAAAAAGAGATAATGGGGAGGGGAGATAAAGGGGAGAGGGAGGAGGGAAAAAATGGAGAGAGGGTTGGAGAGGGGGGAGACGGGGGGAGAGAGAGAGGGGGAGAAAGAGAGAGAGAATGGGGAGGGGAGGAGGGAGAAAATGGAGAGGGGGAGATGGGGAGAGAGAGAGGGGGAGATGGGGAGAGAATGGGGAGGGGGGTAGAAAATGGAGAGAGGATTGGAGAGGGGGGAGAGATGGTGAGAGAGTGAGGGGGAGAAAGAGAGAGAAAGGGGAGGGGGAGATAAAGGGGAGAGGGAGGAGGGAGAAAATGGAGAGAGGTTGGGGGAGACAGGGACAGAGTGAGGGGAGAAAGAGAGAGAGAATGGAGAGGGGGGAGATAAAGGGGAGAGGGGGGAGATAAAGGGGAGAGGGGGGAGATAAAGGGGAGAGGGAGGAGGGAGAAAATGGAGAGGGTTGGGGAGACAGGGAGAGTGAGGGGAGAAAGAGAGAGAGAATGGGGAGGGGGAAGATAAAGGGGAGAGGGAGGAGGGAGAAAATGGAGAGAAGGTTGGAGGGGGACATGGGGAGAGATTGAGGGGGAGAAAGAGAGAGAATGGGGAGGGGGAGATAAAGGGGAGAAGAAGGAGGGAGAAAATGGAGAGAGGGTTGGAGAGGGGGGAGATGGGGAGAGAGTGAGGGGGAGAAAGTGAGAGAATGGGGAGGGGGAGATAAAGGGGAGGAGGGAGAGGGAGAGAGAAGGTTAATAAGGAGAGGGGAGACAGAGAAGGGGAGAGAAAGAGAGAATGAGGGGAGGGGAGAAATGGTGAGTGGAGTGGAAAGAGTAGGAAGGAGAGAGGTGGAGATGGGGATAGAGCAGTGGGAGGGGGGTGAGAGATGGGGAGAGAGAGTGGTGAGAAACAGGTGAGGAGAGAGGGGGAGATGAATGGAGAGAAGGCAGAGAGAGTGTGAGGGAGGGGTAGAGAATGCGAGAAGGCTGAGGGAGATGGGAGAGGGAGGGGGTGGGGAAGAGAGATCGGAGAGAGAGGGGACTGGGAAAGAAAAAGAAGTTAGGGAGAGAGAGAAAAGGGAGAAAGATGGGAGAGGGAGAGAGAAGGAGAGGAGAGAGGAGAGAGAAAGTAGAGAGGAGCAAGAGGAAGAGGAGAGAGAGAGAGGGAGGGAGGAAGGGAGAAGGGGGAAAAGCTGGGTGTCTGATGTGCTAAATAGCTGTGCATATGGTGCTCCTGATTGGCTAGGCATCTGGTGATGCTGATTGGCTGGACAGCTATGGTTCCTTCCTCAGCCCCTCACCCTCTCTTCCTCCTGTGTTGCAGAGCGGCGCGGCAGGGACCTGGGCCCGGAAGGTTCCAGAAGCCAGATGGAGCTGGAGGAGGGTGGGCTCCTCGGCATTGCTGGCCCGCGCCTTCCACAGCGCCGACCTGGTGGGGGACAAATTGGTGGTGTACGGGGGGAGGGGCTCGGCGGACCCCCAGGAGAGGCCGTTGTCTAATGCCGTTGTCCTGGGGGCTGGCTTACTAGAGGTGGAGGGGGTGGTACCAGATGGACCCCCTCGCAGTCACCATGGCACGGCAGTGATGCAGGGACGCTGGCTCCTGGCAGTGGGAGGGTGGGATGGCAGGAGGAGGCTGGCTGGCCTGCAGGCCCTGGATTTGGGGGGTTCAAGCCCGCCCTCCTGGAGGCTGCTGGAGCCCGAGGTGGGCAGCCAGCAGCCTGCGGGGCTGAGTGGCCACAGTGTCACCAAGCTGAGTGAGCAGCGGTTGTGGGTGGTGGGACGGGAGGGAGGTGTCCGCACCCAAAGGAGGTTCAGCAGCATCTTCCAGCTCCACGTCAACATCCAACGAGGGAGTTACCGGTGAGAGCAAGGGGAAGGGGAAGGGGATGGGTGAGGGTGATGGGGAGGGGGGTGTGGAGAGGGATGGAGTAGAGAAGACAGAAATCAGGCTGTATTTTGATGTATTTGGGATCTCAGACCCTGATACGCAGTCCGGATCTGATTGTGTAGTGGGGTACCCTGGAATCAGATCATGTATTGTGGTGCCGTGGAATAGAGATTGGTGTGTTTGGGATTGGACTATGTATCAAAGTATGGAATCATACTGTGTACTGGGGTCAGGGATTAGACTGTGTGTCTGGGTGTGGGATCAGACTCTATCAAGGAATGGGTTGGACTGCGTATTGGGGTCTGGGATCAGACTGTGTATCAAGGCTTGGGATAGCACTGTGTATTGGGGTCTGGGATTGGACGATGTACCAGGGCCTGGGATCAGACTATGTATTGGTAAAAATAAATTGCTGGAGAAATCAGCAGGTCAGTTATGTAGCGAAGGTAAAAATACAAATAACCAACGTTTTGGGCTTGTGCCCTTCATATAGGTATGGAAAATTGACAGCAGAGTCGGGGGGGGGGGGGAGGGGGGAGTGTGGTCACAAAGGCTGGAGGTGACAGGTAGAGAAGGGAGGGAGGGGGCAGTAGTGATCAAGGGGAGGAGGGATGGCTGGGTGAAGGGAGGGGGAAGGGGGAAACAGGTTAGCAGAAACTGGAGAAATTGATGTTAATGCCATCTGGCTGGAGTGTGCCCAGATAGAAAATCAGGTGTTGTTCTTCTAATTTATGGGTGGTCTTGGTGGGATCGTACACAAGGCTACGGACAGACATGTGAGCATGGAGGTGTGACACACAATTGAAATGGTCAGCCATTGGGAGGTCTCTGTTATAGGAGTGGACAGAGCAAAGGTGTTCAGTGAAGTGATCGCCCAATCTGCGCCCAGACTCTCCAAAAGCCACAAAGGGAACACTGAATGCAGTAAATCAGTCCTGCGGATACAAAAGTGAAGTGGTGCTTCACGTCAAAGACCTGTTTGGGGCCCCGGACCATGGTGAGGAAGGAGGTGTGGGCACGTGCGGCACCTCCTGTGGCCACAATACAAGTTGCCATGGGAGGGGATGGGTGGGGAGAGATGAGTGCATGAGGGAGTCACGGAGGGAGCAGTCGCTACGAAAGGCCGAGAGGGGAGGAGAAGGAAAAATGTATCTGGTGGTGGGGTCCCACAGTAAGTTCCGGAAATTCTGGCGGATAATGTGTTGGATGCGGAGGCTGGTGGGGTGGTGGGTGAGGATGAGGGGATTCATCTGGGGGCAGAGGGGGCCAAAGGAGATGGAGGAGATGCAGGTAAGGGTTGAGTTGATAGTGGGGGAGGAGAAGCCACGTTTGTGGAAGAAGGCAGACATTTTGGAAGATCTGGACTGGAAGGCCTCATCTTGGGAACAGATGTGGCAAAGATGGAGAAATTGAGAGAAGGGGATGGAATCCTTGCAGGGGGCAGGGTATGAGGAGGGAGTTAGTGGGTTTGTAATATATATTAGTGGAAAGTTTGTCTCCTGAGATGGAGATAGAGAGATCCAGGGAGGTGAGAGTGTTGTCAGTGATGGACCAGGTGAGTTTGAGATCAGGGTGGAAGTTGGCAGCAAAGTGGATGAAGTTGAGAAGTTCATCGTGGGTGCTTGAGGCAGCCCCGATGTAGTCGTTGATATACCGGAGGAAGAGTTGGGGGGGGGTGGTCTTGCCTGTGCAGGCTTGCAAAATGGATTGCTCCACAAAGCTCACAAACAGGCCAGCGTAGCTGGGTCCCATGTGGGTACCCATGGCTACTCCTGTGATTTGGAGGAAGTGAGATGAGTTAAGGGAGAAATTATTTAGAGTGAGGACAAGTTCTGCCAGGTGGAGAAGGGTGGTGGTAGAGGATAACTTGACGTCTCTGGTCCAGAAAGAAGCAAAGAGCTTTCAGACCTTCTGTGTGGGAGATAGAGATATAAAGGGACTGGACATCCATCATGAAGATGAGATAGTCTGGTTTAGGGAATCTAAAGAGATGGCGGGCATGTGAGATGTTGCGAATGTAGATGGGGAGGGATTGGACCAGGGGAGAAAAGATAGAATTAGAGTAAGATGAAACTGCACAGGACTGTGTATCAGGCTGTGGGATCTGACTGTGTATCATGGTCCAGGATCAGACAGTATATCTGGGTCTGGGATCAGACTGTGTATTGAGGTGTGGGATTGGAGCATTTATTGGGGCATGGTTTGGATTGTGTATTGACCCCAGCCCTGACCCTCTGTCCCTCCCCAGGTACAAGGAGCAGGCCTCGCACTCAGACTCACGCTCCGGACATACGGCCATCCTGTGTCAGAATGGCAGAAACTTCCAGCTTCTCCTACTCGGGGGACGCAACACCCCCTTCTTCCAGCTTGCTGGGCAGTGGGGTGAGGGTGAGATCAAGGTCAGTGTCGGGGTCAAGGTCAGAGGAGAGGGAGGGGAGGGTTAGTGTCGGGGAGGGGAGAGGGAGGTGAATGTTGGGGAGAGGAGGTGAGGGTCAGTGTCAGGGAGGGGAAAAGGAGGTGAGTGTTGGGGGAGAGAGGTGAGGGTCAGGGCTGACAATGACAATGGTTTCCAAAGATTGCAGTGGGGTCTTGATCAGTTGACCAGGTGGGAAGGGGGTAGTGGAGGAGAGCTGGGGGAGGGGTGAAGGAGAGCTGTGAGGAGGTCGTGGAAGGAGAATGAGGGAGGTCTGTATAGGGAAGACGGTGAGGGAGGGGTTTGGGGAGGTGGGGAAGGAGGGTGTGGGAAAAAGTGGAATTGTGGGACGAGGGGAAGTGGGAGAGTGGGGCATGGGGGAAAGCGGGTAAGCATGGGTCGAGGGAAAGAGTCCTGGCGAGGGGCATATGATGGAAACTGTGAATGAGCCTGCCCACTCATCTGATTGTCCTCAGGATCGGCCCCCCTCTGCTCCACGCCTGGTTGAGAGATTGAGCTCCCTGATCGCGGATAGGTTGGTGACTCCCAGCATCCCGAGGGCCAGAAGACACCACTGCATGGTGCAGGTGGGACCTTTCGTGGTGCTGCATGGGGGAGAGTGCTTCAACAAGACCTTTGACACTGTCTGCAGCGACCTCTACATCTACGACACACGTGAGTCTCCAACACAGCAATAGGGTGGTGCAGAGATTCTGACCATGCCCCGGGAGTGTGTGATGGGATACTGTAGAGGGAGCTGCCCCCTGGGTCTGACCCATGCTCCAAGAGTGTGTGATGGAATGGTGTAGAGGGAACTTCCCCCTGGGTCTGACCCGTGCCCAGGGAGTGTGTGATGGGATGGTGTAGAGGGAGCTTCCCCTGGGTCTGATCCATGCCCCGGGAGTGTGTCATGGAATGGTGTAGAGGGAGCTTCCCCCTGGGTCTGGCCTGTGCCCCAGGAGTGTGTGATGGGATGGTATAGAGGGAGCTTCCCCTGGGTCTGACTCGAAAACGTGGATGGGATGGGCTGACGCGACCGTTGTCTGATCCTGTTCCCTCTGCCCTCAGGACCCAATGCACAGCAGTGGTATCAGTTCCCTCCCAGTGACCCAGGGCTGAAGAGGGTCGGACACAGGATGGTGGTGCTGGGGGAGCAGCTCTGTGTGATTGGGGGTCTGGGCCCAGACGGCAAGCACTGCTCCCCCGATATCTACACCCTGGATATAGCCACCTAACGCCTGCAGTGTCCTGGGCTGTTACTGGTCAGGAGCCCATGTGCTCCAAATAAATCAGTGACAACAGGTCACTGAAGGTACATCATATTTGGGCCAACAACTCCATACTTACCACTGGATCCCATCTCTTTCCATTCCACCTTCTATCTGGACTCTGGTTCCCCACTCCTTGGCCATGTTCCCCGTACTCCCCACTCTCCCTGTTCAAGTGTTCCCCCTATAACCCACTCTTCCCTTCCATGTTTTCCCCGTACTCCCCACTCTCCCCGTCCATGTGTTCCCTGAACTCCCCACTCTCCCCGTCTGTGTGTTCCCCATATTCCCCATTGACCCCGTCTGTGTGTTCCCTGAACTCCCCACTGTCCCCGTCTGTGTGTTCCCCGTACTCCCCACTCTCCCCATCTGTGTGTTCCCCGTACTCCCCACTCTCCCCGTCTGTGTGTTCCCTGTACTCCCCACTCTCCCCGTCTGTGTGTTCCCTGAACTCCCCACTGTCCCCGTCTGTGTGTTCCCCGTACTCCCCACTCTCCCCGTCTGTGTGTTCTCCGTACTCCCCACTCTCCCCGTCTGTGTGTTCCTCGTACTCCCCACTCTCCCCGTCTGTGTGTTCCCCATACTCCCCACTTTCCCCGTCTGTGTGTTCCCTGAACTCCCCACTCTCCCCATCTGTGTGTTCCCCATACTCCCCACTCTCCCCGTCTGTGTGTTCCCCGTACTCCCCACTCTCCCCGTCTGTGTGTTCCCCATACTCCCCACTCTCCCCGTCTGTGTGTTCCCCGTACTCCCCACTCTCCCTCTCTGTGTGTTCCCTGTACTCCACTCTCCATCCATGGGAAGAGATAGCTGGGGCATTACTGATGATCTTTGAATCCTCTTTGGCCACAAGGAAGGTGCAGGAGGATTGGAGAATGGTAAATGTGGTCCCTCGTTTTAAAAAAGTAATGGGGAGAATCCAGGGAATTATATCAGTGGTGTGCAAACTATTGGAGAGGATTCTTATGGGCAGGATTTATGAGCATTTGGAGAATTACAGTCTACTCAGGGATAGGCAGCATTTCTTATGAACCTAATTGAGTTTTATGTGGAGGTAACAAAATAAATGGATAAAATGTAGGGCAGTAGATGTGATATATATGAATTTTAATTTGGTTTGCATAGTGGTTAGCTGATTCGGTGCCAGCAACCGGGACTTGGTTTCGAATCCAGTGCTGTCTGTAAGGAGTTTGTACATTCTCCCTGTGTCTGTGTGGGTTTCCTCCCATGGTTCAAAATGCACTGGGGGTTGTAGACCAATTGGGTATAATTGGGCAGCATGAACTTGTGGGATGATTTTTTTTAGATTTGACAAGTCACCCATGAGAGATTTGTTCAGTAAGTCATGGGACATGGGATCCATAGAACTTTGACTGTGTGGGTTCGGAATGAGCTTGCAGAGAATGATAGGGGCAGAAAGTATTCTGTCTGGAGGTCAGTGACTAGTGGAGCTCCACAGGATTTGGTTCTGGGACCCCAGGTCTTTGTGATTTTTATAAATGAGCAGGATGTGGAAGGATGGGCCAGTAAGTTTACAGATGGTGGAGGAGTTGTGGATGGAGTTGAAGGTTGTTAACAAGAGGATATAGACAGGCTGCAGATTTGGGGAGAAAAGTGGCAGATGTGTGAGCTGATGCATTTTGGAAGTTCAAACCTGAAGGCTGAATGGAAGGTCAATGTCAGATAATTAGCAGTGTGGAAGAACAGAGGAACCTTAGGAGTCCAAACCCATAAATCTCTCAAGGTGGCTACGCAGATTGATAGGGTAGTTAAGAAGGCCTATGGGATGCTGGGCATCATTAGTCGGGGGACTGAATTCAAGAGTTGAGCGGTCATGTTGCATGTCTGGTGAGACCACACTTGGAATATTGTGTTTAGTTCTGGTCAACTCATCACTGATGCAGACCCATGGAGGGGGGGAGTGGAGACACAGCTCTCCTGCAGGGTCCACCCATCTAGCCCGACTGCCCGTTATCTCCGTCCAGGCTTCAAACGGCCCGTTAAAGGCAGTGCCTCTGATTGGCAGCAGCCACAAGGGATTGCAGGCTCCGGGGAGAGCAGAGGACTGGCGCAGGGCACCAGAAAACAGGGAGACCATCTGAGAAGGAGAAGCAGAGGAGATGACCCACGGGACAGTGACCATGGCAGCGGATCAGTGAGGGGTTCTGCTATTGATGACTTGAGGCAAGGAATCATGCAGGCTGTGGGCTGCTGGAGACTGTGGTCAAGGGACTCACACCAGGCTGAGGACTGCTGGAGACTGGCTGAACGGGTACCAGAAATGGGGATGCGAGAGGGAGCCAAAGGTGCTGAAAGGCTTCTGCTTGTGTCGTATGTTCGTATCTGGAGCTCGGGTTGCCGATGGTTTGGACTGGACTCTATGTGGCTCCAGAGGCTGCGGGAGCCCTGTAGGTGAATCCACGGACACTCGGCGACTCTCTTTTGCTTCTCTTTCTGACTGAGCTTCAGGAAATGTTTGCTGATAGCGACTCTGTCTACCTTACAGCAGACAAAAGGCAATTTTGTGTAATACTGTTTTTTATTACGACAATAAATTGAATCCTGAATCTTGGAAGCTATGGAGAGGATGCAGAGATTTGCCAGGGTGTTGGCTGGATTGGAAAATAAGTCTTATGAGGCACGGTTAGCAGAGCTGAGACTTTTCTCTTTGGAACGTAGGAGGATGAGAGGAGACTTAATGGATTTCAGGAGGAAATAAGGCGAACATCGTGGGGTCAGCAGTGGAGAAGGTCAAGAACTTCAAATTCCTGGATATCAACATCTCCTAGGATCTGTCCTGGAGCCTTCATGTTGATGCAATCACAAAGAAGGCTTGCCAGTGGCTATACTTTGTGAGGAGTTTGTGGAGATTCAGTATGTCACCGAAGACTCTTGAAAACGTCTACAGGTGTACCATGGAGAACCTTCTGACTGGTTGCATCACTGACAGGTAAGGAGGTATGAATGCTCAGGACAGGAAAAACTCCAGATGGTTGTTAATTTGGGCAGTGACACTCAGACACCAATCTTCACTCAATCCAGGGCACCTACAAGAGGTGGTGTTTTAAGAAAGCAGTCTCTATCCTCAAGGACTGCCACCCCTCTGCTACTATTGGGAAAAAGGTACAGGAGCCTGAAGACGAGCCCTCAGCAGCACAAGGAGAGCTTCTTCCCCGCTGCCATCAGATTCCTGAATGATTAATGAACCACAGACACTGCCTCTCTTTATCCACACACATATGGTGTCTACATACTTGTTCTCAGGTGTAGGAAATTTAATTCTAATTTAGAGATGCAGTACAATAACAAGCCCTTCTAGCCCATGAACCCGTGCCACCCAAAATATACCATGTGACCAACTAACCTCCTAACCCCATAACGTTTTGGAAGGTAGGATGAAACTGGAGCACCTGGAGGTTGCCCATACAGATATGGGGAGAACATACAAACTTCTTACAGGCAACGCTGGATTCGAACCCGGGTCACTGGGGCTGTAACTAACTGTGGCTACACACAGACTGCTGCCTGATAACACAGGGTTCTGAGGACTCCTTTCAGCTGGCACTTTCAAAGTTCTCCCCTCTGATTGTGGGCCTTGCCAAATCTCACCTCTACTTTCTGGGGTGGGGTTTAAGGAGATTGGACGTCATTGATACTCTATCCAATCAGTACAGGTGCACTCTGGAAAGTACACTAGCTGGTTGCATCACAGCCTGGTTTGGGAATACAAGGGTCAAGGAACGTAGGAGCCTGACACAGCCAGGTCCATCACAGGCTCCAACCTCCCCATCCACTGCAGACATCTGTCAAGAAGGCAGCCAATGTCATCAAGGACCCCCCCCCCCCCCCCGCCGCCCCCATCACCCTGGTCACAAACTCTTCTATGACCCTCGGGCAGAAGGTAGAGAAGCCTGAAAACCAACAGTTTCAAGAAGTTTCTTTCTTACAGCTATCAGGCTCTTGAACCTTCCATTCTTACACTCACCAGGGGGTGCTGCAACTCCACAAAAGGGCTGTCTGCTTCTCTTTTCTTGCACTATTTATCTTTTATATCTTTACAATTTAATTGCAGACTACCAGGTGGCATGTTTAGCACAACACTATTACGGTGCCAGTGACTCAGGTTCAAATCAGGTGCTCTCTGCAAGGAGTTTGCGTCCGTATGGGTTTCCTCTCTGGGCTCTAGCTTCGTCCCACGTACCAGCTGTACAGGGTTCGTGGGTTGATGTATATGGGTGTATTTGGGCGGCGTGGACTCATGGGCCAAATGGGCCAGTTACAGTTCTGTATCTCTAAATTAAATTAAAAATTAAAGCTGTTCTTTTTCTCTATGAAAGTGCTGCGAGGTTGCAGCCAGAAAGGATTTCAATACACACGGACCTTCTGGTATGACAATAAACATCATCCTTGATACGCTTCTATGTAAATGCTGCCTCCGGTTTTCCATCAGCAGGCATTTTGGAGCTGGATCAGTAGATTCTTATGTCTCCCATCCTCGCTCCACCCTGAGCTGTGCGCCTCCTTCACCTGCAATGGTCTGCTTTGACACAGTGGACCTTTGGGACCATTCACCATTCGTGGTGACACTTGTGCTGTTCTCCAGAATCATGAAGGCTCCCAGCATACAGGACAAGAGCTTTAATATATTTTGCGATAGTATCTCAGTCCTGTCCAAGACTGAACAACAGAAACAGTTCCACTCCACATCCAGCAACAGGTGGATAATGACAATAACATTTATCATTGTCCACATTGCTAAATGTACATTCTCACTGCAGCAGAACAAGCATTTTTAAAGGAAAATGATCATAGTAAACTAATTGAATTAAATTAAAATATAATAATACATAAGAAAGATAAACGTTCACAGTGATCCTAGTGCAAAGGTGACTACCAACTGCAGACAGTTCTATTGTGCAGTTGGAGTAGTTCCTGATTAGGAATGCTACATTTAGAATGTAACATGTCTATCATTCTTTAACTTTTGCCTACCATAAGGCAGACAGAGAGTTGCCACTTTGTCCAGCACCCCTCACAATGATCCCGGTAGATCACATCGAGGTGGAGGGGGGGGAGACACAATTGATCCGCTCTGCTGCTCTTATAGCCTTGTGGATTGACCTCTGTTCCCATTTCTCTGCAGAAACTGCACCAAACTGTGATGCAGTCAGCTAGGATGTTCTCAATGGAGCTCCTATCAAAGCTTGACATAATGAAGGTTGCCCGCTTCAGTCTTCTCAGGAAGTGCAGTCGCTGTTGTGTCTTCCTGATGTGAGGTCACTGGTTAAGTGAATTTCAAAGAACTTGGTGCTTTCCACTTTCTCTACTACAGAGTTGTTGATGTGTAGTGGAGGGTGGTTGTTCCTGGTCCACCTGAAGTCCACGATCATCTCCTTCGTCTTGTCCACATTGAGACTCAGGTTGAACTCCTGCACCATTTCACGAGATTTTCCACCTCTTATCTGTAGTGTGATTCATTGGTGTTGGTGATGAGGCCGACGACTGTTGTGACATCTACAAACTTGATGACACTGTTGGAGCAGGATCTGGAGTGGGGTGAGCACACAGCCCTGAGCTGCACCAGTGTTCAATGTTTTGCTGCCAACCCAGAGGGACTGTGGTCTTTCCGTTAGGAAGTCCAGAATCCAGTTACAGAGAAAGGTGTTGATTCCCAGTGAGGACAGTTTCTCCACCAGCCTCTGGAGATTAATTGTATTAAACACCGAGCTGAAGTCAATGACCAGCAGCATGGCATATGAGGCATCGTTCTCCAGGTGGGTCAGGATGAAGTGAAGTGACAAGGCTATAGCATAGTCTGCAAAATGGTTTGTTCTATACGTACGCTTTGCTGTGTTCCATCACCAGATGCTCAAACCATTTCATAATGGAGGTCAGTGCCACAGGGCAGTAGTCATTGAGGCCTGTTATTGTCACCCTCTTGGGTACCAGGATGATGGTGGCTGTCTTGAACCCTATGGGACTGGTGCAGTGAGCTGTTGAAGATGTCCATGAAGATCTCCGCCAATTGGTCTGTGCAGTTCTTCAGTACCCGACCAGTATGTTGTCTGGTCCCGCTGCCTGTGAGGGCTCACCTTGGATAGGGTTCTCCTCACCTCGGCTGCAACTACGCAGGGAGGCCCGTTCATCAGGGGCACACGGAGCTTTGTTTGGCATCATCCTGTTCTTGTCATCAAACTGTGCATAGATGTTTAGTCTGTCTGGAAGGGAAGTGTTATTGTCCTTAACTCGAAAGGTTGACGTGACCCGTTATAGTCTTGATCCCTTGCCATGTGCCTCATGTCACAAGAATCCTTGTTTGGATGCAGAGATCCAGGCCCGTAGGTCTACTGTGCGTATCCCTGCTTTGCCTTCTGGATTGCATGGGTGAGTTCAGCCCTGGTTAATCTTAATGCCTTCCTATCCCTTGCCTTGAAGGAAACATCACAAGCTCTGAGAAGGGCCTGGATCTCTGCATCCAAAGATGGATTCTGGTTAGCCCTGGTTGTGAAGCATTTGATCCCAGTGACATCCTTAATGGACTTCCTGATGTAGCCAGTCACTGAGCTCGTGTACTCCTCTATGTTTACGTAGGTGGCCACCTCCCTGTAACAGCTCCAGCACGGTCTTAAAGCAGTCTTGCAGCACTGTTGTGCCCCCATACACCTCTCCCTTCAACCCAGCCACATCCTGATATGTGAACTAACCTAGTTCCGTTTGCCAGTGGTCTGAATGTCAGGGTTAGGACGGATATATGATCTGAGTAATCAAGGTGGGGGTGAGGTGCAGTCTTTATGCACTGGGGACGTTGGTGTACATCTGATCCAGGGTGTTCTCTCCTCTGGTGGCGAAGTTCACATGCTGTTGAAACCATGGTAAGACCATTTTCAGGTTGGTGAGATTGAAGTCGCCAGCAACAATCACTGTACCATCAGGGTGTGAAGTCTTGGCTTCACAGATGGCACCATAAAGCTCCTTCATGGCTTCACCCTCATTAGCCAAAGGTGGAACATAGACTACGGCAATCAGCATGGCTGAGAATTCCCTGGGCAGGTAGAAGGGTCTGTATTTCCACCAGGAGGTGGAAAGGCAAATCTAAATAGTTCATATGCATTATATGGTAGGTTATTGAGATGTGCAGAGCAACAAAGGGATTTAGGAGTTGTGGTAAATAGTACCCTCAAGGCTGATACTCAGGTAGATGGTGTGGTGAAGAAGGCATTTGGAATGTTGGCCTTCATAAATCGGAGTATTGAATTCAAGAGTAGGAAGGTTATGATGAAATTGTACAAGGCATTGGTGAGGCCAAATTTGGAGAACTGTGTACAGTTTTGGTCACCAAATTATAGGAAAGATATAAACAAGATAGAGAGAGTGCAGAGAAGGTTCACGAGAATGTTGACAGGATTTCAAGATTTGAGTTACAGGGAAAGGTTGTGCAGACTGGGGCTTTTTTCTCTGGAGCGTAGAAGATTGAGAGGGGACTTGATAGGTGTGTTTAAGATTTTAAAAGGGACAGACAGAGTAAACCTGGATAGGCTTTTTCAATTAAGAGTGGGGGAGATTCAAACTAGAGGGCATGGTTTAAGATTGAAAGGGGAAAATTATAAGGGGAACATGAGGGGAAATTTCTTTACACAAAGGGTGGTGGGGATGTGGAATGAGCTTCCGACAGATGTGGTCGAGCCGGGATCATTGGTTACATTTAAGGAAAGACTAGATAGTTACATGGATAGGAGAGGACTGGAGGGGTATGGACCGGGTGCTAGTCAGTGGGACTAGGAGGGTGGGGATTTGTTATGGCATGGACTAGTAGGGCCGAACTGGTCTGTTCTGTGCTGTAAGTGGTTATATGGTTATATGGATGTGCATTTCTTTGCTTAACTGAATGAGGCAAGCAAAGTAGGTATATTGAAGCAAGGCTGATGAAGGACAAGCACTGAGGTGAGAGGGCTAAATGTGTTTAACACAGAAGTCTGTTGGGGAAAATAGACAAGCTTTGCATGGGTGGGATGTAGAGGCATGCAAGGAGAGCAGGAAAAGAGATGGGGTTTTTGCAATAATAGCTGGAGGGTATCACAGTAGTCTTTGGAGAGGACAACTGTGTGGGGTGGTCACCTAGCAGTCATTGGGAGCTGGAGGATCAAATATGTAAAGAGATGGTAAAGCCTGTAAAAATAGCAAAGCTATTACTGTAGGCTAGGGGTGGCCAAACCTTCACATGCGAGCCATATATGGCTCTTGACATGTAATGTGCATCTCATGGAAATATGTTGGCTGAAGGAGATACCAGTGCTCCCAATGCCACTCTGGGACACTCCAAACCAGAGGATCCCGGGATGATCACAACCGAGCTGAGACAAGGAGAGGGAAGAGGGAGTGGGCACTGGAGTAACAGCCTCTGCAGAGGAGTGGCGCAAGGAGGACATACCGGAGTTGGGTTCTCCTCGCTCAGGCCAGGCAGCACCACAGCAGAGTGCCACCAACATGCAATATGAAATAGGAGGGTCCTCTGCAGAGGTTGGGAAACTGGGGCTGGGCCAGGAGAGCTCTGATGAGGCATATTCTGCCCCAGAGGTGTCTTTCCGAGGCAGGCACTCTGGCACAGGGAAGCAAGGAGACAGAGACAGGGAGATGGTCTCAATGAGGACATCATCCAGGCACCAAGCCAGGACAGAACTGGAGATGGCAGCAGCAATGAAAGATCTGTCAGTGGCCATCGGCAAGTCCTGGCCCTATCAGATGGAGAACCAGCACCAGACTGCAGAGGTTAGACCGCTCAATATCCCAGCCTCCACTCCCCCCCTCCCCATCCTGCCAGGGACTGGGGAGAGGGAAGCAGAGCTGTGGGCCGCCTGGCCTCACCCTGCTGCAGGAGGCAGCTTTGGATCTGGTCACTTTCCGCATTAAGCACTCAATTGTTAGCACTGCAATGGTGCTGGTATTTGCAGAGACCAGTGGCAGGAGGAATCATCCATCCAGCCCATCGAGCCTTCTCCCACATTCAGTGAGATCACAGCTGATCTGGCCGTTGTCCCAGCTCCACCTTCCCCCATAACTCTTAATTCCCCTACGATGTAAAAATCTCTGATTGTATCTGAAATATATTTAATGAGGCAGCCTCAACTTCTTCCTTAGGCAGAGATTTCCACAGAAAATCAGACAGGATTTTGACAATATTTGGTATGTGTATGTGCACTTTTTGATTATTGAAACTAATTCAAATTAGTAGTTTAAAAAGCTACATACATGAATAAAAGTTAAATAATATTTATGTAACATTTTTATAACAAAATATGCACGAGTAAAAATGTGAATAATTTTATTTTTGCCTTACGGCTCTCCAACATCTTAAGTTTATTGTATGTGGCTCTTGCATGAAGCAAGTTTGGCCACCCCCTGCTGTAGGCAATTTCAACTTCCTAACACTGACTGGGAATGTCAATGTGTCAGTGTTAGGGATTCGATGGAGTTAATTTTAAGTTCCAGAACTTTCTCCAGCAATATGTGGATAGGCTGCCTGGGAAGGGGTGATATTGTAATGGGGAGTAAAGCTGGTCAAGTAACTAGCCCAGTTATTGCTCCTGCCTTGCTGCTAAAGTTATCTCCAACCGCCCCTCTTTCACACGATTTTGGACGCAGTGTTATCTCCCCTACCCTCACCATGCTGAAGTGAGCTGCTCAAGGACTGGGGGGGGGGGGGGGGAGGGAGGTGGGGAGGAAAAGAAACAAGACACGGATTTTGCTTGATGGCTGAATAATTCTTCAAATTTCCAATCCACCGCAGAGCGCTGGTTCCTGAAACATCCTTATCTGCTCATTGTGTCCAAGGTTAGCTCAGAGCTGCATCGATGAGGTTGACAGTCACCCAGCATGGAAACAGGCCCTTCAGCTCAACTTGCTGACCAAAATACCCCACCCACACTGGTCCCTTTTGCCTGCCTCTGGCCCATATCCCTCTAAACCCTTCCAGGTCATGTACCATCCAATTTTATTTTAACATTATAATAGTACCTGCCTCAACCATCTCCGACAGCCCATTCCATGCACCCACCACCTACGGCGTGCAAAAAGTTACTCGTCAGGTTCCTGTTAAATCTCTCCCCCCTCACCTTAAACTCATGTCCTCTGGTTACTGAATCCTCTACTCTGGGCAAAAAAACTCTGCGCTCACCTAATTTATTCCTTTCAAGTGTTTCTGCCCTCTCCTACAACAGGTCTTGGGAGCAATCCACCCTTCACCCATCCAGGCCCATTTGCAGACATGACACTGGACTCCTCCTCACCCGATCCCTGAGCAGGAAGCCCACCTTGGACATGAACAACATGGAAAGATTCAATTGGGACCTCACTCTACCTCCAGGCTGATTGCCCGTTGTCCCGAATGGGTAATTCCTTTCCTCCATTACACCGACACCATTAACAGGCTTCTACAAAACCTTCAAACTCACCTTAATCCTGATTGCCCGTGGCATCGAGCCCTCTTTCTTGCCTTCCTAATTTATTTTCTATGCACCTCATTATACTGCAGTTGACCTTTGCCAGGACCAGTCTTATTTTTTAAAAAAAACAAGTTCTCTCTTCCCCCATTTAACTCTCTGTTTCAGACTTTTCAATAACTATACACTGAGTTATGGTCACTATTCCCAGGATGCTCCCCCCACTCAGACACCAAGATATGGTTCAGTGATTCCCAAATGGCATCAAAAGTCTCCCTGGGCACTGTCCAAACCCCCTCCACTTCATATCAAGGTATTCCCAGCTAATATTTGGGAAATTTGACCCCCCTACCACATTTTTAACCATGACCAATTGTCTGCTAACATACCTGTTAGTCCATTTCCTGTGAGCAGTCGGCACAACATTGTGGGTGAAGGGCCTGTACTGAGTTAGAATATTCTATGTTTAAAGACCACTGCGTGTCTGGAACAGGTTGCCAGAGGAGGAGGTTGAGGCAGGTACTGTTGGGGCAGATACCTAAATAGGAAGGGTTTAGCAGGATTTGGGCTAAAGGCAGGTGGGACTAGTGTGGATGGGATTGATTCATGTGAGGAAGCGAGTTTCTCCTGCCCCCCATCCCCAAGCTCTAACCCCCAGCTGGGCTCTCACCACTAGGGCTGGCAGTGGTCTAGGGTTTAACCCCCAGGGTTCCAGTCTCCCACATCTCCATCCCTTGGGCACCCATCTTCATATTAGTCAGCCGGTTGTCCCTTGGTGATGGGGCTTCCCTATCAGCCTGGCTTCACTGGACCCTTTACACAGACTGTTCAGCCCCTCTCCAGCATATTGTAAAGAGCTCATGAGAGATTTGCCCAGGCTACTGTGGAAAGTGAGGGAGGAGATTGCTAAGCCACTGGTGATGATCTTTGCACTTTCACTGGGGATAGAAGTACTGGAGGATTGCAAATGTTCACATTCAAGAAAAGGAGTAGAGATAACCCAGGAAATTATAGACCTGTTAGTCTTACTTCAGCAGTGTTTGAGAAAGATCCTGAGAGACATGATTTACAAGCATTTCAAGAGGCATAATCAGTACGACTTTGCTAGGGGAAGATCATATCTCACAAGCCTGAATTCTTTGCGGATGTCAAAAAGCTCATTGATGAAGGTAGAGCAGTGGATGTCATGTATATGGATTTCATTCAGGCTTCTGACAAGGTTCCCCAAACAAGGCTCATTTGGAAAGTAATGAGGCCTTGCTTTCTGAATAGAGAATTGGTTTGCCCATAGAAGGCAGAATGTGGTTGTCGATGGTTCATATTCTGCATGGAGGTTGGTGACAACGGGGATCTGTTCTGGGACCCCTTCCTTTGTGATTTTTATAAATGACTTGGATAAGGAAGTGGAAGGGTGGGTGTAAGGTAAAAACATCATGAGATGGGACCGGAGAAGGAGTCACCCAGTTCTAAGGAGTAACAGAATGCAGATGTGACCTTGTCCACTCAAGATAAGCTTTGCACTAACAAGAATGATGTGCAGCAGACTAACAGAGAAGGGTAGCAACAGCTAATTCATTGGACAATGTCATGGTATGATAATTTACTAAGTACGTATCCTGAGGTATAAAAAAAACACCACTTGCTGTTAACGGCAGAATGTGCCTTCTCCAACTAACACGGTTAGTTGCAAGTGTTACAATCCGGTAATAAAGAACAAAGAACCTTGATTTCAACTCAGTCTGGTGTCTGACTCACTCATTCATGAACAAAGCAGACTTAACATGGGTCAGTCAGTTTGTAGATGACACAGTAGTATTGTGGATGCTCTGGAGGGCTGCCAGAGGTTACAAAAAGATTGACAGGATGCAGAGCTGGTTTGAGAAATGGCAGGTGGTTGAACCCAGAAAAGTATGAAGTGGTTTATTTTGGTTGGTCAAATTTGAGGGCAGAACACAATGTTAATGGCAGGACTCCAAGCAGTGTGGATGAACAGAGGTCTTGGGATCCAAGGGACACTCAAAACTGCTGAACAGGTTAATAGTGTTAAGAAGATGTATGGTGTGTTGGCCTTCATTAATCTTGGGATCAAGTTCAAGAGCAACAAGGCAACATTGAAAGTCTACAAGTTCTTGGTTAGACCCCATTTGGAATATTATATGTTTAGTTCTTGTCATCTCAATACAGGAAGGATGTGGCTGCTATGGAGAGAGTGCATAGGAGATTTACAAGGATGCTGTCTGGATTGGAGAGCAGGCCTCATGAGGATAGGCTGAGCGAACTTGGCCTTTTCTCCTTGGAGTGACAGGATGAGGTGCACAACTGATATATGTGCACAAGATCATGAAAGGCATTGATCAAGTGGATACCCAGAGGCTTTTTGCCAGGGCTGAGATGGCTAAGACAAAGGGGTTTGGGAGTAAGTATGGGAACGACACAAGAGGCAAAGTTTTCACACAGAGAATGGTGCAGGCAGGTACAATAGGATCTTTTAAGATGGATACATGGAACTGAGAAAAATGGAGGGTTACGCAGTCAGCACAACAGGTCCATCGTGCTGTAAACTTCGAAGTTCCATATTCATGACCAACTGTGACCAAGCTGAGTGACACGGTAAAAGACTCCAAAACCCAGATACAACCAACCAGTTTACTGATCACGTTAACAGGTACAAATATTACAACAGAGGTGTGACGCAATACAGGACAGGGAAGGGGCCCCGGGGCCAGAGTCTGGAGAAGCAGAGGGCCATGCCCCGCCCATGGGCCCATGCCCCACCTATGGGCCCCGGAGGTGGTGCAGAGGAATTTGGCGTGGGATCCAGCTAGGACACCAAGACCCCGGTGCCTGTGCTCTTGCCACTGGAGTCAGTGTCCCGGGCTGAGCGATCCTCCTCGTTCATCAGCCGGATGTTGTACTTCTCCCGGTACTCTGTCAGCTCTCGGCCCTTACTCTGGATCTGGCTGTTCAATTTCTCGATCAGTTTCATCACCTGCAGGAAGTGGAGAAGGAGCGACAGCAACATCAGCTCAGCCAGATGCACCATAGCGCTGCACATACCCTGGGATGCCACAGGGAACCCCAACCTACGAGCTTTGGAATTCCAACCAAAGTGCCCTGATTGACTGTTCATGGGACTGACTCTTTAGCCCATGACAATTATTCACACCCACTCCAGTTTTCATCTCTTTCTCCACACCCAGGCACCAGGCAGCAACCATTAACCACCCATCCCGCACATCTTTGGGATGTGGGATACCCTGAGGTGGGGGGGGGGGGGTCCACAGGGAATATGCGTAAAGTGAGAGAGCGAGCGTGAGAGCAAGATGGGGATCAAATCTGGGTCTCTTTCAACATTATCATAGAACCACAGAACACTGCAACATGGAAACAGGACCTTTGGCCCATCTAGTTGGTGCTAAACCATCATTCTGTCTGGTCCCATCGATTTCCATAGTCCTCCCATCCATGGACCCATGCAAATCTTTCAATATCAAAATCTAACCCACATTCACCATCTCAGCTGGCAGCTCGTGCTACACTCTCTCCACTCTGAATGAAGGAGTTGCCTCTAAACTACTGTTTATCCATGTTTCCTAGGACTTGATCAGCCAACTTCAATGGGAAAAGCCTGCTTGCTAAAGTCTTTAATCCCTGGAGCATTAGAGAATGAGGGGAGATTTAATAGAGGTAGACAAAATTATGAGGAGTATAGAGTACACACAAGCAGGCTTTTTCCACTGAGGTTGGGCAAGACAAGATGATATGTCTACAGGGTGAAAGGTGAGATATTTAAAGACAATATCAGGGGGAAGCTTCACACAGAAGGGGTTTTTTACACTGAAAAACCGTGTTATTGCTGTATGCACAGAACTGAAAAAAGCCACCTCTGTGTGCCCATTGAGACTACCTAAGTTGCCGGATCGAAGCCAGGTAAGTATAGACCCTTAATCCACCCTCAATGCTTTCACAAGAGTGCTTGAAAGGTGGATAAAACTCTGCTTTCAAGCACTGTGCAAAAGGGGCTAAAGAGTGGTGAGAGTGTGGATCTGCCATCTTAAGTGGGGAATACAAGTTTGTTTTTGACATTTAAGAAACTTTTGGATAGGTTCACGAGAGGGGATGGAGGGCTATGCTCCAGAGTCAGGTCAATGGAACTAGGCAGAATAGTTTGGCTTGGACTAGATGGGCCGAAGGGTCTGTTTCTGTGCTTCACTGTTCTATGGAGCTAGAAGGCAGTGGCACTACCCACTGTGCCTCACACATTTTGTGGCAGCGGAAGGAGCATCACAACTCAGCACCAAGATAAGGCCGAGGTGGAGACGTTGCTGACATTAACAGGAAGATACTGAAGGATTGTGGTCTCTCCTCTTCCTCCCTGGCTGTAGAAAGGAGAATCAAACCTGGCAGCTCAGACTCAGAACCAACAAGAGCAGCACTGAAACCAAGGAGGTGAAGGGGAATGGTCAGCAGGTGTTTCTGTAACTGGAGCTTGTCCACAGGATGTGTCCCCCATCCCTCTTTGCTGTAATGATTTAGAACTAAACACAGGTCAAAGATGGTGCAGGCAATGCTGTTAAACAACAAAGTCTGCAGCCGTTGAGGTCAAGGGAGGTACACAAATGCACCGGAGAAACATCCATAGGAAATAGTGGGCAACCAACCTTTCAAGCCTGAGCCCTTTATCAAGGCACGAGCAAAAACAGGTAGGCGCCTGAATAAAAACATGGTGGGGGGGAGGGGGGTGGGAGGAGAGGAAGGGCAGAGGGAAGAACCCAGGTCATAGTAGATATAGGAAGGAGTGTAGAAGAAAAAAGCTGAAAAGTGGAAGGGAAAGGAGTGGGGAGCTGGAGGAAAGGAGACAGACGCAAAGCAGGAAAGTGTAGGTTGATGTTAATGCCATCTGGTTGCTGAAGGCACAGATGGAACTCAAGGTGTTCCTCCAATGTGCTGGTGGCCTCCATTAGCAGTGCACGAGGCCATAGACGTGTCATTTTGGCAAAGGGGTGTGGAATTGAAATATTTGCCCCCAACCCGCCCCCCCCTCCCCCACACACCTGCCTGCCTGCTTTTGCTTATTTGTGACCAAGAGCCCAGGACCAAAATGTTGGTTGCCCTTTACATCCTGTGGATGCTGAATGATCTAGTGAGTTTCTCCTGCAATTGTAGACATTGTGTGGGCAAACAGCAGTGAGAGTGTGTCGGACTGACAGTGGAGGAGGGGAGAAGTAGCGAATGCACTTTAATAGGGTGATGCAAAGTGGCAAAGGATGTAGAGCAGCAAAGAGTACATCTGTCCTCAAAGGGGCATGGCAGCCCGATACAGTTATCAAACAGGCAGACAGGATATGGCTTCAGGAAAGGGGTTGTCAACTCGAGAGGTGCAGAGGAGATTCACCAGAAAGTTGCCAGGACTCGGGCAGGCTAGCTCTTTATTCTTTGGAGTGCAGGTGGATGAGGGGATGATTTTTCAGAGATGTACAAAATAATGAGGGGGGGGGGGTGGAAAAGAGAGGGTGAATGCAGAGTCTTTGGCCCAGAGTCTGGGAACCAGTAGAGATTTAAGGTGGGAGAGGGGGAAAAGAATTAACAGGAACCACAGAAGGTGGTGGTTGTATGGTATGGGCTGGCAGAAGAGATGGTTGAGGCAGGTACTGTGCAACGTTGAAGAAACATTTGGATGGATACATGGTTAGGATGTTTAGAGGGATATGCGACGAGTGTGGTAGGACAGTTTGATCAGCAAAAACAAGTTGAGCCAAAGGCCCTGTTTTCACACTGGATGACGGTGGGTGTGTATGGGGGCAGTGCTGGAAACATGCCCTATCTGGACCCTGGCGACAATTCTAGCCACTATGTCCTAGAACAGAGTGGGAAGGGGTGGGGGTGTGTGCCTCCTCACCTGTTGTCGGTTGTTCTCCAGGGCTGGGAGAACTTCTTTCACCGTCCGCTCCACCAACACCCCTCCCACCATGCGGTAACACTTGCGGCTGGGGTCCACCTCCACCAGTGTGTCAATGACCAATCTGTAGGGGAAGGGCACAGAAGGTGTTGCTGTGGCTGCTGGCTCACTGTCTCCCGTGAGATCCTCCAACCCAAACTGGAACTCAGAATCCCACCACACATCCCCAAAATCCTGCCGAGGGACAACTCCTCTTCGCCCCCCCCACCAACCTTCTACACCCCACCTTCCCCCAACACCCCCACATTGAGCCCCAGTCTCTCTCAACCCCCACCAATCTCTAACACCCCAATGAGCCTTGGTCTTCCTTTGACCTGACCCCAACACCAACCACTGGTTTCCCTACACCCTCTGTCTTTCTCTTCACCGACAATCAAAACAGACGGAACTCAAGGATGCGTGTTTAGCCCACTGTTGTACTCACTGTACACCCATTTCTGTGGCCAGACACAATTCAAATGCTATCTATAAATTTGCCAATGACACCAAGGTTGTCGGTAGAATCACAGATGGCAATGAGGAAGTGTTCATGAGGGAGATCGATCAGAGAGTTGAGTGGTGTCACAGCAACAATCTTGGATTCAACAACAGTAAAACTAAGGTTGTAGTTGCGGACTTCAGGAGAGGGAAATCAAGAGAACGTAATCTGGTCCTCATCGAGGGGTCAGTAGTGGAAAGGGTCAAGAACTTCAAATTCCTGAGTATCAACATCTCTGAAGATCTGTCCTGGCTCCTCCATGTCAATACAATCACAAAGAAGGCTCGCCAGCTGGTATGCTTCATGAGGAGTTTGAGGAGATTTGGCCCATCACCAAAGACTTGTAAATTTCTAAGGATGTCCCGGGTAGAGCATTCCTACTGGTTGCATCACTGTCTGGAATGGAGGTGCCAATGTACAGGACAGGTAAAGACTACATACAGAGGGTTGTGAACTCAGCCAGCACCATCACAGCATAGTCTTCACCCCATCAAGAGCATCGACAAGAGAAGGTGTCTTAAGAGAGCAGCCTCTATCCTCAAAGACCCTCACTACCCAGGCACACTACCCTCTGCACACTTACCATTAGGAAGAAGGTACAGGAGCCTAAAGACGAGCACCCACCTGCACTAGGACAGCTTCTTCCCTCAGCCATCAGATTCCCAAATGGACAATAAACTACAGACACTACCTCACTTTCTCCTATTTTTAATCACTCATTTAAAATATAATCTGGAGCAATATTTACACCTGTGGAGCAGGTGTAAGCATCCCCAATGACTTAAATTCCATAAGGCTTTCAGAAAATCCAAGTAAATCGATTCTTTTTGTCTGCAGTGATGAGTTAAAGAAATTCATTCATGTCTCTGTTCTAAAGGGATGTGTTTGTATTGAAGCTATGGCCTCTGGTCCCAGAATTCCCCACCACAGGAAACATCTTCACATCCACTCGATCCAGCCCTTTCAGTATTCAATAAGCACCCCTCCCCCATTCATTCTTCCAACTCAAGGGAGTGGAGACCCAGAGCCAACATGCACTCCTCATAGGTTTAACCCTTTCATTCCAGAGTTCATTGTTGTGAACCTCCTCGACCCTCTCCAACCATCCTTCGATAAGGAGCCCAAAACTGCTCACAATATGCGATCTGACCACTGACTTGTAAACCCTCAATATCACATCCCTCCTTTTTTATTCCATCTCTCTCAAAATGAATGCCAGCATTGCATATGCCTTCCTTACTACCAACTCTACCTGTGTTGACCTTTAGGGACTCATAGGTCCTTCATCACCTCCAATTTATGAACTCGTCCATTTAAAAAAGTTGACGCCTTCATTCCTTCCACCAAAGTACATGATCATACACTTCTCTACATTGTATTCCAAATGTGTTTAAGATCTTCTGCAGGCAGTGCTTCCTCAACACATCCTCTTCCTTCCTCCTCTCCTCATATTGTTTGCAAACTTGGCCATAAATTCTATCATCTAACTCATATAATGTGAAAAGCAGTTCTAGCACCAAGCTCTGTGGAACACCACTAGTCACTGGCAGTTAACCAGGAAATGCCCCTTTTATTTCTACTCTTGCCTCGTGCCAGTCAATCATCCATTCATGCTCAGTTCAATGCTGGAGAAACTCAGCAGATCAAACTCAGCAAAGCAAATACATAACAACATTTCAAGCTTGATCCCTTCATCAAGGTATGAGCAAAATTACCTAAAATGGATGAGGGGGGGGGGGTGGGGGGGTGGCTTGGGAGGAGGGGGGGGGGAGAAAAAGTCACTGTATATGTGTGAAAAATAAATAGTGTATATCATGGCTAATGTGATTTATGGTGTGAAAAATAAAAAATTTTAAAAAAAAGGTATGAGCAAAATGTGGGCAGGTGCCCAAACAAAATTGTGGGGGAGCAGTCCCACAGGCAAGAGGTAATAGGTGGATAAGGGAGGGAGGGCACACCAGCAAATAAAAGGAAGCTTCTGTGGATGTATGGAAAGGGATGGAGCTGGAAGAAAGAAGACAGAAGAATGGGGAAAGATAACAGGGAGTGGGCTAGCAGCAACCAGAGAAGTTACTGTTAATGCCATTGGGTTGGCGAGCACGCAGATGGAAAATGAAGTTTGCTACCCCAATTTATCAGATTTCTGGTTTGAGTGCAGATGAGGCCATGGAGAGATGTCGTCACGGGAATGGGATGCAGTATTGAAATGGTTGGCCATTAGAAGATGCGGAAAGATCAAAATTGAGAGAAAGGCATAGAATCCTTGCAGGGGACTGGGTGTGAAGGTAGTTGTGGGGGTGAGCAGGTTTGTAAAAAATCTGTAGGAAGTGTCTCCCGAGATGGAGACAAATCAAGATGGGGAGAGCATCACCAGAGATGGACCAGGTGAATTTGAAGTCAGGCTTTAAGTTACTGCTACCCCTTCTACCCATGCTACTATCTTTGATGTAATACCATGAGCAAATGAGAATTTATTGTTATGAAAGTCAGTGTTTGCAGCAGCATCTTAGTGCAAACATTCATATTCTAACCATCTTACAACATTACTATATAAAGAAATGCACAAAAAGTAAGGCAGTGTCTTTGGTTCATTGATCACTCAGGAAGGAATCTGATGGCATCAAGGAAGAAGCTGTCCTTGTGCCAGAGTCCTTGACTTAAGACTCATGTAGCTTTCACCCCGGATAGTAGCAGAGTGAAGAAGGCCTGGCCTGAGTGCTGGGGGTCTTTGGGGATAGAAGCTACTTTTTTCATGAAGATGTCTACGATGATGTCGCAGGCCGAGTTTATTCTTGTCCTGAGAGTTGGCGTCTCCATATCAGGCGGCGATGCAACCAGTCAGAATGCTCTCCACGGTACACTTGTAGAAATTTATGAGTCTTTGGTGACCTACCGAATCTCCTCAGAAAGTATAGCCTGCAAGCCTTCTTCGTGATTGCATGAACGTGGAGGCTCCAGGACAGACCCTCGGAGATGGTGACACCCAGGAATTTGAAGTCCTTGACTCTTACCACTACTGAGCCCTCAATGAAGACTGGGTGGTGTTCCCCTCACTTCCTCCTGAAGACCACAATCATCTCCTTGGTTCCTCATATGCAGTACATTGTAAAAGGCTTTCAGAAATTTTTGTCTGTCCTCCTGTTTGACGCTCCAACAAGTTTGTTAGGCCAGAGCCCCCCTCCATGCTTCTTTTACCATGATCGCCCTCTAACCCACTCCCGCAGTCCTGGTACTCCCATGGCCATCCACCTGCCACCGATACCCCCGTCCCCCTCCGCCTTGCCCCCCCTCACATCCCTCCCTAACGCCCCGACCGCGCACGGGTCTCTCGACATTCCTGGGCCCGGCCACACCTACCCGTGCTCCGCCAACTCCTGCTCCAGCTCTGCCCCCTTCCCGACCAAACGGCGCTGCTCCTGCCGCAGCCGGTTGAAACCGGCTAACACCTGTTCGGGACTGGGCCCGGAGCCTGGGGCTCGGGCCCGGCCCCCCGCCTGGTTAACAGCGGCAATACTCCCACCAATTCCCCCTCCGCTCTCCATTCTGCGGAGGCGGCGACTGCGCAGTCGCCACTGTGCCGGCTTTTATATGGTGCTTGAGGTGGCCGCAGATATCTGGACCTTCCTATTTTATCAGGTGACAAAAAGATAGAGCGAATGGCTTTTTGTGTCTTTATTACTGGAAGAAATCTGTTTGAATTATCCTTAATCTTCTGTTTCCCCTCACACACCACCCTAAGTAATCCCTATGCCATTGGTGCTCTGGGATTAGTAAGGGACTGCTTAAAGTGGGATGTGTGATTAAAAAAAGGGTTGCTCTAGACCCAATGGTTACTGAAATATTTTAATATGAAAGAATCTGGTTCAAGCATATTCTGGCCGCCTCATTCACCCATCAGGTCCCATCGCACGTTCGGGTCGTAGATTTTGGGATAAGGCACTGGAGCGGCCACCTCAAATGCGTGTGGAACAAGACCCCAACCGTCATCTTGGGTCACAGCGGCCATTTTCCTCTCTCACTAATGTGTCTTCTACAGGCTTGCAGAAGGATCAGCAGGTAATTTTTCCGGCGCCTTCGTCCTCCATCCAAATATTTAAAGCCTTCTCGGTTAGAAGAGCGCAGAGATATTTTCAGTCAGGCTAGTCTACTATGATAGAGGACCCTAATCCCCCTTCACTTGGGCGTGGGCTGTTGCCATGACGGCTTTAGGAGCAGCCAATCAAAATGTGTTATATTTGAATATGCCAATTTTACACGGTCCCCGCCTCTTTGTTGAACACTGATTTCCACCTTCCACCCTTTGACCCCAGCCTGCCTCCCTAACCCTGACCTTTGACCCTCACCTTCCCACTTCATTCCCTTCACCACCTCCCTAACCTTTCACCCTTATCCTACCATTTCGCATCCACCAAGTCGGCACCCACGCCGGGCCCATTGGTTGGGTTGTGGGTTACACCTCTGGGCGCATACCGGGTGCTGCGTACACTGGCTCTGGGTGCACACCAGCTCCAGGCGCACACCAGGTGCTTCGGGCTCCGGGTGCACACCAGATCCAGGCGCACAGCGGGTGCTGCGGACACTGGCTCCAGGTGTACTCCAGCTCCAAGCGCACAGCAGGTGCTGCGGACACCGGCTCCAGACGCGCTCCGGGTGCTGCGGACATCGGGTACTGCGAACACTGGCTATGGGTGGACACTAGCTCCAGGCGCGCTCTGGGTGCACACCAGCTCCCGGCGCGCCGGGTGCTGCGGACACCGGCTCCGGGTGCACACCAGCTCCAGGCGTACACCGGGTGCACACCAGCTCCAGGCGTACACCGGGTGCACACCAGCTCCAGGCGTACACCGGGTGCACACCAGCTCCAGGCGTACACCGGGTGCACACCAGCTCCAGGCGTACACCGGGTGCACACCAGCTCCAGGCGTACACCGGGTGCACACCAGCTCCAGGCGTACACCGGGTGCACACCAGCTCCAGGCGTACACCGGGTGCACACCAGCTCCAGGCGTACACCGGGTGCACACCAGCTCCAGGCGTACACCGGGTGCACACCAGCTCCAGGCGTACACCGGGTGCACACCAGCTCCAGGCGTACACCGGGTGCACACCAGCTCCAGGCGTACACCGGGTGCACACCACCTCCAGGCGTACACCGGGTGCACACCACCTCCAGGCGTACACCGGGTGCACACCACCTCCAGGCGTACACCGGGTGCACACCACCTCCAGGCGTACACCGGGTGCACACCACCTCCAGGCGTACACCGGGTGCACACCACCTCCAGGCGTACACCGGGTGCTGCGGACACCGGCTCCGGGTGCACCCCAGCTTCAGGCGCACACTGGGTGTTGCGCACCCCGGATGATGGAGGCAGGACACGGTATCTCCTTTCCCCGCCGCAGCTCAGCACCTCTCCTCCGCCCTCATGAATGGTCACAATCTCTCCCTGACGGTGGACCATTGCTGTCGCCCCCCTAGCCCGGCCTGACGTCACGCAGCAGGCTCGTGCACCTGTTCCACCACATCGCACAGCGCGGCTGACCTGCAGCAGCGAGCCCGCCCGCTCCTATCAAGGGAGAGGGACTTGAATGGGGAAAAGAAATAAGAAAAAACATGGCCACGCACGGCCTATGGACCCCGGGACCATGTACAGCTTTCTGCTTACACCCCCACATGGTGGACAAATTAACGTCTGGCTCCAGGTGGCGCAGGACGGACGACAGAGAGCTTAAAAGCCGGACTGTCCGTCTTGAAACCGAACATCTGGCCACTTCACCCCTTCAGAATCCTGATTTTTGACTTGCGACCCTGCATTGCACTAGCCTGGCTGTGCCCCACGACCTCTCCCTTGCATTTTCATGACCCTTGACCCCAGCTTCCCATGACATTGAACCCACCCCTCGACCATCCCACCTTCCCATGACCCTTCCAACCGATTTTGCCCCTCCACATTTTGAGCATTTCAAAATTCATGTATTGTCATGTAATAAAACAGAAAATGTAACATTGGTGTAATGTTCCACCAGACAGATTTGCCATCAGCAAAATTGCACAGCGCCCCTTACAGCCAGAGAAAGAGGACCAAATAAGAGAGTCCCCCCCCCCCCCGGGGCCATGGAGTGTCCATGGATTCGCCTCCAGCACTCCAACAGCCTTCAGTCTTAACCAGTTCTCAACCTTTTTCTTTCCCCTCACACACCACCCTAAGTAATCCCTATGCCATTGGTGCTCTGGGATTAGTAAGGGACTGCTTAAGGTGGGATGTGAGTGAGAAAAAAGGGTTGAGAACCACTGCTCTAGACCCAATGGTTACTGAAATATTTTGCTTGTCCCATTTCCTTTGGAGTTATGAAACCATGGACATAACGAGTCAATTAGGTGCAATTAAAGCAGTGGTTTTCAACCTTTTTCTTTCCACCCACATACCACCTTAAGCAATCCCTTACTAATCCCAGAGCACCTATGGCATAGGGAATACTTAAAGTGGTATGTCAGTGGAAAGAAAAAGGTTGAGAACCACCCATCAGCAACCTGAGCTCTGCCATGATCAGGACCCCTTGGCATCCCTTCACATCTCATTTCCGATACTTGATACCCCTTCAGCCAGTTCCCAGCAGCCCTCAGCTTGGTGTGCCCTTTGACCGCAATCGCCAACAGCCGGCATCTTGGGCCCAGACACCCTGGTCGTGAGATTTTGAAATAAACCCCCATCGGATCCTTTAACGGCTGTTTAAAGCCCACACAGAGCAGTCAGAATGGGCGGTTGGACCCCTGCAGGGGAGTCCTGTGATTTCGCTCCCACTTCTCCACCATTTCCGTTGTGAACCTGGCTCCAACCTTGATCCCACATCCCTCAGGATATCCCCCCCCCCCCCCCACATCCCACTCCCATCTCCTGCTGCTTGTGACTCCCTTAGCCCAGCCCCCTCCTGCTTCACCCCACCCACACGGTCCCTCCGCTTCCTGTGATCCTGGCGCCCCAATCCTTCCCTGAGTTCAGGATTTTAACTTGAGGAGCTGTCCCATCTCTTTCTGAAACTACTCCAGAACTGATGCTGTGGTAGCTAATATAACGAAGGCAGTGTGCAGGGGGTTTGCAGTCAGGTGGGGCATTGCGTGGATGAGGGGTGTTGGCACAGGAGAGGAATGTTAGGATGAAGGTGACTGAATAGTCGAGGGTGGTGAGGAGGAGTGGCCATGCAGGGGGCAGCTGGGTGGTTTGCCAGCAATGAGGGTGGGGAAAGGGATATTTGCATGAGGAGGAAATTATATTGAAGCTTGTTAGGGGGGTATATGGGCCTGGGGGGGGGGAGGAGAGGGGATGGGGAGTGAGGAGGGTGTGGAGAGGAACAGCATAGGGTAGGGAGGGAGGGGAAGGGGATGATAACAGGTGGGGAGGGGGAGGTGAGGTGTAGGGAATGAGATGGAAGGTCTGAGGAGGGATAGCATTCGAGGAGTAGGGGAGGGGAAGGGAATGGAGGAGAAGGGAGGGGGAGAGGAAGGAGGAAAGGGGACAAAGGGAGCGGAGGTGAGATGGGGATAGCATGGAAGAAGGAGGGGAAGGAGGAAGGTGGAACACAGGGAGAGGAGGGAAGGGAGGGAGGATCGAGGGGAAGAGGGAGGGAGGGGTGTGAGTATGGGGTCCACTCTCTGCTGCTCTCCCACAGGGGCCTGGCCATGTCAGCAGTGAAGAGGTCTCTGATCGGGGTGTGCCAGCTGAGCTCAACGGGGGACAAGAAGCACAACTTCCGGGAGTGTGAGCGGCTGGTGAGGGAGGGGGTGGAGAGGGGGGCTTGCATGCTCTTCCTGCCCGAGGCCTTCGACTACATAGCATCCAGCACTGAGGAGACCCTCCAGCTCGCTGAGACCCTGGAGGGGGAGGTGGTGCAGAGATATTGTCAGCTGGCCAGGTAACGGGGCAGGGGTCTGCCCATCCACTGTACTCTGACCCCATCCCCATCGTTGGCCCATCCACCACTCCCCAACTGTAGCCCTATCCCCCATCTTGTCCCCTCTTCCCTATCCCCGCACCCTCATTCCCATCGGTCACTGCCATCCTGTCCCCATCCCCCATCGCTGTTCCCTCTCCCCATTTTCCATCCACATTCAAATCCCATTCTCTGTCTCCAATCTCACCCCTCTCGCCCCTTCCCCCTCTTTCTGCTTTGCTGCCCTAAGCCTCCCTCCATCAGTATCTCTCCCTCTCACCCCCTCCCCTCTCGCATTCCTCTCTTCTCACTTCCCACTCTTACCCCACACTCCCCTTCCTCCACTCTCTCCCCCTTATCTCCCCCTCCCTTACCCTTCTCCCTCTCTCTCCCCATCCCACCATCTCCCTTTTCTATTTATTCCTGCACTGCTTCCCTGAGTCTTCCTCTACCATCTCTCTCCCCCTCTCATCCCTCTCTCCCTCCCTCCCTTGCCCTGCTCTCACCCCACATTCTCCCTATTCTCCACTCTTTCTCCCCTTCCTCCCTCACTCCCCACTCTCTCCCCATCTGTCCCCTCTCTCCCCCTTCTCCCTGCACCATTGTCCAGAATCTCTTCCTCCCCCCTCTCCCCCACCTCCACTGCACATTCAACCCCCCCCCCCCATCCCACTACAAGAGTATGTTGCCCTGCAGGGAGACCGGTGTCTGGCTGTCCCTCGGTGGGTTCCATGAGCGAGGACCGGACTGGGAACGGGACCGGCGGATCTACAACACCCACCTTCTGCTCAATGAAGCGGGTATGGGGCAGCGTCGATCCTAGGCTGGGGTGGGGAGAAACTCCCAGCCTGTCAGGGGGAGGAGGGGAATAGACCCCAGGCTGTGTGGAGGAGAGCATAGGCTCCCCAGACTATAGCAGTGAGGTGGGGGGGGGGGGGGGGGAATGGGAAATGAGAACCCAGACTGAAGAGGATGGGAATGGGGAGGAGTCTGGAGTCCAAGCTGAGGTTGAAGGGAAGGGTGTTTGTGCTGTGGGGCAGGGGCTATGTGGTGTCATGGACAGGTCCGTCGTGTGGGGGACGTTGTCTGTAGTGTAATGGATGGGGTCCATGCTGTGTGGGTGGGGGTCTGTGGTGTGGGGGAGGGTCAGGGGTCCACGGTGTCATGGACGAGGTCCATGCTCTCTTGCTGAGCCACCTCTACCTTTCTCCAGGACAGATCGCTGGGCTCTACCGCAAGGCACACCTGTTTGACGTGGACCTGAAGGGTCATGTATCCCTCAACGAGAGCAGCTTCACCATCCCTGGACCACAGATCGAGCCTCCCGTCGCAACCCCGATAGGCAAGGTAAGAGGGTCAGTGCAGAGGGAGTTTCCCCCTGGGTTTGACCTATGCCCTGGAAATGTGTGATGGGATGGTGTAGAGGGAGCTTCCCATGGGTCTGATCTGTGCCCTGGGACTGTGTGTAGAGGAAGCTTCCCCATGAGTCTGTCCCATGCTCCGGGAGTGTGTGATGGAACGGTACAGAGGAAGCTTCCCCCTGGGTTTGACCCATGCCCCGGGAGTGTGTGACAGGACAGTGTGGTGGGAACATTCCCCTGGGTCTGACCTGTACCCTGAGAGTGTTTGATTGGATAATGTCGAAGGAACTTTCCCCCTGAGTGTGACCTGTGCCCTGGAACCATGTGATGGGACGATACAGAGTGAACTCCCTTTGGGTCTGACCCATACCCCGGGAGTGTGTGACTGGATGGTGTAGAGGGAATTTCCCCTGGGTCTGATCTGTGCCCTGGGACTGTGTGTAGAGGTAGCTTTCCCCTGGATTTGACCCATGCCCTGGGAGCGTGTGATGGGATGGTGTAGAGGAAACCTCTCCCTGGGTCTGACCTGTGCCCTGAGAGTGTGTGACTGGATGGTGTCGAAGGAACTTCCCCCTGAGTGTGACCTGTGCCCTGGGAGTGTGTGACGGGATGATACTGAGAGAACTCCTTTTGGGTCTGATCCATACCCTGGGAGTGTGTGACTGGACGGTATACCGGGAACTTCACTCTGGCTCTGACCCATGTGGGCCTTCTCTTGCACAGATTGGACTTACAATTTGTTATGACCTCCGATTCCCAGAAATTTCCTTGGCCCTAGCCGCTGCTGGGGCAGAGGTCCTCACCTTCCCTTCTGCCTTCACAGTGACAACCGGCATGGCACACTGGGAGGTGAGCTATCTCCATTGTATTTCAGCTGTGAAGTATTACTTTTCAATGGTGGTGTGTGTGGTGGGTGGGTATAATGAGGGGGGGTTAGAACCATAGAACATTACAGTACAGAAACAGGCCTCTTCGGCCCTTCTAGTCTGTGCCGAACCATTTCTTTGGCCTAGTTCCACTGACCTGCACCCAGTCTATAGCCCTCCATATTCATACATCCATGTACCTGTCCAAATTCTTAAATTTAAAATTGAGCCCACATTCACCATTTCAGATGGAAGCTTGTTCCACACTTCCACCACTCTCTGTGTAAGGAAGTTCCCCCTCATGCTCCCCCTAAACATTTCCCATGTCCTCTGATTCATATCTCAGCTACCCTCAGTGGAAAAAGCCTACTCTGTCTATCCCCCTCATAATTTTAAATACCTCATTCTTCTATGCTCCAGGGAATAAAGTCCTAACCTGTTTAATCTTTCCCTATAACTCAGTTCCTGAAGTCGAGGCAACTTCCTAGTAAATCATCTCTGCCCTCTTTCCATCTTACTGATATCTTTCCTGTAGTCAGGTGACCAGAACTGCAAACAATGCTCCAAATTTGGCCCCACCTTATACAACTTTACCTTAACATTACAATTCCTGTACTCAATGCTTTGATTCATGAAGGCCATTATGCCAAATGCTCTCTTTACAACCCAATCCACCTGTGATGCAACTTTCAGGGAATTATTTATATGTATTCCCAGATCTCTCTGTTCAACCGCACTCCTCAGAGCCTGACCATTTACCATGTATGTCCTCCCTTCTTCTCCTCCTCTCCCACCCTCTCTTTCCCCACTTTGTCTCCTCCTCTCTCACACCTATCTCTCTCCCCTCTTTCTCCTCCTCCCATTTACCCCATCATTCCCCTTCACCTCTTTCTCTTCCCTTTCTCTACCCACCCTGCTCCCCTCCCTCTCCTCTTTTCCACCCTGTACCACTGCCCTGACCCTCTTCCTTCCACAGCCTCTCCTGCGGAGCCGTGCCATCGAGACCCAGAGCTACGTGGTGGCAGCAGCGCAGACGGGCCGACACAACGTGGGCCGGAGCTCCTACGGCCACTCACTGGTGGTGGATCCATGGGGATGCGTGCTGGCCCAGTGCGGACAGGGTCCCGGGCTCTGCTGCGCCCTTATAGACCTGGACTACCTGTGCCAGCTGCGCCGACAGATGCCCCTGGCGCAGCACCGGCGCCGCGACCTGTACGGGGCAGTGGGAGCCTGCCCCCAGACCCACAACCTCTGACCTTGCTATAAAGCAGTCCAGAGCTACAATCCAGCCTTCCAGGTTTGTCTTGCAGAGAGACAAGACCTGTTAGTGTACATATTAGTTTATTAAAGCTGTCTTATACTCGCACTGCTGGTGTGGATATTGTCAGTACATGTCCATCTGTCTGCACCCTGCCCCGGCCACTCAGCTTGGGATCCTCTCCACCTGGACAGCGATTTCCCCCCCCCCCCCTTGGTCGACAGTAAACACTGAATCCAAACCTATCTCTGCTCTCTCCTTTGTCGACACCACTTTGCCTCCATTACCTTGTGCTGTGTCGGTTTCATAATCTCCTTATCAGAGGTTTTCTGTAAGTCCAAACAACCACAATTACCTTATCAATTCAGTGGTTACACCCTGACCAACCCCGGGGTGATAAATCCAAACCGACTGTGCCATTATTTTCCATGGTGTGTGACGGTGCAGTTGCTGTCAGTCTGTGGGAACGCTGTGGGAGCAAGGAAATTCACCTATGCCTCCTGCCAGCAGTCCTGTCCTAGAGAGGGCATCCTGCTCCCACTCACCTCCCCATTGAATCTGATCACTTTCTCTACTCTCTCTATCAATTTCTGGGGTGAAAGAGAACTTGGGTGGGTGAGGGGGGGGGGAGAGTTTGAGAATGGGGAGGAACAGATTAGAGATGGAGGGAGTGAAAAAGATAGGGAGGATGAGAGAGGAAAGGGTGAGAGAGAGAGAGGGGGGGAGAGTGAGCTGGAGAAAGAGTGTTTTGGAGGAGTAGCACTGTGGGCATCCTGGATTTCCAGTATTTCTGATGCAGGTGAGGCCATTTGGTCCATGCTGTTCTAGCCTTCCGCACTGGGTATGTGTCCCCACATGCCCTGGTTTTTCAACCCCACTCTCTCCTCAGTACTGGTTAATGGTGGGGAAGGTCTCTGCCTCCATGTCCTGTCAGTCCCAGAGCCTCACCTTCTGGGGAAACCCCCCCTCCCTCCTACCCCCTCCAGTCCTCACCCCCAGTTCCTGGACATCTTGACCCACTGCTCAGGGAAGTCGCTCCATCCCATTGACTTGGGATCTCCCATCATTTACCTCAGCCCCACCCAGACTGCTGTTCTGGGGGTGGGGTGGGAAACAACCTCATCCTCTCCAAACCTTCACATTGTCAACATTCCAGTGCTGGTGACCCCTGGTATATTCCCCCACCCTGCACTCCGGGGAGGGGTGACTATGATTTTTGCTTGTACCCTGTCTGGTTCCAGCTCCCTCTCCCTGCTCTTGTGCTGCTGCTCATAAGGCGACTCTCCCACTCCGCTTCTGGGGGTCCTGGAGTGACCGATGAGGTTAGTGTGGGATCTGCAGACTCTGCCACAGACAGGACAGGAAATGTGTGACGGGGCGGATAGGCGGGGAGTTTGTGAGCAGGTGGGCTCCTTCCACCACTAACACAGGTCTGTGTGTTCCAAATCCCATCTCAATCCCATCCTAAGTGTCCCCTCCCTGAGTGTCTCAGATCAAATATTCCCTGGAGCCAGTGGGGACATTGTGTTTCTTCACAGATCACATCCTTGAATCTTTCCCTCTACCTGCCCGGGGACCTCAGCCTGTGGCAGAGCTGTTCCGGGAGTCTGGATCCAGGTCTGATCTGACTAGTGGACTGACTGGGTGTAACTGGGACCTCAGTGCGGGGGTCGTTGGCCTGGGACAGGACACTGATATTGGTTCACTAATCCTCCCAGAGGACTTTGTGGGATCTCTCCAGTTCCTTTGTGGGTAATCTGGCTCTCTGGAGTGGTTAGGAGAAGAGGAATCATTGCTGCCTAGGAGACCAAACATCTGGTGCCAGGCCTGAGGTTCAGACATTTAGACTCCCTGCCCCTGGATGGCCTATTGACAGTAGTGGTAGGAGTCACGATCAACCAGATGTGGCTCTGAGTGGTTGGAAGCAGCTGTCTCCAGACTATCGTACAGCATGGACACCCTACCCCACTCTTGAGAGTGCTCACTGCTGTCTCGGAACTCAAACTCTAATCAAGTGTCCCCCCGCTCTTCGAGACCCAAGATGACGCCGGTTAGCGTAACACTACGGCAAAAGCGCCAGTGACCCGGGTTTGAATTCAGAGCTGTCTGTAAGGAATTTGTACATTTTCCCTATAGGTTTCTGGGGGCTCCAGCTTCCTTCACATTCCACATACTAGAAGGTTAGTGGTTTAATTGGCCACATGGGTGTATTCGGGCGGTGCGGGCTCATGGGCCAGAAGGAACCCTGCTGTATTTCTAAAATTACAAAATATTAAATTCCTTTAAATTCACAAAATTCGTCAACTTTTGCCTGCCTTAAAGACACAAAGGAGTGCCACCAGCCCAGGGCCACCACCGATAAGAGAAAGGAAGCAAGAGTCCCTTCAGAGCCTCCTGCGCTCCCACAGCTTCAGCAGTCGGCCAGCCTTCTGTGCATTCCAGCCACGAAGTTGAGCTCCCGGATCCGATAGGTTCTCAGCAGCCGAGGCCCCTTCGAGAGCCCTTCTTGCATCTCAATCCTGGGCCCAACACTTGGTTCTCAACCACTGAGGTCGGGGCGGCCTTGGTCCAGGAGGAGATGTGCTCGGCAGTGGGATGTGCATGAGTGAGAACTGGTGAGTGCAAGCTCCTCTCTCTGAATCCATTTCCCCCCCACCCCCCACCCCCCCCACCGAGGCAGAGTCACACCCTTTGACCTGCTGCCAAGGTACGGTTTGCTCTGTGTGCCATTCAAAGAATTGCCAGATTCTGCCATCCTCTTGTAATTAAAAAAAGTTAGAAAGGAAAAGAAGCCCTTGCAGAGATGCCAACCAATCTCCTCTGCTGCTCTGGGGACCTGCTCTCCGTCTCAGCCTCCCTGATCTCTGCTCCTGCCAACTACTAAGGAGGCACAGTTAGTGCAGCGCCAGCAACCCAATTACGAATCCAGCGCTGTCTGTAAGGAGTTTGTATGTTCTCACCATGCCAGTATGGGTTTCCTCCGAGTGCTCCAGTTTCAAAACATATGGGGATCGTAGGTCAATTGGGGCGGCATGGGCTCGTGGGCCTGAAGAGCCTATTACCGTTCTGTATGTCTAAATTTAAAATTAAAATGTAAGCATTAAAAAAATTTAATATCTCCCAATGCTTTTTGATCCCTCTTGCCCCAAGGATGAGATCTGACCCTTTCCCCCTCCCCAAATGTCTGACCACTGTGGTGGAGAATTGCCCATCTCTTGATCTTTTCCCTTATCCTGTGACACCGCCCCCCCCCACAGCCTTTGGAAACATTCTCCCTGCATCCAACCCATCCACCCCTGGTGTAACCTGGAATGTTCCTGGCAGAGCCCTTCTCAGTTTGTTGATCCTCTGCTGAATCACCCCAAAGTACGTCAGTGGTCACTCCCCAGAGATGGGCCTGGAGTAGCGTCCACCTCCCCGTGGTGCAGGGGTAAACTATACTTGCCGGAGAATCAACGGGGCTCAGCGGGTCAGGCAACATCCGTGGAAGGCTACAAGCTGTCGATGTTCCAGGCTGGGACCCTTCATCAGGAATGGATGGATGCCCAAATAAGAGGGTGGGGGAGAGAGAGGAACTTATGGGTGATAGGTGACTGCCAGGGGGAAAAATGGGGGCAGGCGGTTGGGAAGAAGCTAGGAGGTGATAGGAGGAAGATGCAGAGGGCTGAGTAAGCTGCTTTCTGATGTGAGGAAGATGAGGAGGTCTGAGGAAACCGCTCTCTGATAGGAGGAGGATGCAGAAGGGTGCGGAAGCTGCTCCGTGATAGGAGGAAGGGAAGGGGAGAGGTGGGGAGTTTGGAGGTGTGGGTTATGGGTAAGTAGAGCAGGCGGGGAGGGAAAAGAAGTAAAGGGCAAGAGAGGGGGGAAAGCACAAAAGGGTCGAGAAAACAAGGGAAGGTGTTAACAGAAATTAGAGATGTTAATGCCATCTGGTTGGAGAGTACCTAAATGGAATACAAGGGGAAATTTGTGGGTGGTCTTGGATTGGCATTTCACAAGGCCATAGACTGACATGTCAATGTGGGAATGGACTGTGGAATTGAAATGGTTGGCCACTGAGCAGGTCCTTGCTGTTGCACCGGACAGAGCAAAGGTGTTCAATGGAATGATATCCCAGCCTGGGTTCAGTGCCCCAGATCAACATAGCGATCTCCCAATCTGTGTCCAGTGTCCCAACTCAATGGAACGATCTCCCAATCTGTGGCTAGTCCTAACTCAACGGAACAATCTCCCAATCTGTGGCTAGTCCTAACTCAATGGAACGATCTCCCAATCTGTGCCCAGAGTCACAACCCAATGGAACAATCTCCCACTCTGTGTCCAGTCCCAACTTAACAGAAGGATTTCCCAATCTGTGTCTACTCCCAACACAATGGAACAATCTCCTAATCTGTGTCCAGTTCCAACTCAACAGAACAATCTTCCAATCTGCATCCAGTCCCAACTCAACGGAGTGATTTCCCAATCTGTCCAGTCTCAACTCAATGAAACGATCTCAATCTGTGTCCTCAGTCCCAACTCAATGGAATGATCTCACAATCTGTGCCCAGAGTCACAACACAATGGAACAATCTCCCAATCTGTGTCTAGTCCTAACTCAATGGAATGATCTCCTAGTCAGTGTGCAGTCCCAACTCAATGGAATGATCTCCCAATCTGTGTCCAGAGTCCAAACTCCATGGAATGATCTCCCAATCTGCGACCAGTACCAACTCAACGGAACGATCTCCCATTGTGTCCAGTCCCAACTCAATGAATGATCTCCCAATCTGTGTCCAGTCCCAACTCAATGGAATGATCTCCCAATCTGTCCCATCTCTTGTGAATCAGCCATGTCACCAAAGGCCTGTCCTCTCACCAATCAACCCTGGTCCTGCAGTGGACTTCTCTGACTAGGACCACCTTCAAAACCTGCCCCTGTGCCTACCTGCTCCCCTTTCACAGCCATTGTATGAGGACCCCCAGGATTCTCCCTTCTCTAGCCCATCCCTATCCAATTCCTAGACTGGGCAGCCTCCCACTGACCCAGGCCACACCGCCTCCACTTCTTCCTCATCTCCACCCTGCTCCTCCCACCCACTGGAGACATCACCCTCCTCCTTGGAGGAAGGCAGCGAGGATCAACTCCCTGCTGAACCTTTTTACTGTTACAATCACCCACTTCAGACTCTTCCGTTCACCTGGCCTCCCACACGCCCCATTTCCAGGCACCTGGCACTCAGTGATCAGAGAGCTGGTCCAGGTAGTTCCTGAGTGTTATGACAGTCTCTGCTTTCACCACCCCTTCAGGCAGTGAGGTCTGGACCCCTCACTCCACGGCAGAAAGCCCTCCTCTCCATACGGGGGAGAAGCCCCCCATGCCATAGAGAAGACCCCTCCCCCACAGAGAAGCCTCCTGATGAGAGAAGCCCCCTCTCCCAGGGAGAAACTCCTTCCCCTCCTTCCCTCAGGGAAAAGACATCCTCTCCATGAGAGTGAAGCCCAAACCCCCGAGCAAGAAACCCTCTTCCCCCCTTCCCCCCCCCCCCTGAGGGAGAAGCCCACTTCCCCCAAGAGAAGTCTCCACCTCTGGGGAGAGAAGCCCCTATCCCTCAGGGGAAAAGCATCCTTCCTGCTGGGACAGGTGGGTGGGAAGGGGTTAACAGACACCTGCCGTGCAGGTGAAGCCTCTCCCTGGGACCGCCCTTCTCCCAGAGCCTCAGGTCAGAGGGAACAGGTCGGGCAAGTGAGGTGCCTGCTGTGGGTGAGACAGAGGTGGGGCTGTCACAGCCACAGGAAGGTGCCAGACAGGCACAGCTCTGTGCTCCACTTGGTCCGGGACAGGACCCTCCGCTGCCCCGAGTTCGGCTCCTCGGTGCCTTCTGCCTCAGAGAAAGAGCAAGGAGCAGTGACGACTGCCATCGCCAGTGAGACTCACCGTGACTCTCACCTGTCCAACCACAACTTCCTCTCCTTCCTTCTCTTATGTTCTCTTTCTCTCTTTTTCTCCCACTCATTCTTCTGTTGCTCTCTGCTTCTCTATCTCTCTCCCCTACCCCATCTCTTCCCTTAACTCACAACCCTCTCTCATCCAGTCTCTCACCCTCCAATCCCCCTTGCTCCTTGCTCTCCCTCCTGCTCCCCCTATTTTCTCTCTCTTTCCTTGTTCTTCTCCCTTCTTCCACTCTCCTCCCCTCTCTTCCCCCCTCTCTCCCTCTCTGCTTCATCCTCTCCTTCTCCCTCCCCTCTTTCTCTCTCCCCTTTCCCTCTCTCTCTTCCCCTTTCTCTCCCCACTTCCCTCTCCTCCTCTGTCTCTCTCTCTCCCCAGCCCATGGGCTGAGACCTGGAGACTGCTCCCTCTGCCAGCCCATCTACTACTGTCTGAGCAAAACTTTCCAAAGACTGGACCCAGTGCCGGGCAATGAGCCAGCTGTCAGCCTTCCTCGTCCTCCTCCTCATCCCTTCAGGTAAGGTTCTGGGGGAAGCTCACAGCATGGGGGTCTTGAGGATGCTCAGAGGGAACGAGGCATGGGAGAGGGGGCAATGGAAACAAGAGCCAAGGTAAGGTTGTGAGGGATGCAGATGGATGGGGGAATGGATGTGAGAGAGTGGGGGGGGGGGGAGGTGATGGAGGCAGAGCAAGACAGAGAAACAGACAGAAGGAAAGGCAGAAAAACAAAGAAATGTGAATTAATTCTGTCTGATGACGGGCCCAGAGCAAGTTGGATCATGCAACCCATTGAGTTTAATATGGCTCACCATCCACCTGTTCCAAATCCACAGGAAATGATGCTGAGTAATCGGGAGGTCCACCGTGGGTCAGACAGAGTGAAGCTCCCTCTACACCCTCCTACCACACACACACTCTCAGGGTATTAGTCAGACCCAGGGGGAAGCTCCCTCTACACCATCCGGTCACACACACCCAGGAGTCGGGTCAGACCCAGGGGGAAGCTCCCTCTACACCGTCCCGTCACACACTCCCGGGGCATGGGTCAGACTCAGGGGGAAGCTCCCTCTACACTGTCCCGTCACAAACTCCAAGGGCATTAGTCAGACCCAGGGGGAAGCTCCCTCTACACTATCCGGTCACACACTCCCAGGAGTCGGGTCAGACCCAGGGGGAATCTCCCTCTACACCGTCCCGTCACACACTCCTGGGGCACGGGTCAGACCCGGGGGGAAGCTCCCTCTGCACCATCCCATCACACACTCCCAGGAATCGGGTCAGACCCAGGGAGAAGCTCCCTCTACACTGTCCCGTCACACACTCCCGGGGCATGGGTCAGACCCAGGCGGAAGCTCCCTCTACACTGTCTCGTCACACACTCCAAGGGCATTAGTCAGATCCAGGGGAAGCTCCCTCTACACCGTCCCGTCACACACTCCAAGGGCATTAGTCAGACCCAGGTGGAAGCTCCCTCTACACCATCCGGTCACACACTCCCAGGAGTCGGGTCAGACCCAGGGGGAAGCTCCCTCTACACCCTCCTGTTACACACTCCTGAGGCACGGGTCTGACCCAGGGGGAAGCTCCCTCTACACTGTCCAGTCACACACTCCAAGGGCATTAGTCAGACCCAGGGGGAAGCTCCTTCTACCCCGTCCCGTCACACATTCCCAGGGCATTAGTCAGACCCAGGGGGAAGCTCCCTCTACACTGCCTGGTCACACACTCCTGGGACATGGGTCAGACACACAGCGAAGCTCCCTCTACACCGTCCCATCACACACTCCCAGGGCATGGATTAGACACAGGGGGAAGCTCCCTCTACTCCATCCCATCACACACTCCCAGGGCATGGGTCAGACCCAGGGGGAACCTCCATCTACACCATCCCATCATACACTCCTGGGACACAGGTCAGACCAAGGTGGAAGCTCTCTCTACACCTCTGCACCCTCTCCAAAGCATCTATATGCTTCCTGTAAAGAAGTGACTAGAACTGAATGCAACTGTGTGGTCAGACCAGAGAATTTTATAGAGCTGAAACATTACCTCATGGCTCTTAAACTCAATCTCCCGACTAATGACTTCCAACATACCATTGGTCTTCTTAACCCTCCTATTCATTTGTGTGGCAATCTTGAGGGACCTGTGGACCTGGACCCCACAATCTCTCTGTTCTCCACACTGTTAAGAATGTTACCATTAACCACGTACTCCACCATCAAGTTCAACCTTTCAAAATGAATTATTTCACACTTATCTGGGTTAAGTTCCATCTGCCATTTCTCAGCCCAGTTCTGCAGCCTATCAATGTCCCTCTTAAACCTTGCAACCTTCCAGACTATCCACAACTCTACCAACCTTCAAGACCCAGAACAAATCACTGCAGAATGCCACTGGTCACCGACTTCCAGACAGAATACACCCCATCTTCTACTACCCTCTGCTTTCTGAAGGGAAACCAGTTCCAAATCTGAGCAGCCAAGTTTCCCTGGATCCCAAGCCTTATCTATTTATGAATGAGCCTACCTCAAACCTCACTAAAATCCATATAGACCACATCCACTGCCCTACCTTCATCAATGGGTACATTGGGTGGATTTCTCTTAGGCACCACAGGGGCTCGAGTGTGTTCTGGACACTGACGACCGTGTTATAATTAGAACCTGTAAATAGTACTGTGATACTATATGCAGGTGATTTCATCTCATCATTGTGTAAACCAGCTTTGTTAAAGGACTAAAAAAGGTCAATCTCAGGGGGAATCTCCCTCTACACCGTCCCGTCACTCACTCCTGGGGCACGGGTCGGATCCAGAGTGAAGCTTCCTCTACATCGTCCCGTCACACACTCCCAGGGCACGAATCGAGCCAGAGTGAAGCTCCTTCTACATTGTCCCATCACACAATCCCAGGGCATGAGTCGGAGCCAGAGTGAAGCTCCCTCTACACCGTCTCGTCACACTCCCGGGGCACGAGCCAGACTCAGAGTGAAACTCCCTCTACACTGTCCCATCACACACTCCCAGGGCACGTCGGAGCCAGAGTGAAGCTCCCTCTACACTGTCCCGTCACACACTCCCAGGGCATGTTGGAGCCAGAGTGAAGGTCCCTCTACACTGTCCTGTCACACACTCCAGGGGCACGAGTCAGACCCAGAGTGAAGCTCACACTATGACGGCCCATTACACCTGTCACACACTCCCAGACCTGTTTAATCAGAGGTATTATTGAGTGAAGCACAATCTCTCAGTAATTGCTAGTCTGTTTTTATTCTGAGGATCTGTTGTTCTCTCCACTCCCCCTGAATTATTTCGCTTTTAGCGATTGTGTTTTTCTGCAATTTAAGATGATAATTAGAACTGGTGCTGAGTCAGGTGGTATGGAAACGGCTTACACTGCCACACTGATACCAACATGGCAACAGTGAACCAGCTCTCAGTGCAGTGTTTCACCACCCACCCCCTCCACAACCCCTCCCTCCTACCCTCCTCAACCCCACTCACCCCCTCTCACCACATCCCTTCACTGCCCTGCCCCCTCACCCCCCCGCCTGTACAGTCCTCCTCTTCCTCTCACCCCATCCCCGCTCCTTCATATGCCCGACCCTCTCAACCCCTACATCTCCTTATCCATCCTGACCTCCCCAACCCCGTCCTCTTGCACCTCCAATCCCCTCGTCCCCTCCCTTCATCCCATCCCCTAACTCACTCGTCCTCTCATTCACCCTCCCTTCGCCCCTGGCCTCATCCCCTCACTTAACCATCTCCTTATTCACTCCTCCCCATCCCCTCAACCCTTCACTTACCTGCCTCCTTATTCCCCCTCCCCATTTCCTCTCCATCCCATCCCCTCACTTCCTCCATTACCTTGCTCCTCTCCCACTCCCCCAACTTCTCATCCCCTTGGTCCCAGATCCCCCCCCCGTGTCTTCATCCACCCTGACCACCCACTCCTCGCATGTCCTGAGCTCTCTCTGGGCTCTTTAGGATGTAAATGGGGGCTGGTTAAGTTTGGGGGTGAGGAGGGGACGGTCTGTTCCCCACACCTTCATGTCCACTTAAGGTGCCTTTGAATGCAGTGGGTCTGGAGTGGGTGGTCCTTCCTGTGACATTGAAAGGCTGTGTTTGGGGTTTACAGTGACCTGTGACTCTGAGGGGCTGTGTTTGGGGTTCACGGTGACCTGGGGTTCTGATGTGGAGGGCGCTGTGATGGTGCAGGCGATGGGAATGAGCGAGCAGTCTTCGGGACAGGACAGGACTTGCCGGGATTGGCAGAGAGCCCTGACTTGTACTTTGTTCCCTCCCCACAAAATGTTTCCCACAGTGTCAGCAAATCACAGCTCAACACTCCAACCTGAGTCACAGGGAGCTCCCTCACTGCCCCAGCCACAGAGCAGCTCCCTTACTGTCCCTCCACAGAGCAGCTCCCTCCACAAAGCAGCTCCCTCACTGACCCTCCCACAAAGCAGCTCCCTCACTGACCCACCCACAGAGCATCTCCCTCCACAAAGCAGCTCCCTCACTGAGAGAGATGGGGAGGAGAAATGAGGGAGTGGGGCACTGAAGACTGCACATGCTGGAATCAGGAGTAAAAAGCAAGCAAATGGAGGAACAGTGGGTCGGGCAGCATCAGGGGAAAGGTTTGCGGACAACTCAGTGCCATTTATAAACAGGAGAAATGTGAGTAGACAGGTGAAGTCAGAACTGGGTGGAGTTAATAAGGGAAAGCCCCTGTTCTGCAGTGGGGAATAGACAAATATTGTTTTGTGAACAGAGAGATGGGTAGGGTTGGAGGGAAGGGTGGAGTGAGGAGGGAGGTGGTGATTTTGAGGGAGGTGGTGGGGTGCAGTAGGAGGGCTCGAGTGAGGGGGAGGTAGTGAGGTGCAAAGGGATGGATAGGGTGTGGAGGGAGGGGTGGGGAATGGAGGGAGGTGGTGGGTTGCAAAGGGAGGGGTGGGGTATGGAGGCAGGTGGGATACGGAGGGAGGGGTGGGGATGGAGGGAGGGATGTTGTGCTGTAGGAGGGCTCGAGTGAGGAGGGAGGTGGTGGGGTGCGAAGGGATGGATGGGGTATGGAGGGAGATGGTGGGGTATGGAGGGAGATGACATTCTCCATACCGGGGCCAGCACACAGGGACAGAAGTAAAATCCTAGATGGTCCTCACCATCGAGGGGTGTGGATGGGGAAGTCAGTCTGAGTGGATGGGGTGTGGGTGGGGGGAGTCAGTCTGAGTAGATGGGTGTGGGTGGGGGAGTTAGGCCGAGCAAATGGGGGTGGGTGGGGGAGTCAGGCCGAGTGGATGGGCTGTGGGTGGGGGAGTCAGTCCGAGTGGATAGGGTGTGGGTGGGGGAGTCAGGTCGAGCAGATGGGGTGTGGGTGGGGGAGTCAGGCCGAGTAGATGGGGTGTTGGTGGGGGAGTCAGTCCGAGTGGATAGGGTGTGGGTGGGGGAGTCAGGCCGAGTAGATGGGGTGTGGGTGGGGGAGTCAGGTCGAGCAGATGGGGTGTTGGTGGGGGAGTCAGGCCGAGTAGATGGGCTGTGGGTGGCACCTCAGCTGGAGCACAGTGCAGAATCTGAGATGTATCCATGGGTTAGGGCGATCAGGGAATGGTTCGGTGGGTCACTGGGAGGCGGGAGGATTCACAAGGAGAGACTGAGTGGGTGGGAGGGGTGCTGAGCTCCACTTGGGGAGGGGCAGTGAGGGAGCTCCATCGGCGGAGGAGCAGTGAGGGAGCCCCATGGGGAGGAGCGTTGAGGGAGTTCCACTGGAGGTGGGGTGGTGAGGGAGCTGCTCTGTGGGCTAGGATGTTGAGGGATCTCCACTGGGGAGGGACAATGAGGGAGCTTCACTGGGGTGAGATGGTGAGGGAGTTCCACTGGGGGTGGCGGGAGGGTGAGGGAGCTCCACTGGGGGCGGGGCAGTGGACAACATAGAACATCCTAGCACAGTGCAGGCTCTTCAACCCATGATGTTGTGCTGACCCATGGAAACCTACACCACGACAATCTAATCCTTCCCTCCATCATACGCATCATCCTTGATTTTGTGGGTATCCATGTGTCTATCTAAGTCTTTGAATGTCCCTACTGAACCAGCCTCCAGCAACACCTCCAGCCATCCATTCCAGGCAGCCACTACTCTGTGTACAAGCCTATCTCTGACATCTCCCCTAAATGTTCCCGCATTCACATTAAACTGATCTTCTCTGGTGTTTGCCAGCGTTGCCTCATGGCAAAGGTGCTGGCTGCCCACCCTGTCAAAGCCCCTCATAATCTATTAAATCATCCTTCATCCTTTGAGGTTCCACAGAGAAACGCCCCAGCTCTGTCAAGCTTGTCAGATTGACGATAAAGGGCTGAGATGGATTCGCTGGGCTAAAAGGCCTGTTGTCCAGAGATCTAAGTCAGGATCACATGATGGATGTGGAAGAAGATGGAGGGGGGAGGGGGAGAGAGAGAGAGAGAGAGAGAGAGAGAGAGAGAGAGGGGCGGTGGGGGGGGGAATAGACAGAGCTGAAGAGATACAGGGGGAGAGAGCAGATGGATGGAGAGGTAAGGAGATAGTTGAGAGAGGCTGACACCCACACTAAAAGCTGACATCGCTAAGCCTGTGGTGAATGTGGAATGGGGTGTGTCAGCAAATTTGTGACACACAGGTTCTCTGCAGTCTTTGTTCCTTTGTGTTAGTCAGGATGAGATGGGCTCCAAATGAACCCACCACGTTGTCAACCCTCAATTACCAAATCCCACAAACCCATCTCACATCTCATTGAGAACACACAGACTGCAGAGGTAATCCAAGCACAGATCTCAAAACAGACCATAAACACCGTTGCAATGTGTGTGGGAAACTGTAACACCAGCAGCACAGATTTGTCCTAAAACTCACTCTACACCGTCCCATCACACACTGACAGGGCCTGGATCAGACATCGAAAGAAACTCCGTCTACACTGTCCCTTCATACACTGAGAGAGCCTGGATCAGATATACAGTGAAACTCCCTCTACATCGTTCGGACACACACTTACAAGGCCTGGATCAGACTTAGAGTGAAGCTCCCACTACACCGTCCCATCACACGCTCACAGTGTCTGAATCAGATATGGTGTGAAACTCCCTCTACACCATCCCATCACCACTCAAAGGGCCTGGATCAAATGTAGAGTGAAGCTCCCACTACACCGTCCTTTCACACACTGAGAGGGCTTGGATAAGACATAGAAGGGAACTCCCTCTACACCGTCCCGTCACACACTCACAGGGCCTGGATCAGTTGTAGAGTGAAGCTCCCACTACACTGTCCCATCATACACTCACTGGGCCTGGATCCGACATAGAGCAAAGTTCCCTCTACACCGTCCTGTCCTGTCACAGGACCTGGATAAGACATGGAAGTAAAACTCCCTCCACACCGTCCCGTCACACACTCACAAGGCCTGGATCAGTCGTAGAATGAAGCTCCCTCTACATCGTCCCGTCACACACTCACAGGGCCTGGATCAGACATAGAATTAAACTCCCTCTACACCGTCCCGTCACACACAGGTCCTGGATCAGTCATAGACTGAAGCTGCCTCTCCACTGTCCCGTCATACACTCACAAGACCTGGATCAGACATGGAGTGAAACTCCATCTACCCATCCCATCACCAGTAAAAGGTCCTGGATCAGACGTTGAGTGAAGCTCCCTCTACATCGTCCCATCACACACTCACAGGGCCTGGATCAGACATAGAATTAAACTCCCCCTACACCGTCCCGTCACACACAGGGCCTGGATAAGACATGGAGTGAAACTCCCTCTACACCGTCCCGTCACACACTCACAAGACCTGGATCAGTCATAGAGTGAAGCTCCCTCTCCACTGTCCCGTTACACACTCACAGGACCTGGATAAGATATGGAAGTGAAACTCCCTCTACACCATACCGTCACACACTCACAGGGCCTGGATCAGTTGTAGAGTGAAGCTCCCTCTACACTGTCCCATCATACACTCACTGGGCCTGGATCCGACATAGAGCAAAGTTCCCTCTAAACCGTCCTGTCATACACTCACAGGACCTGGATCAGACATGGAGTGAAACTCCATCTACCCATCCCATCACCAGTAAAAGGTCCTGGATCAGACGTTGAGTGACGTTCCCTCTACACTGTCCCGTCACACACTCACAGGGTTTGGATCTACATAGAGTGAAACTCCATCTACAACGTCCCGTCGTACACTCACAGGACCTGATTCAGACATGGAGTTAAACTACCTCTACACCATTCCGTCACATACAGGGCCTGGATCAGACATAGACTGATGCTCCCCTATCCACTGTCCCGTCACACATTCACAGAGCTTGGATCAGATATGGAGTCAAACTCCCTCTACACCGTCCCATCACACGCTCAAAGTGTCTGGATCAGATATGGAGTGAAACTCCCTCTATACCATCCCATCACCACTCAAAGGGCCTGGATCAGATGTGGAGTGAAGCTCCCAGTACACCATCCCGTCACACACTGAGAGGCCCTGGATGAGATATAGAGTGAAGCTTCCTCAACACCGTCCCATCACAAACTCACATGGCCTGGATAACACATGGAGTAAAACTCCCTTTACACCGTCCCGTCACACACTCACAAGGCCTGGATCAGTCGTAGAATGAAGCTCCCTCTACATCGTCCCGTCACACACTCACAGGGCCTGGATCAGACATAGAATTAAACTCCCTTTACACCGTCCCGTCACACACTCACAAGGCCTGGATCAGTCGTAGAATGAAGCTCCCTCTACATCGTCCCGTCACACACTCACAGGGCCTGGATCAGACATAGAATTAAACTCCCTCTACACCGTCCCATCACACACAAGTCCTGGATCAGTCATAGACTGAAGCTGCCTCTGCACTGTCCCGTCATACACTCACAAGACCTGGATAAGACATGGAGTGAAACTCCCTCTACCCCATCCCGTCACACACTCACAGGACCTGGATAAGACATGGAAGTAAAACTCCCTCCACACCGTACCGTCACACACTCACAGGGCCTGGATCAGACAAAGAGTGAAGCTCCCTCTACACTGTCCCGTCACACACTCACAGGGCCTGGATAAGACATGGAAGAGAAACTCCCTCCACAGCGTCCCCTCACACACTCTCAGGGCCTGGATCAGTTGTAGAGTGAAGCTCCCTCTACACTGTCCCATCATGCTCTCACAGGGCCTGGATCCAACATATAGCAAAGCTCCCTCTACACCATCCCGTTACACACTCACAGGGCCTGGATAAGACATGGAGTGAAACTCCCTCTACACTGTCCCATCACCACACAAATGGCCTGGATCAGACATAGAGTGAAACTCCCTCGACAGCGTCCCATCACATACTCACAGGGCATGGATCGAAATAGAGTGAAACTCCCTCTACACTATCCAGTCACATATACATGGGCCTGGATCCACATAGAATGAATCTCCATCGACACCGTCCCATCATATACTCACAGGGCATAGATAGACATGGAGTGAAACTCCTTCTACCCTTCCCATCACCACTAAAAGATCCTGGATCAGACATTGAGTGAAGCTCCCTCTACACCATGCTGTTACACACAGACAGGGCCTGGATCGACATAGACTGAAGCTCCCTCTCCATTGTCCCATCACACACGCACAGGACCTACATAAGACATGGAGTGAAACTCCCTCTGAACCGTACCGTCACACACTCAGAGGGCCTGGATCATTCGTAGAGTGAAGCTCTCTCTACACCATCCCGTCAGACACTCACAGGGTCTGGATCAGATATAGTCGAAGCTCCCTCTCCACTGTCCCATCGCATACTCACAGGACCTGGATAAGACATGGAGTGAAACTCCCTCTATCCCGTCCCGTCACACACTCAGAGGGCCTGGATTGGACATAGAATGAAGCTCTCTCTACACCATCCCGTGACACACTCACAAGGCCTGGATCAGTCGTAGAGTGAAGCTCCCTCTACACCGACCCGTCACACACTCACAGGGCCTGGATCAGACAAGAGTGAAGCTCCCTCTCCACCATCCCATCACAAACTAACAGGCCCAGGATCAGATATGAAGATAACTCCCTCTACACCGTTCAGTTACACACTCACAGGGCCTACATAAGACATGGAGTGAAACTCCCTCTCCACCGTCCCGTCACACACTCAGAGGGCCTGGATCGGACATAGAATGAGGCTCTCTCTACATCATCCCGTGACACACTCACAAAGCCTGGATCAGTCGTAGAGTGAAGCTCCCTCTACACCGTCTCATCACACACTCACAGTGCCTGGTTTGACATAGAGTGAAACTCCCTTTACACCATCCCGTCAGACACTCACAAGGCCTGGATCAGATAAAGTTGAAGCTCCCTCTCCACTGTCCCATCGCATACTCACAGGACCTGGATAAGACATGGAGTGAAACTCCCTCTGCACCATCCCGTCACACACTCACAGGGCCTGGATCAGTCATAGAGTGAAGCTCTCTCTACACCATCCCGTCACGTACTCAAAGGACCTGGATCAGACATAGAATGATACTCCCTCGACACTTACCTAAATAATACGCTCACAGGGCATGGATCAGCATTGACTGAAGCTCCCTCTCCACTGTGCTGTCACACACTCACAGTGCCTTGATCAGACATGGAGTGAAACTCCCTCTACACTGTCCCATCACCACACAAATGGCCTGGATAAGACATAGAAGGAAACTCCCTCTACGCCGTCCTGTCACACACTCACAGGGCTTGGATCTAGATAGAATAAAACTCCCTCTACACTGTCCTGTCACACACTCACAGGACCTGGATCAGACATGGAGTTAAACTACCTCTACATCGTTCCGTCACACACAGGGCCTGGATCAGACATAGACTGATGCTCCCTCTCCACTGTCCCATCATACACTCACAGGGAATAGATCAGACATGGAGTGAAACTCCCTCTTCACCATCCCATCACCACTGAAAGGGCCTGGATCAGAAGTAGAGTGAAGCTCCCTCTACATCGTCCTGTCACTAACTCACAGGGCTTGATTCTACATAGAGTGGAACTCCCTCTACACTGACCCGTCACAGACTCCCAGAGCCTGGATCAGTCATAGAGTGAAGCTCCCTCTACCCTGTTCCGTCACATATTCACAAGGTCTGGATCAGACCTAGAGTGAAGCTCCCTCTACACTGTCCTGTCACACACTCACAGGACCTGGATAAGACGGAGTGAAACTCCCTCTACACTGTCCCGTTGTACACTCACAGGGCCTGGATCAGTTGTAGAGTGAAGCTCCCTCACTGTCCCGTCATACACTCACAGGGCCTGTATCAGACATGGAGTGAAACTCCCTCTACCCGTCCCATCACCACTAAAAGGTCCTGGATCAGATGTAGAGTGAAGTTCCCTCTACACCGTCCAGTCACATATACACAGGATCTGGATTGACATAGAAAAAAATGCCCTCTACACCGTCCCATCACCACTCATAGGGCCTGGATCGGCATAGAGTTAAACTCCATCTACAATGTTCCATTGCACTCTCATAGGGCCTGGATCAGCCATAGAGTGAAGCTCCCTCTACACCATGCCGTTACACACTCACAGGGCCTGGATCGACATAGACTGAAGATCCCTCTCCATTGTCCCGTCACACACTCACAGGACCTAGATAAGACATGGAGTGAAACTACCTCTGCACCGTCCCGTCACACACTCACAGCGCCTGGATCAGACATAGAGTGAAGCTCCCTCAACTCTGTCCCGTCACACACTATCAGGACCTGAAGCATACATGGACTGAAATTCCTCTACCCCATCCTGTCACACTCTCACAGGGCCTGGATCAGACAGTGTGAAACTCCCTCTACACCATACCGTCACACACTCACAAGGCCTGGATCCGACATATAATGAAGCTCCCTTGACACTGTCCTGTAACCACTCACAGGGCCTGTATCAGACATGGAGTGAAACTACCTCTAAAATGTCCCGTCATCATTCGCATGGCCTGGATCAGACATAGAGTGAAACACCCTCTACACCATCCAATCACACACTCACAGGGCTTGGATCTACATAGTTTGAAACTCTGTCTACACAGACCCGTCACAGACTCCCAGAGCCTTGTTTGACATAGAGAAAAACTCACTCTACACCGTCCCATCACCACTCAAAGTGCCTGGATGGACATAGAGTGAAACTCCATCTACACCATCCCGTCACAGACTCACAGGGCCTGGATAAGGCATGGACTTAAAATCCCTCTATCCCATCCCGTCACACACTCACAGGGCCTGGATCAGCCATAGAGTGAAGCTCTCTCTACACCGTCCTGTCACACACTCACAGGGCCTTGATCAGATATCGTCAAAGCTCCCTCTCCACCATCCCATCACATACTAACAGGCCCAGGATCAGATATGAAGAAAACTCCCTCTACACCATCCCATTACACACTCACAGGGCCTGGATCAGACATAGAGTGAAGCTCCCTCTCCACCATCCCATCATTTACTATCAGAGCCTGGATCAGACAAAGAAGGAAACTCCCTCTACACCATCCCATTACACACTCACAGGGCCTGGATCAGACATAAAAGGAAACTCCCTATACACCATCCTGTTACACACACAGGGCGTGGATCAGACATAGAACTATGCTCCCTCTCCACAGTCCCATCACTCACTCACTAGGCCTGAATCAGACATAGAAGGAAACTACCTCTACACTGTCCCGTCACAAACTCATACGGCCCATTTCGACATAGAATGAAACTCCCTCTCCTTTGTTCCGTCACACACTCACAGGGCCTGGATCAGACCTAGATTTAAGCCCCTTCTATGCCGACCCGTCACATACTCACAGAGCCTGGATCAGACATTGACTGAAGATCCCTCTCCACTGTCCCGTCACACACTAGAGTGAAGCTCTCTCTAAACTGTCCCGTCACACATTCACAGGGCCTGTACCAGACATGGAGTAAAACTCCTTCTAAAACATCCCATCACCATTCACATGGCCTGGATCAGACATAGAGTGAAACTCCCTCTACAGCAGGGGTGTCAAACTCAAATTCACGGAGGGCCAAAATTAAAAACTTGGACTAAGTCGATGGCCGAACTAAATATTTATTGAAAATTTTCAACAACATCTGCATGTTTTCTCTTCTTTCAACATATGTAATGTTAAACTTTTTCTTATTAAAATAAATGTTTAATAATAGTTTTGGATAAACTCTTTCCAGAAACATTAACAAATGAGGAATAAAATATTCAATAAATAATATTTCTCTATAGAGGATTTGTCAAATGTTGCTAGTGTGCTGTCGAATAGTAAAATCTGAGGGCTATTGAGAATGTGGGAGAATAACATGATTCCTGAAACAATCAAATGGGTGACTGATTGTGGGCATGAACTCTAGCAGGGTTATTTTCCATGCCCTTTTTCCATTGGTACAGATATCCTTTGATTTACACACTTTTCAAGTTTTATGCCTAATGAGCTTGTATCCAGGTGCAGGACCATTTTTAACCAGGAATATATTTATCACTGTGACATGAAACTATTGGAAGATCATTTTATCCTGAGATTAAAGTTCATAATACTTACTCAGGCCTGTGTGCGGGAGGGCGGGGTTTGCGGGCAATCGGGTTGGACAACGACAGTGCGGGGGCATCGGCTCTCGCTGCAGGGCAGCATCTCGGCGGATCAGCGGCCCCGTCACCGTGAGTCGCGGGTCGGCCTGCGGCAGGGAGGGGGAGTGGGCAACGGTCCTGGCGAGGTCAGGCCCCCCCTGAGTTTCTGCTGGACCCCCCTTGACCTGCTGAGTTTCTCCTGGACCCCCCTTGACCTGCTGAGTTTCTGCCAGACCCCCCTTGACCTGCTGAGTTTCTCCCGGACCCCCCTTGACCTGCTGAGTTTCTCCTGGACCTCCTTTGACCTGCTGAGTTTCTCCCGGATCCCCCCTTGACCTGCTGAGTTTCTGCCGGACCCCCCTTGACCTGCTGAGTTTTTCCCGGACCCCCTCCCCTTGACCTTCTGAGTTTCTCCCGGACCCCTCCCCCTTGACCTGCTGAGTTTATGTCGGACCCCCCTTTGACCTGCTGAGTTTTTCCCGGATCCCCCTTTGACCTGCTGAGTTTCTTCCGGATCCCCCTTTGACCTGCTGAGTTTCTCCCGGACACCCCTTGACCTGCTGAGTTTCTCCTGGACCTCCCTTGACCTGCTGAGTTTCTCCCGGACCCCCCTTGACCTGCTAGTTTCTCCCGGACCCCCTTTTCTTTCCGTGCCGGTGTCCCAGGACCTTTCCAGGGCAGTCTCTGCGCTCAGGACCGCGCTGCGATCCCGGTCAGCGGTGGAGGAGCAGGTGAGCGCGGCTAATCCCGATCCAGCCCACGCCACTCCCGAGATTGGCGGGGTGTTCCACCCTACCTGCCTGACCAGCCTCGCTTTCCACGTGTACTCCGGGCACCCGCTGCTGGTCCGGTGGAAAGGCGCAGGGCGGCCGGCGGCCGGCGCCCCCAACGCCCGACGGGGAGCCCCAATCTTCCCTCCGGCGTCCCAACTCCATCTGCAGCTCCAAGAAACGCTGTGCCACTGGGGTTCCGGGCGCTGGGAAGCGGCCTTGGCTTCCCCTGACACCGGCCAGGCCGCACTGCGGTAGGGGGGGGTGGGCGGGGGGGACACGACAGCATGTTTATAAAACCACCCACCACTACTTTTCAAGGACCATGATTTTTCTCTCTCTCTCTCACCCTGGGACACAGCGGTTACTGTGCATGCGCTATACTGGCACAGCGGCCAGTGGGCCACCTCTAATACACTTTTGATATGATCTTGCGGGCCAAATATTGGCCCGCGGGCCAGAGTTTGACATGTGTGCTCTACAGCGTCCCTTCACACACTCACAGGGCCTGGATCAGACATGGAGTGAAACTCTTCTACATTGTCACGTCAACACACTCACAGGACCTGGATCAAATATAGTCGAACCTCCCTCTCCACCGTCCCATCACATACTCACAGCGCCTTATTTATAAATAGTCTGAAGCTCCCTCTTCACTGTCCCGTCACGCACTCAGAGGATCTGGATAAGACATGGAGTTTTGCTTCCTCTGCACCATCCCGTCACACACTCACAGGGCCTGGATGATTCGTAGAGTGAAGTTCTCTCTACACCATCCCGACACATATTCAAAGGGCCTGGATCAGACAAAGAGTGATACTCCCTCTCCACTGTCCCATCACACACTCACAGGACCTAGATAAGACATGGAGTGAAACTCCCTCTACTCTGTCCCATCACTCACTAACTGGGCCTGGATCAGACATAGCAGGAAACTCCCTCTACACCGTCCTGTCACACACTCACAGGACCTGGATCAGACCTAGATTTAAGCTTCTTCTATGCTGTCCTGTCACACACTCACAATGCCTGGATCAGACATAGTGTGAAGCTCCCTCTACACAGTCCTGTTACACACTCACGGGACCTGGATAAGACATAGAGTGAAGATCCCTCCACACCGTCCCGTCACACACTCAGAGGGCCTGGATTAGATCTAGATTTAAGATCCTTCTATGCCGTCCTGTCACACACTCACAGGGCCTGTATCAGACATGGAGTAAAACTCCCTCTAAACTGTCCTGTCACACACTTACAGGCCCTGGATCAGACATATAATGAAGCTCCCTTTACATTGTCCCGTAACCACTCACAGTGCCTGTATCAGACATGGAGTAAAGCTCCCTCTAAAACGTCCTGTCACCATTCACGCCCTGGATCAGACATAGAGTGAAACTCCCTCTACTCCGTCCCGCCACACACTCACAGGACCTGGATCAGACCTAGATTTAAGCTTCTTCTATGCTGTCCTGTCACACACTCACAATGCCTGGATCAGACATAGTGTGAAGCTCCCTCTACACAGTCCTGTTACACACTCACAGGGCCTGGATCAGACATATAGTGAAGCTCCCTTTACACTGTCCCATAACCACTTATAGGGCCTGTATCAGACATTGAGTAAAACTCCCTCTAAAACATCCCATCACACATTCACAGGGCCTGGATCAGACATGGAGTGAAACTCCTCTACATTGTCACGTCAACACTCCCATAGGGCCTGGATCAGACAGAGAGTGAAGCTCCCTCTACACCGACCAATCACACACTCACAGGGCCTTGATCAGATATAGAGTGAAATTCCCTCTCCACTGACCCGTCACACACTCACAGGGCCTGTATTGACATAGAGTGAAACTCCCTCTACACCGTTCCCTCACACACTCACAGGACGTGGATCAGCCATAGAGTGAAGCTCCCTCTACACCATACCGTTACACACTCACAGGGCGTGGATCGACATAGACTGAAGCTCCCTCTCCACTGTCCCGTCACACACTCACAGGACCTAGATAAGACATGGAGTGAAACTCCCTCTGCACTGTCCCGTCACACACTCATATGGCCTGAATCAAACATAGAGTGAAACTCCCTCTCCACTGACCTGTCACACACTCACAGGGCCTGTATCAGACATGGAGTAAAACTCCCTCTAAAATATCCCGTCACCATTCACATGGCCTGGATCAGACATAGAGTGAAACTCCCTCGCCACTGTCCAATCACACACTAATAGGGCCTGGATCAGATATAGAGTGAAATTCCCTCTCCACCGACCCATCACACACTCACAGGACCTGGATCATACATAGAGTGAAGCTCCCTCTACACTGTCCTCTCACACATTCACATGGCCTGGATCAGACACAGAGTGAAAGTCCCTCAACACCATCCCATCACACACTTACAGGGCTTGGATCCTGAAAGTCCCTCTACACCGTCCCATCACATCCTCCCGTGGCATGGGTCAGACCCAGGGGAAGTTCCCTCTACACCATGTCATCACATACTCCTGGGTTTTGTGTCAGCACAGAGTGAAGCTCCATCTACTCCCTGTGCTTGGAGCTCTGTGGCACACCTGTGGAACCTGTTTTACTGGGCAATGAATTGCTGTTTTTATGTCAACTCTGGTGTGTGATCAGTGTGTGAGTTGTGTGTGAGAGGTACTCAAGTATTTCCTGTTTTGGTTTCAGGTGTGATTCACCTGACAAATACTCCTACCTAGAACAGTACAGCACAATAACAGGCCATTCAGCTCATCATGTGTATGCCAAACACTCTGCTAAATTAAATTAAATCTCTGCTGCCTCCATTTGACCCCTCTGAACTTGGGAACATCTTCTGTTCTCTATCCAAAGCCTCCACATCTTTGCATCTAATGGGAAGACTAGTGTTGCATAAAGTGTTCTAAGTGCAGCCTGAGCAAAGTTTTGAGTCATCGTCATAAGGGTGTGGAGTTGTGCAGTATGGAAACAGGCTGTTCGGCCCAACCTGTCCATACTGACCAAAGCCATCCCATTTGCCTGAGTCCGGCCCCTGTAGCTGCAAAGTGACCACTTCCAACTTAATGTCCCACCCAAGGAAGCCCACTCACCTTCTTTACCTCCGATCTGCTTGAGCAGCTACTTTTAATGAGCTATGGACTTAGACCCCCAGATCCTTCTGCATATGAGACTCATTAACCATCTAAGTTCGCCCAACCTAGACCTCCTGAAGTACAACACCTCCCATTTGTCTGGCTTAAACCCCATCTGCCATTTCTTTGCCCACATCTGAACCTGACCTGTATTTAGGGAATACAACAGGCTATAGGAACCTGGATCCCATGTCTCCGTACCTTCTGGATCAGCCACGAGGGACCTTGTCAAATACCTTGCTGAAGTCTATGTAGACAACATCCTTACCCTCATCAATGAACTTTGCCCCCTCTTCCAAAAGAATCTAATTGATATCACATGACATATCCTGCTCAAGATCGGAAGCCGTAGAAGATGGTGAGTCAACTCAGAACATCACACAACCCTCTCTCCCCTCCGTGATCTCCATCTCCCGCTGAAGGACCCATCACATCCCAGACACCCTATCTTCTCCCTCCTCCCATTGGGAACAAGGCTCAGGTGTGGGAAACCTGCACCAACAGGCTTTAGAAAAGCTTCCTCCCTGCAGCCATCAGGCTCCTGAATGAACCCCCACGTCAGTGCTCTCACGCTGTCCTTGCTTGGTCCTCATTGATCTTCCTTCTCATTGTAATCAGGCTCTTTACACTGCTGTTTAGAGTCATCCAGTGTGGATACAGGCCCTTCAACCCAGCTTCCCCACACCAACCAAACTGTCCCACCCACACTCGTCCTACCTGCCTTTATTTGGCCCATATCTCTCTAAACCCATCCTCACCATGAATCTGTCCAATATTCAACATTGCAATGGTACCTTCCTCTACAATCTTCTCTGGCAACCATTCCATATACTGACAGCACCCTATGTAAAAGGTTACCCCTCAGGTCCCTGTAAATCTTTCCCCTCACCGTAAACCCATGACCTCCAGTCACCGATTTCCCTTCTCTGGGTGAAAGACCCTCTGTGTTCATCCAATTGATTCCTCACATGATGTACACATCATCACCCCTCATGCCCTTGTGCTCCAAGGGTAACACCCTAGTCTGCTTATCCAATAGCTCAGGTCACATCCTTATGAATCTTCTCTGCACCCTCTCCTAGTTGGCAAGATCCTTCCTGCAGCACGGTTACCAAAATTAGACATGTGGGGCCCCACCAATATATAACTGCAACAACAAGACTCCCCAGATTCTGGACTCAACATTAACTGATGAAGGTCAATGGGCTGAAAGCCTTTTTGAACCCCTTATCTACCTGTGACTTTCAGTGGACTAAGTCCCTGTACTGCTTGATCCCTCTGCTTTGTGACATTCCCCAGATCCCTGTGTAGGTCTGATCCACTTTAGACATCTCAAAATGCAGCACCTTACATTTCTATGTATTAAATTCTATCAACTGTTCCTCTGGCCAACCGATCAAGACCCTGCTGCAATCTTTGGCAACCGTCTTCGCCACCTACAAGAGCGGGCACTTTATCTGCAACCTTGGTGATTGTGATATGTACATTTTCATCTTGACATAGGTGACAAAGAGCAGTAAAACTGAACACGGGGGTCTCATTAATTTCCAATGTGGTACACCATGGGCTTCCAGCCTGATAAACAACCTTCCACTTTCTGCCATGAAACCAAGAATGTATGTTGGGAGATAACCTGTTGGACTGCTCAAAGAGGAGATAAACTTCAAACTTAATTTGGAGTGCTCCCTTCAGTTCTGGTTGCCTCATTGTAAGAAGAATGTAGGCGCTTTGGAGGGAGCGCAGATGAGATTTACCAGGATGTTGCCTGGATTGGAGAACATGTCAAATGAAGCAAAGAGCTAGGGCTTTTGTCGTTGGAACGACGGAAAATAAGAGGTGCCTTGTATAAGATTATGAGAGGCTTAGGTAGGGTGGACAACCAGCACCACTCTCCTGGGGCAGCAAATGCAAATACCCAAGGTCACCTTTTTAAGGCGTGAGGAGGAACGTTTCGGGGATATGTCAGAGGACAGAGAGTGGCGGGTAGCTGGAATGCATTGGCAGGGGCAGTGGCAGTGGAGGCTGGTACAATGGGGCCATTTAAAGGACTCTTAGATAGACACACAGATGGAAGAAAATTAGACGGTTATGGGGTGGAAGGTGGGAAGGGTTAGACTGTGGAGTTGGCTTGCATAGGTTGGCACAACATTGTGGGCTGAAGGGCCTGTGCAGTGCAGGAATGATATCTGTTTCACAATAAAACAGCCATGCTGTCTGATCTGATCGTGCCATTCCAAATACTGGTGAACCCTTTCCACTGGCATGAAGCTCACCGGTTTTCTTGACGCATCCCTACATCCCTTCTTGAACAAAGGTTCAAGTGCCTGCTGCTCTCCAGACCTCCAGGACCTGGCCGATGGCTAGTGAGGACACCAAGATCTTCATCAAGGCCCCAACAAGCTCCACTCTTGCCTCTTTCAGTACCTGGGTTACATCCCACCAGGTGCCGGGGATCTACCCACCTTAATACTCTTTAAAGAGACCCAGTACCGCCATTTCTCAAAATGCCCAAGAGCATGAGCGTTCCCCACACTGCTCTCTCTATTCTTCATGTCCTCCTTCGTAAACACTGAAGCAACACTCCTATCGTCTGCCTAGTTCTCCTTATGCTTTTAAAGTGTTTCAAAGTGCCTTGGGATTTTCTTTAACCTTGTTCACCAGGGACGTTTCATAGTCTTCCTGATGACCTGCCTACAATCCTTATATTCCTCAAAAACCCTGTCCAACTATCTTTCTTCTTCTTTGGCTTGGCTTCGCGGACGAAGATTTATGGAGGGGGTAGAAAGTCCACGTCAGCTGCAGGCTCGTTTGTGGCTGACAAGTCCGATGCGGGACAGGCAGACACGGTTGCAGCGGTTGCAGGGGAAAATTGGTTGGTTGGGGTTGGGTGTTGGGTTTTTCCTCCTTTGCCTTTTGTCAGTGAGGTGGGCTCTGCGGTCTTCTTCAAAGGAGGTTGCTGCCCGCCAAACTGTGAGGCGCCAAGATGCACGGTTTGAAGCGTTATCAGCCCACTGGCGGTGGTCAATGTGGCAGGCACCAAGAGATTTCTTTAGGCAGTCCTTGTACCTTTTCTTTGGTGCACCTCTGTCACGGTGGCCAGTGGAGAGCTCGCCATATAACACGATCTTGAGAAGGCGATGGTCCTCCATTCTGGAGACGTGACCCATCCAGCGCAGCTGGATCTTCAGCAGCGTGGACTCGATGCTGTCGACCTCTGCCATCTCGAGTACTTCGACGTTAGGGATGAAAGCGCTCCAATGGATGTTGAGGATGGAGCGGAGACAACGCTGGTGGAAGCGTTCTAGGAGCCGTAGGTGGTGCCGGTAGAGGACCCATGATTCGGAGCCGAACAGGAGTGTGGGTATGACAATGGCTCTGTATACGCTTATCTTTGTGAGGTTTTTCAGTTGGTTGTTTTTCCAGACTCTTTTGTGTAGTCTTCCAAAGGCGCTATTTGGCTTGGCGAGTCTGTTGTCTATCTCATTGTCGATCCTTGCATCTGATGAAATGGTGCAGCCGAGATAGGTAAACTGGTTGACTGTTTTGAGTTTTGTGTGCCCGATGGAGATGTGGGGGGGCTGGTAGTCATGGTGGGGAGCTGGCTGATGGAGGACCTCAGTTTTCTTCAGGCTGACTTCCAGGCCAAACATTTTGGCAGTTTCCGCAAAGCAGGACGTCAAGCGCTGAAGAGCTGGCTCTGAATGGGCAAGTAAAGCGGCATCGTCTGCAAAGAGTAGTTCACGGACAAGTTTCTCTTGTGTCTTGGTGTGAGCTTGCAGGCGCCTCAGATTGAAGAGACTGCCATCCGTGCGGTACCGGATGTAAACAGCGTCTTCATTGTTGGGGTCTTTCATGGCTTGGTTCAGCATCATGCTGAAGAAGATTGAAAAGAGGGTTGGTGCGAGAACACAGCCTTGCTTCACGCCATTGTTAATGGAGAAGGGTTCAGAGAGCTCATTGCTGTATCTGACCCGACCTTGTTGGTTTTCGTGCAGTTGGATAATCATGTTGAGGAACTTTGGGGGACATCCGATGCGCTCTAGTATTTGCCAAAGCCCTTTCCTGCTCACGGTGTCGAAGGCTTTGGTGAGGTCAACAAAGGTGATGTAGAGTCCTTTGTTTTGTTCTCTGCACTTTTCTTGGAGCTGTCTGAGGGCAAAGACCATGTCAGTAGTTCCTCTGTTTGCGCGAAAGCCGCACTGTGATTCTGGGAGAATATTCTCGGCGACACTAGGTATTATTCTATTTAGTAGAATCCTAGCGAAGATTTTGCCTGCAATGGAGAGCAACGTGATTCCTGAAATTTACCTATGCGTTGATTTTTCTTTTTGACTGTTCACGGCCTCTCTTGTCATTCAAGGTACTCGTGCCTCGCCGCCCCTGTCCTTCCTCGGCACTAGAACATACTAGTCCTGGATTCTGATCAGCTGGTCCTGAAACAACTCCCACAGGCCAGCCCAGTGACAGCTGCTCCTGGGTTTCTGCCCCTAGCTCAAAGGTGCTGGAATTTTGAACTGAGCCCCTCCAGCAATTCTTTGTACATTCCAACCACCCTCCCATCTCCAGCCCCTGTCTAATCCTGGCACAATTTGATCATGCTCCCCCACTGAATCTCCGATCGCCTGCATTTACCACGTCGGATGGCAGCTCGTTCCACACTTGCCCCACTTTCTGAGTGAAGTTCCCCCTAATGTTCCCCCTTCACCCAAAAGCCATGTCCTTTCATACTTATCTCTCCTAATCTAAGTGGAAAGAGCCTTCAAGCATTTACTCTGCCTATACCCCTCATAATTTTGTAAACCTCTATCAAACCTCCCTCATTCTTCTACACTCCAAGGAATAAAGTCCCAATCTGTTTAATATTTCCCTGTAACTCAACTCCTGAAGACCTGGCAATATCCTAGTAAATCTTCTCTGCACTCTTTCAATCTTACCGATATCCTTCCTGAAATTTGGTGACCAGAACCGCACACAATACTCCAAATTTGGCCTCACCACTAGACTCTTTGAAACTGCAGCACTGGGTCACCCTCCTAGGACCTGGGTGCAATTACTGGGACAAAGGTGCTGGGAGCACCTTTTAAGCTGCTGGGAGATCGACCCATTAAATCGCCAACCCACCCATTTAAGGGCGATCTCACTCCGCGATGACGCGGTAGGTGATGCACCACACACTCAGGGGAACTATCATTAGTCAGTCTTGTTAGAAACAGAAGTACCTTTAAAGAAATTGCTCGAGACAAATATTGAGAACAAAGAACATTTATTACAACAACAATGCAAAGTTGGGTGCTTCCCCTTACCCTGGGAATACACACATACACTGGGGCTCACCCAACTTTTATACAGTAAATTTCAGTATCAGAATACCCTCCCCCTTACATTCTTCTGCCCCCTGGATGGGTTTGGCAGAGGCAATCCTTCCTGCCTACATGCAGTTTCAGTATACTTGGAGGACCAGGGGGTATCCTGTCGGTGTCCCTTCATGTTATTGTCCTTATTCACACCTTCCTGATTCTCGGAGCTACAGTCTCTTGGTATGTAGAGTTGGCTCATCCTGTCTAGGGTTGACTAATTTAATATGTATAACTTTGTATATCTGTGTAAGGTTAACTAATTAGATATGTAGAACTTGGCACTTCTGTCTATCCAGACTACCTCAACTTCCTACATTCTATTGTTCCTTACCGCTCATTATCTTATTCTTATGGTGGCTCATTGATCTTGTCACAAAGACTAGAAGATTCTTATGTTAATCGTGCTGACTCTGCTTTCCTGCATCCTAATTCCCAAGCTCATCCTGTTTGTACTGGTTACAGCCATTAACTGATGTATGAATTTTAGTTTCCTTCATGTTCATAATTTTAGATCAGTTTTCCCATCTCTCACAGTCTTACCCCACCTTCCCTCCGGCTGTAGGTCACCACCCCTGTCAGTCACCCTCCCGTTAGTCATCCCCCCGTTAGTCACTACCCACCATCAATCACCTCCCCCGTCAGTCATCCTTGCCCCGTCAGTCACCACCCCACTGTCAATCAACACCCACCCCATCAATCATGCACCCCGTCTCCTCAGCAACGTCCTGCTGCCAAGAACATTGAGCCTCGCTGCGAACTGGAGTGGCATTTACAGCAGCGGCAGTTCGCGGCACCCCCACTATCTTCACCCTCTCCACCCCTCAGCAGTGATCCCTCTCCCCCTGTGGCAGTGACCCCTCTCCCTCCCTGATCACAGCAGTGACCCATCTCCCTTCCATGGGAGCAACCCCATCCTCTCCTTGATCGTGGCAGCAACCTCTCTCCCCCTGCGCCAGTGAGACCTCTCCCACCGATCGCGGCAGGCACTTCAGCCAGGGTTATCCCTGTTACACCAGTGTGCAAGAGCTGACATCACAGGAGTAACCAGGTTGACCATTTTACTGTTCAAGTCACCAGTGGACACAACCTAGGTAGGTTAGGGACCCGGTTGGATTAGGACCATGCTGACTGGGTCAGACCCTTTCTAACTGCCACGTGAGTGGGGCTTTAACCAGGCAAATTGCCCGGTTAACCCGTTTACATGACAGTTTGAGAGGGCCTAACATTTTATACAATCTCACCATAAGATCCCAACTCCTGTACTCAATACTTTGATTTATGAAGGCCAAGATGCCAGAAGTTCTCTTTACAACCTTGTCTACCTGTGACACCACGTTCAGGGAATTATGTATCTATATTCCCAGATCCCTCTGTTCCTCCGCACTCCTCAGTGCCCTACTATTTACCCTGTATGTCCAACCTTGGTTTGTCCTTCCAAAATGCAACACCTCACAATTGTCTGCATTAAATTCCATCTGCCACTTTCTGGCCCATTTTTCCAGTTGGACCAGATCTCTCTGCAAGCTTTGAAAATCTTCCACGTTCCTATCTTTGTGTCATCAACAAACTTGCTGATCCAATTTACCACAATGGTCCCAGCACCGATCCCTGAAGCACATCACGAGCCACAGGCCTCCTGTCTGAAAAGCAACCATCTATTACTACTCTCTGTCTTCTCCCGTTCTACCAGTTTCAAATCCAGTTTACAACCTCTCCATGGATACCTAGTGTCTGAATTTTCTGAACTCACCTCCCATGTAGGACCTTGCCAAAGGCCCATCTAAAGCCCATGTAGACCATATCCACAACCTTTCCATCTGCCTTCTTGATAACCTCCTCAAAAATCTCTATAAGATTTAAACACAAAATAGTGGGGGGGCCGCAAACTGCCGCTGCTCTGAATGCCACTCCAGTTCGCAGCGAGGCTCAATGTTCGTGGCAACAGGACGTTGCTGAGGGGACAGGGCGCATGATTGACAGGGTGAGTGTTGATTGATAGTGGGGTGGCGACTGACGGGGCGAGGATGACTGACAGGGGTGGTGATAGATGGTGGGTGGTGACTAACGGGGGGGTGACTAACGTGGGGTTACTGACAGGGGGGGCGACCTACAGCCGGTGGGAGGGCAGGGGAAGACTGACTAATGATAGTTCCCCTGAGAGTGTGGTGCATCACCTACCACGTCATCGCGGGGTGGGATCACCCTTAAATGGGTGGGTTGGCGATTTAATGGGTCGATCTCCCTGCAGCTTAAAAGGTGCTTCCAGCACCTTTGTCCCAGTAATTGCACCCAGGTCCTAGGAGGGTGACCCAGTGCTGCAGTTTCAAAGAATCTAGTGGTGAGGCCAAATTTGGAGTATTGTGTGTGGTTCTGGTCACCAAATTTCAGGAAGGATATCAATAAGATTGAAAGAGTGCAGAGAAGATTTACTAGGATGTTGCCAGGTCTTCAGGAGTTGAGTTACACAACCTACCACACACAAAGCCACACTGACTATTCTTAATCAGCCCTTGACTGCCCAAATAATTGTATATCCGATCTCTCAGAATACCTTCCAATAATTTACCCACTACAGACATCAGGCTGTAATTTCCTGGTTTACTTTTGGAAACCTTTTTAAACAACAGAACAACATGAGCTCCCCTCCAATCCGCCAGCACCTCACCATGGCTAAACACATTTTATATATGTCTCCCAGGGTCCCTGCAATTTCTACACCCATCTCTCTCAAGGCCCGAGGGAATATCAGGTCAGGCCTGGGGGATTTATCTACCTTTATTTGCTGTAAGGCAGCAAGCACCTCATCCTCTTTAATCTCTACATGTTCCATGCCACTACTGCTTGTTTCCCTTCCTTCCTTATGCCCGATGTCAGTTTCCAGAGTAAATACTGTTTAAGCTCTCCCCCATCTTATGAGGTTCCATGTAGACGACCGCTCTGATCTCTTAGGGAACCGATTTTGTCCCTTACTATCCTTTTACAGGTCCCACCTGCCAAATGATCCAAACATCTGAATCTCTCCCTCCTGCACCATCTTCCTGTTCCTTGCCCCACCAGCATGTGGCACAGATAATCCTGAGGTTCCAACCCTGGAAGATCTGAACTTGCTACCGAACTCTCTGAACTCATTCTGCAGGACCACGTACCACCCCCCCCCCCCCCCACCCCCAACACCTACCCATGTCATTGATCCCAATATGGACCACGACCTCCAGCTGCTCTTACCGCTCCTTATCTTATTCTTATGGTGGCTCATTGATCTTGTCACAAAGACTAGAAGATTCTTATGTTAATCGTCAGTTCCTATTCAGAGACATGTAGGACCCTAGCATCAGGGAGGCCACACGCTGTCTTGGAGCACGAAGTAGCCACAAGCCCCTTTCACACTTGCCAGTGATCCTAGGAATCGAATGCCAATTGGCCTTTTAAAGTGGCAAGTGTTTAAGCAAAATGTGCTTAACGCCGGTGTCAGATGATGTCATCTCACATTGGGGATTGATGGCCTCGACCCCGAGTCTAATCACTGGCGTCTGCCGTATGAAACGGGCAACAATGTTACAGACCAAACGCCAGGGATAAAGCCTTGCAAGTGTGAAAGCGTTCAGTGTCCCGGTTAGAGGTGGTCTAGTGTGAAAGGTCAAACCCCCCATTCCTATCCTGGGACAGTGAACGGCCGATTTACTGGGATCCAAGTGTGAAAGGGGCTACAGAAATCTGTGTCCCTGACTATAAAGCCTCTATCTAATTTCATCCTTCCTTGTTGAGCCAGTTGTGATGCCAATGACCTACCCGCTGCTGGTAACCCCCGGCCGCCCGCCCGCCTGCAATCTTCTCCCCCTAAGACAACTGTCCTAATTTCCCCAGGCATTTCCTGGGTAGAGATCGATAACTGGTGTCTGCTGCTCCCTTCTGGGACTGGTGGGCGATGCAGGGTCTGGTGGGTGCTGTTGCGACTGATGAGCAATGCAGGGACCGATGGGTGCTGCAGGGACCGGTGGGTGCTGCAAGGACCGGTGGGTGTTGCAGGGACCAGTGGGCGATGCAGGGACCGGTGAGTGCTGTTGCGACTGGTGGGCAATGCAGGGACCAATGGGTGATGCAGGGACCTGAGTGAGAACAGATAAGGAGGATTGGGTGTGAATTTAAGAACCCTGTCAGATTCTGCTGTAAATTGTGAAAATGTGAGTAAACCTTTAAACATTCCAGCAGGATACAACGCTCACTGACTCTCCCTCCCACTCTTTCTACCTGTCTTCCCCTTCCTCTCCCTTCTCTTGCTCCCTCTTCTTCCTTTCCTTCTATCCCATTCCCCTCTCTAACTTTCCCCCTTCATCTCTCCCCTCACTCTTTACTTCCTTTCCCCTCTTCTTCACCTCTCCCATCCTCTTTTTCACCCCATCTCTCTGTCCCTCACCTCCTCCCTCACCCCTTCTATCTCTGCCCCTCTCCCTACCTCTCCCTCTCTCTGCCCTCTCCCTCTCATCTCTACACCCTCTCTCACTCTCTCCATCTAACCCACCTCTTTCTGCACTCTCTTCCTCCCTCCCCCTCTCTCTCACCCCTCCCATTCCCCTCTCCCCTCTCCTCTCTCCACCACCCTCTCTCTCTCTTCCCCTCTCACCCCTCCCCCTTTCTCCTTCCTCCCCTCTCCATGCTCTACCCCCTCTAACCCTCCCTCTCTCTCTTTCCATCTCTCACCACACCCTTTTTCATTGTTCTCCCTCCCATCTTCCTCTCCTCTCACACCTCTCTCTGCCCATATCCCACTTACCCTCTCTCTGCCTCCCCTTTCTTGCTCTCTGCTCCCTGCCCTCTCTCTCCCGTCCCACTCTTGACTCTCCCATTTACTCCCCACCTCCCACTTCCTTCTCCATCTCTCTCCTCACTCCCGCTCTCCCACTCTATCCTCCGTCTCCATTTCCTCTCTCCCCATCTCTCCCTCCCCCCCACTTCCCCTCCTACTACCTCCCTTTCTCTCCCCTTTCTCTTTCACTTCTCTCTCCCCTCCTCTATCCTCCTCTCCCTTTCCCTCTCCATCCCTCTCTCTTACCCCTCTATCTCAACCCTCTCTTTCTCACCCCTCTCTCCCCTCTTTCCCATTCTCCCCTCCCGTTCTCCTCTCTCTTTCTCCACCCATCACCCCTCCTCCTCTCTCACTCCCCCTCCATTTTTTTCACTTCCTGTCTCCCCATCCCTCCTTCTCTCTCCCCTTCTCTCTCCCATCTCTCCCCTTCCCCTCTCTTCCCTCCCCTTCCACCCCTCCCTCTCTCTCTCTCTCTCTCCCATCTCTTCCTCCCCCCTTCCGCTCTTCTCATCTTTCCCTTCCCCTCCTCTCCCCCCAGGTATCTTGGTGTTGGAGCTACAGGTAGACCTGAGAACGGTGGCCACTCTGGGTGGCAGTGCGCACCTGCGCTGTGTATACCAGGGTGTGGCGCAGGTGACGCAGGTGACATGGGACAAGCTAACGGAGCTGGGATGGCAGATGGTGGCCGTCCGCAGCGGGGTGCATGGCTCTCGCACGCACCCCTTCTACGGGTCGCGGGCCCGCTTCTTGCAACCCGGTGATCAGCCTGATGCCTCACTTCTCATTCAGCCCCTGGCACTGGCCGACAGTGGGAACTTCCGCTGCAAGGTGTTCACCTTCCCTGCTGGCAACTTCGAGGGAGACACCTGGCTCACGGTGCTGGGTAGGGGCCGAACCCTTTGTGGCGAGGGGGGGAGGGGAGAGGGATGGAGAGGGAGGGATGTGCAGCGGAGAGGGAAAAGGGATAGAGGTAGGATACACAGGGAGGTGGTGGGGAAGAGGGGAAGAGGGAGGAAAGGGAAAGAGGGAGGGGAGGGAATGGGAGGGGGAGGGATGAGCTGGGGAAGAGGATGGGAGAGGGAGAGTGGAGGGATGAGCAGGGGAGAGGGAGGGGAGATGAGAGGGAGAGGGGAGAGGGAGGGGGAAGGATGAGCGGGGAGAGAATGGAGGGCGAGAGTGGGTATAGGATGTTGGGGGAGGTGTTGGGGTGGGGCAAGGGATGGATGGGGGAACCAGGAGGGGGAAGATGAGGGGCAGGGTATAATAGAGGAGCATTGTGGGAGGGGACATGAGATAGGGGAGGGAGCACTGAGGGAGGGGAGTTGAGGGAGCTTTCTGAATGTTGTAGCTTGTTACGCTTCTTCTCAATGAATCTTCATTCTATCCCCCTCCTCCCGTCCCCTCCACTCCGCCTCCCATTCCTCCCCCTCGTTCCCCTCCCATCCCTTCCCTCTCCCCATCTCCCCTGTGCTGGCAGTCCCCCCCCAGGTGTGGGTGGTACAGGGTCCAAGAGCCCTGTTGGAGGGTGAGCGCCGTGCACTGGCAGCTTCCTGTGTGGTGATGGGAAGTCAACCAGCTCCGAACGTGCAGTGGCAGACCTCGGTGTCTGGGGACCAGGAGCTGATGGACACGGCCAACGAAAACGGCACGGTGACAGTCACCGCCCACTTCTACCTGCGGCCCGAGCGGGGCATGAGTGGGAAGGACATGGTGTGTTTCGTCAATCACTCCACCCTGTTGGAGCCCCTCCTCATCCACTACAGCCTCAACATTTACTGTACGTATCCACGCTCACCAACCCCTGCTCCAGGAGTGTGTGACGGGACATTGTAGAGGGAGCTTCCCCCTGGGTCCAACCCTTGACTCTGGGAATGGGTAACAGGATGGTGTAGGGGAATCTCCCACGGGTCTGATCTGTGCCCTGGGAGTGTACGATGGGATGGCATAGAGGGAGCTCCCCCTGGATCCGACCCTTGACCCTGGGAGTGTGTGATGGATGGTGTAGAGGGATCTTTCCCCTAGGCTTGACCCGTGCCTGGGAATGTGTGACGGGACAGTGTAGAAGAAGGTTTGCTTTATCTTTCCAATTTCCTCCTTGCAGATGTACCCGAGGTTATGGTGAGAAAGTCACCTGAGAATTGGGATGTGGAAATGGAAGGGGCAGAGTTGCAGTGTGAGGAGAACGGGAATCCTCCTGCCACCAACTTTGTGTGGAAAAGGTGAAAGAATACTCACAGCATGGTGCTGTCAAGATCAGTGGGGTATGGGGTCTGGGGGTGAGGTGGGGGAGGGGAGAGTTGGAGTCTTGGGGAGTGTAGGGTTGGGGTGGGAGTGCAAAAGGGATGTGTCTGGGGTGGGGTCTGTGGATGGTAGGGGTACAATTCGCAGGAATTGGGTAGGGATAGTATCCGGATGGAGGAAGTGTGGGTGAGTGGGAAGGGGTCGGGGTCTGAGGGGAGGTTGTAGGTGTGGGGTAGAGTCTGGGATGGGTGCGTTGGAGAGGGAGTTGAGTAGAAAGGGGTGCGATCCAAAGTAAATGAGTTGGGGAAGGATGGGTGGAGTCCGGGGGATTTGGGACTGCTATTTCTGGCAATTTAGGGGTCTCAAACCTGCTTGGTGATTTGTCGACAGAGATGGCAAACCTCTTCCCAAAAACCTCATTGTGGACAGAGGCAAATTGTTGTTCAACAGACGCCTCACTGTGGAAGATTCCGGAACCTATATCTGTGAAGTCTCCAATGAAGTTGGCAGCCGCAGTGCACAGACCAAAGTAACTATCTCAGGTCAGTCATTCACCAGCTTCTCAGGTGGGAGGGTTTACCCCCTGCACGCAGGCTATTTGGCCTTCCTTCTCCCTGTCCTCCATAATGTTTGGGGCAAAGACACCTTTTTCCTTTATTTGCCTCTCTGCTCCACAGTTTTAAATTTGTAATCAAATAATTCACATCTGATTAAAGTGCACGGTCCAGATATTATTAAAGGATATTTGTGTACATTTTGGTTTGACCGTGTTGAAATCACAGCACTTTGTAGACATAGTTCCCTCATTTCAGGACCCCATAATATTTGGGATAGAGCAATGTTATGTCTATTAATGTAATCACATTAATGCACATCCCTTGCAGGGAATCACTGCTTGAGGTCTATGATTCATTTTCTCTGGCAATGCTCTGCCTGGCCTCTACTGCAGCCGTCTCCACTCCTTCTTGTTTCGGGGACTTGTCCCCTCACGTTTTCTCTTCAGCATGTGGAAGGCACATTCACATGGGTTTAGATCAGGTGATTGACTCGGCCATTTCCAGTTTTTAGCTTTGAAAAACTCCTTTGTGGCCTTAGCCTTATACTTGGGATTGTCGTCTTGCAACGCCCAATATGTTTGGATGAATTCGCTCGAACTTGAGGAGGTAAGATGTTTCCATACACCTCAGAATTCATTTTGCTGCTGCCATTAGCAGTTACATCATCAACGAAGATAAGTGGACCAGTACCTGTGGCAGCCAGACATGCCCAGGCCATAACACCCCCACCACCACATTTCACAGAGGAGGTGTATGTTTTGATTCTTGGACAGTTCTCTCACTCGTCCACACTTTGTTCTTGCCATCACTTTGATGTAGGTTAATATTGGTCTCATCTGTCCAGGAGACCTTTTTTTCCAGAATTCTGCAGGCTCTTTTCAATACTTTTTGTCAAACTGTAATCTGGCCATCCTGTACCTGTGTAGTGGTTTGCATCTTGCAGTGTAGCCTCTGTATTTCTATTCATGAAGTCTTCTGCGGACAGTCGTCATTGACACATCCACACCTGCCTCCTGAAGAGTGTTTCTGATATGGGGATTCTTCTTCATTCTGGTGAAAACTCTTCCGTCATCAGCAGTGGAATCTTCCTTGGCCGACCAGTCCCTTTGTGATTAATGTACTGACCTCACCAGGATGCTCTTTCTTCTTAATGATGTTCCAAACAGTTGATTTTGGTCATCCTTAGGTTTGGGCCATGTCTCCTACTGTTTTGTTCTTGTTTCTCAGCCTCATTATGGCTTCTTTGACTTACATTGGCACAACTCTGGTCCTCTTGTAGAAAGATGGCAACTACAGACTCCAAAGGTGATATAAAGGTTAGAAGTCAGTCGAGTTCTCTTATACCTGCATCAATAAAGCAATTAAATATACCCAAGTACTCACATGCATCTGTGAAGCCAAATGTCCTGGACATTATGGTGCCCTGAAATGAGGAGACTACATATAAAAAGTGCAGCAATTTCTACATGGTCAAACTAAAATGTACACAAATAACCATGAATAAAATCTGGAATGTGCACGTGAATTGTTTGATTAGAAATTTAAACTGTCGGTGGGGGGGAGGGGGGGCGTGGCAAGATGGTGTAGAGTCTAGATGTGCAATCTTGACCTCTCTGGCCAGACTTTTAAATACCTGTTTTTTTTTTGTTTCCAAGTTTACATTTTTAAATTTTAGTTTAAAGTATTAAGGAATTATTATGGCCACTAATGGTAAAAAGATTAAATCTCAAGGTCAAAAGAAAATGCATTTTCGAAGTGCTGAAGATTTGGGACCTAGACGACTTGAAGCAGCCCCAGGCTTAATTTCTTCATTGCCCAAATCCCAAGGATCGCCTGTGGAGGCTGAAAAGGAAATGCATTAGGCACCATTACAATCTGAAGAAGTTGTTTTTCTTCGCGAATGGATGAGAAGACAACAAGATGCGGAGGAGACCAGCGGCAACTCCCTGAAGAAGTTGGGATGCCGTCGCTGGGAGTCCAGACCCGCAGTAAATCTTTTAAAATGCCTTTTGTTGAGTTGCAGCAGGAGCTGCAGTTACCTTGTTCTGCAACTATGTCAGAGAGAGCAGAGCTGAACTTTACCGAATCACAGTGTATGCAAATGAATGCAGTTATTCAAGCTGTTATAAAACCTGGAATGGATTTGTTGACATCTCAAATGAATGAAATGGTTCAAATGAATGCTGGTATGAAGGCACGTGTGATGCATCTTATGAAGAATTTAAAAAATTTCAGACTGCTTTTTTGGACTGTAAACACAGAAAAAGTATTGAAGGTGGAAAAATCAGTCATAGAATTAGGAGAACGTGAGAAGGAGCTAGAAAGAAAAATAGATTATTTGGAAAATCAAAGCAGAAGGAATAATGTGAAAATTGTTGGTTTGCTAGAAGGTATAGAAGGACAAGATCCTCTTCGTTTTTTTAAAGACTGGATTCCGCAAATATTAGGTCAAGAATTTTTCTCTGGGGATTGGCACTGGAAAGAGCCCATAGAGCTTTGAGAAGAACACCCTCAGCTGGTCAACCACCGAGACCAGTAATAATTCGATGTTTGAGTTATATGGATAGAGAAGCAATACTTCGACGCAGTACAAAATACGAGACAACGACAAACCCCATTATTGATTCAGAATGGCAGAGTCTTTTTTTTAATCATGATCTGAGTCAAGAGGCCATTCAACGTCGACATCGATTCGATCCAGTTAAAGAAGTTTTGTGGTGTAAAGGTTATAAGTCTACTTTTCGCTACCCTGCAGTGTTGAAGGTGTTTTATGGAGACTATCAATTTCGGTTTTTTGAAAATGATCATGAAGCAATGATTTTTGCTGACTCATTGCCAGATGTAAGAGGACAAAGAGGTAGTCCACCATTATCTCCTAAAGAAAAATCTGGTTGTTCTGGAAATGGAAGAAATGGCAGAAATGGGAAAAATGGGAATAGAAAGAGTCCAACTTCTTCTGAAATGGGATCTTCGAGATTGGAATCTTCTTGATGAAAAGAAGAATTTTTTAATTCTATTTTTTCTTTAGTTATTATGATATTTTGATGTTACTGACTGTGTCTGGAGAGGGAGAGATTTGCACTAAGGTCTTTACTAGTCATCCCCACTGGTGGGTAACCCACACCCAATTTTTGTTTAGGGGATTACTACCTTTTGGTAGTTTATTTTCTTTTTTTTTCTTTATTATTTTTATTTTTTAATTTGTGATTTTTTTATTGGAGGGCCTATATACATTGATTTGAATTTCTATATAAAGATATTATTGGTATTTAGTAATAATATTAGATATGCCAAAGTTGAGGTTTGCTACTTTTAATGTTCAAGATCTTTGGTAAAATGTATGTTTGGTAGAGATATGATTTCACATAAAATGACTAAATTTGAGACTTTTCTTATGAAGGTACCAGAGAAGGGTTATATTTCATCTATGTATCAAATATTACAGGATGGTATGGATAAAAAGGGTTGGGATAAATCTAAAATTAAATGGGAAGCGGATATTGGTTTTATTTTTTCTGAGGATGATTGGTTAGATATCTGTTATGATAGTGTAACTAGATTGATAAATGCACGTTATGCAATGATTAATTACAACTTTTTACATCAGTTATATTTGACACCTGAAAAATTAAAAAAAATTGGTTTTAATGAATCAGATTTGTGTTTTAGATGTGCTGATACGGTTGGAACTTTTCTTCATGCTGTTTTGTCATGTATACATATACAGTCTTTTTGGAAGAAAATTCAATCATTTTAGAATATCTGTATAAGATTAAAATAGTTCTAGATCCAACAGTATTTTTATTGGGTAGTTTGCAACCTTTGAAAGGCTTGGGATGAGATAAGTTCCAGCTTGCTTTTGTATATTTAGCTTTATCTGTAGTGAAAAAATGTATTGCTAGTATGTGGAAAGATACGAATATGATTGATATTAATAGATGGCATAATGAGATGAAATATTGTTTAATAATGGAAAAAATTACATATGTTTCACATGATAATTACAATTTTTAATTAATAAGTAGCTGTTATACTCAGAATATTTACATTTCAATTTATATTGATTAGATTTTAATATGTATATATTTTTTAAAATATTCTTTCCTTTTTCTTTTTTTATGGCTCTCCTTAGGAGAGTTGGCTGAAGGGGGGGTTCTTTTCTTTTCCTTTAAAGTTCATGTTCATGTTTAATTGCTGTATACGTCATATATTATTTGTTTTTTGAACAAATAAAGTTTAAAAAAAATTTAAACTGTGGAGCACAGGGGCAAATAAAGGAAAAAAGTGTATTTGTCCCAAATATTATGGAGGGTGCTGTATGTTCCATCTCCATTTTCCCCAGTGCTTCATCTGCAACCTCCCTTCCCTCCTTTCTGGGTCTGATCCGTGCCCAGAGTGTAGAGGGAGCTTCCCCCTGTCTGACCTATGCCCTGGGAGCATGTGACGGGACGGTGTAGAGGGAGCTTCCCTCTGGGTCTGACCCATGCCCCTGGAATGTGTGATGGGACAGTGTAAAGGGAGCTTCCCCCTATCTGACCTATGTCCTATGTCCTGAGAGTGTTTGACGGGACTTTGTGGAGGAAGCTTCCCCCTGGGTTTGACCCGTGCCCCGGGATTGTGTGATGGGACGGTGTAGAGGGAGCTTTCCCCCGTGCCACGGGATGATGGGGTGAAGGGAGGTGCTGAGCCCTACCTGTTGCCCCACTAGATACCGATGTGGCAGGGGTGAGTGTGCTGACTTTGGCCCTCGTGGTCGTCGGGGTGGTGGGTCTGGTCCTCATGCTGATCTTCATCGGAGCCGTGTTCGCCGTGCACCGCTCCCACCGCAAGAAGACGGAACAAATGGCCTTCAAACTGTGAGTGGAGAGCTGGACATGGGGCACACACAGGATGGGGCTCGTGGGACAAATGCAAGGGACATGGATAAACACAGATGTGGGGAACACATGGAAAACATGGGACAGGGAACATACAGAAAATGGAGCACATAGGTTAAACATGGGTAACACTGGAACATTCATGACCCAGGCATCGCTGTGACAGAGTGTGAGGGAGCAGGTGTGGGCAGAGGGGAAGGGAGTGAGTAGGGACAGAGGGGTGGAGGGAGGGATGGAGGGATTAGGAGGGGGTAATGAAGAGGAGGAGGGAGGGGGAGACATGGAGTAGTGTGGGAAAAGAGGCAGAGGGGAGGGGAGTTGGTAGGAACAGAGAGGGTTGGAGGGAGGGATAAAAGAGGGATTGGGAGGGAGGAATGGAGAGGAGGAGGGAGGGAGAGGCATGGAGTAGGTGTGGGAAAAGAGGCAGGGGGAACGGAGTGAGTAGGAACAGGGAGAAGGGGAGGGAGGGAGTAGGTGTGGGCAGAGGCAGAGGGCATGAGGAGGAGGTGAATGGGGCAGAGGGAGAGGAGGGAAAGATGGAAGGGGAGGAATGGAGGAGAGGGAGGAATGGAGAGAGGGAGGGAGGAACATGGAGGAGGAGCAAGGGACAGGGGGGGTGGGACGGAGAGGGAGGGGTGAATCCTCATTGACTGTATCCCCCCACAGGGAGGAGGTGGATGGGATGGAGGGGGAGGTGGGTCCTCACTGACTATGTCCCCTCCCCATCCCACAGGGAGGAAATTCACACCCTATCTCGCCAACCGTCCATCCGCCGCTGTAACTCCATGTCTACCTCTGTCGATGTGCGCCTGCAGGAGACAGGGGGGAGTCGGGACATCGATGTGAGTGGGGGAGAGGACCTCGTGTGGGGTGGGGCCCGCTTGCTGGGTGGGGAAGGGGTCATTTGTGGGGGAGGGGCAACTTGAGACCTTCCCCTGGCGCGTGTGAAACCAGCGTGTGCAGGATTCAGCCCCTCCTTCCTGTCCCAATTTCCATTCTACCATGTCTGACCTGTGACCTCAGCCCTTCTCTGATGCCACATCCATTTCCAAGCATAGAGATTTCTCCCCATCCAACACTGGGTCCTAGGTCATGACCTCCCTCCTCCCACAGCTAGGGTAAACTCTCTCCCCACATTCACCCCATCAGGAGTTTGGATGTTTCACCTCTCTTCCTAAACCCTAGAGAGGACAGCCACAGTCTGCTTCACCTCTCCTCATGGGATGTTCCCCACCATCTGGGAATTGATCTGGTGAACCTTCACTGCCTTCCCTCTCCCACAGGTAGATCCACCCTCAGGTGGGGAGATCAGACCTGTCCACAATATTCCAGGTGTGGTCTCCCCAGGACCATCGGAGTGAGACTCCTCTACTCTTGGACTCGCCTCCTCTCACAGCAAAGGCCAACACACTGTTTCCCTATAAACACTGCTGTTCCTGCAGAGTAACATCCAGTGACTGGTGTCCAGTGAGCCAGGACCCTTCCAATGCCATCTGTCCCATCCTAGGATGTCCCAGGATCCTCCTTACACCATCTGTCCCATCCCTGGATACCCAACAGCCTGAGAATCGCTCAATACCCCAGGACTCTCACAATGCCAACTGTCCCAACCCAGGATGTCCTAGGACCATCTAACACTAACCATCCCATCCCTGGATGTCAACACCCTGGGACCCTCCCAACACCAACTGACCCATCCCTAGATATCCCAGGATCTGGGATTCTCCCAACATTGGCCACCCATCCCTGGATGTCACAGGTCCCTCCCAACACCAAATGCCCTATCCTTGGATGTCCTAGGACACTCCCAACACTGGCCACCCCAACCCTGGATGACCCAGGGCTCTCCCAACACCAATCGTCCCATCCATGGATGTCAAATGACCCAAGATCCACTCAAAACCAGCTGTTCCATCACTGAATGTCCCAGGACTCTCCCAACACCAACACTTCCCATATCTGGATGTTCCAGGACCCTCCCAACACCAACTGTCCCATCCTTAGATATCCCAGGATCCGGGATTCTCCCAACATTGGCCACCTGATCCTTGGATGTCACAGGACCCTCCCAACACCAACTGCCCTATCCTTGGATGTCCCAGGACCCTCCCAACACCATCCACCCCATTGTTGGATGTCCCAGGACCATCTAACACTAACCATCCCATCCCTGGATGTCCAACACCCTGGGACTCTCCCAACACCAACCATCACATAACAGGATGTCCCAGGACCTGGGACCCTCTAACACCAACTGTCCCATCCCTCGATATCCCAGGACCCGGGATTCTCCCAACATTGGCCACCCCATCCCTGGATGTCCCAGGACCCTCCCAGCACCAACCATCTCATTCCTGGATGTCCAATGATCCAAGATCAGCTCAACACCAGCTGTCCTATCCCTGGATGTCTCAGTACCTGGGATTCTCCCAACACCAATCGTCCCATCTCTGGATGTCCCAGATCCCTCTCAACACCAACCGTCCCATCCCTCACTTTTCCTGTGTTGCCACCTGTTGTGCTGAACGATGCCTCCTATGAGCAAAGAGCCATGAATTGGGGCATTATTGTGGTCCTCGGGAGCTTTTCGTTGGGCGGATGTGAAGTGAAGTGCTTTGGAAGGTGGAACTTGAAGGTGGAGGGGATGGTTGATGGCAGGATTCTTAACAGTGGGGAGGGACAGAGATCATGCGTCCAAGTCCATAGATCTCTGAGATTGGAGCACAAGTTGATGGGGTGGTTAAGAAGGCCTATGGTACGTTGGCCGTCATTAGTCAGGGGATTGAATTCAAGAGCCTGAGGTAACGTGGCAGCTCTCTGAACCTCTGGTCAGACTTCTCTTTCATTCATTACAGGAAGGATGTGGAGGGGGTGCAGAGGGGATTTACCAAGATTTTGACTGGATTGGAGAACATGAGTGTGATAGTACAGATCTATCACCAATGTATATAGTGTATATAGTTACAGTATCTAGACTGTGCTTACAGCGATTGGCTGAGAGCTAAGCCACGCCTACTGTCTGGGCCTTAAAGGGTTGTGTCCCAAGCCAGGTCGGATCATTCCGGACTGGTTGGCCACCTGTGAAGAGCTCCTGTCTTTTGCTAATAAAAGCCTTGGTTTGGATCAACAAGTCTTTGGTTCTTTCAACGAGCTCTACAATGAGGCACAATTTTCTTTTTGGAGCAAGAAAGGATGAGAGGTGACTTCAGAGGGGTGTATAAGATTAAGAAGGGCCGAGGTAGAGGAGACAGCCAGCACCTTTCTCCTGGCCAGAAGTAAGTAAATACCAGAGGATGAGATGAGTAAAATTTAGGGAGGTGTCAGAGGGAGGATGTTTTACACAGAGAGTGATTGGAGCCTGGAAAGCAGTGCTGTGGGTGGTGGTGGAGGCTGGTACAATAGGGACATTTAAAGGGTTATGGGTGTGAGAGAGGGAAAGATTAGATTGTTGCAAAGTAGGTTTACATAGGTCGGCACAACATCATGGGCTGAAGGGCCTGTTCTGGAATATTCTATGTTGAGGCAGTCAACTTCAGGGTCCCCTTTTTCTTGGGACTGTTCCAGCTCGAGGGAGCCCTACTGGATTAACCTGTCTGTCTTGATTGAGGAATGGGACCCCTGCGTGTCCACCCACAGTGGTTCTGAGACTTCGGTTTTGGGGAGAGACGGGATTGAAATGGCCACACACTGTAGGCCGAGAGCAAAGCCTGGGCCTCACTTTTAACACCTTTTCGCCTCTCAGTCCCAGCAGTTGGAGCAGGAGCCAATCTTAGAGGAGGTCACACCACAGCAGAGGAGCAGCTCGAGGGATCTGTTGTCAGCAGCAGGAGAGAACCATCTGCCAACCCTGCCCCTGGGCAGCCATCGCTACAGCCTGCGGTCCACAGCCAGCGAGCCCAGGACCTCCACCATCTCCCCATTCGGGAACTACAGAAACAGCCTGCCAAGCAGCCAGAGGCACAGCATAAGGGAATGGACGCTGGGCCCTAGTGAGAGGTCTGGCTCACCAGGAGATGCTCAGGGAAGCAACAACTATGAGATCAGAAAGACCTTGGAGCAGGTGAATATTGGAGGGGAATATCACCCTGCACTGTCCCATCACACACTCCCTTGGCACAGGTCAGAAAGCTCCCTCTAGTCCATCCCATAACACTTTTCCGGGGTATGGATCAGACACCCGGGGGAAGCTCCCTCTACACCGTTCCGTCTCAACCTCCCAGGGCATGGGTCAGACTCGGGGGAAGCTCCCTCTACACTGTCCCATCACACACTCCTGGGGCTCGGGTCAGACACAGGGAGAAGCTCCCTCTACACTGTTCCTTCACACACTCCCGGGGCTCGGGTCAGACACAGGGAGAAGCTCCCTCTACACCGACCCGTCACACACTCAGGGTGAAGAACAGCACAGGATCAGTGTGGTTCACCATTACTGCTCCCATTTCATTCTCCCTGCATTCTCATCAACTCCCATCCAGATTATTGAGGCAGGGGGGTGACAAACAGGAGTTACAGTGTGGCAGACTCACCGAGGAAGCAGGAAGCAGGTACTTTTTTTTTTTTTTTTAAATTTTTTATTTTTCACACCATAAATCACATTAGCCATGATATACACTTTTTAGGAAGCAGGTACTTAAGGAGAATGTTCCCCGCAGTAACAAGTATCCTGTTTTCAATACTGTTGGGGGTATGACCTACCAGGGAAAAGCCACAGCAGACAGTTCTTTGGCATAAAGTCTGTCTCTGAGGCGCGGAAGGGAAGAGAGGAGGAAGGAGAGAGGATTCATTGGTGAGGAGAATAGACAGGAGATTCTGAAGGGATGAAGGTTTTTGAATGGTATGCTGCCTCCCAGGTGCCAGGGTCAGAGGTATCTCTGATCAAGCCCACAGAATTCTTGAGAGGGATGGTAAACAGCCAGATGTCCTGGTACTCGTTGGTACCAGTGACGCAGACAGGAAAAGGGATGAAGTCCTGAAGGGTGAATGTAGGGTTAGCAGGATCTCAAGGGTGGTAATCTCTGGATTGCTGCTTGCGCCACTCTCTAGCGAGGGCACAGATAGGAAGCTGTGTAGCTGAGGGGATGGGGCAGGGCTTCAGATTTGGGGATTGTTGGGATCTCCTCTGGGGAAGGCAAGGCCTGTATGAAATGAACGGGCTGCACCTGAACTTGAGAGGGACCAATGTTCCGGCGGGCAGGTCAGTTAAAGCTGTTTAAACTAGCTAGGTGAAGGGGGTTGGAAACCAGAATGTTAGGCCAGATAATGGAGTGGTTGATGAAATGGTAGGTGCTATGCGTAGTGAGACTGAAGGAGGACAGGCAGTGGATGGAGCATCAATGCGGTGCACTTTAATGGAAGGAATATGAAGAATAAGAACTTAGAGCATGGATCATAACATGGAATTACGATGTTGTGGTGGAGACTTGGTTAGCACAAGGACAGGATTGGCTGATGCAAGTTCCAGGGCTTGGATGTTTGAGAAGGGGTAGGGAGAGAGGGAGGTAAAAGGTGGGTGGGGGGGGGTGGAAAGTGGCATTGATAATCAGGGGGAGTATCACAGCTGCAGAGAGGGAGGACATAGTGGAGGGATCATCTACTGAATCATTATGGGTGGAAATCAGAAACAGGAAGGCACCGATCAGTCTAATGCAGTGGTTTTCAACCTTTTTCTTTCCACCCACATACCACTTTAAGTACTCCCTATGCCATAGGTGCTGTGTGATTAATAAGGGATTGCTTAAGGTGGTGTGTGAGTGGGAAGGGAAGGTTGAGAATCACTGCTCTAGACCCAATTGTTACTGAAATATTTTGCTGAGAAAAATTGTCATTGGCCTATTTCCTTTGGAGTTATGAAACCGAGCACATGACGAGTCAATGAGGTACAATGAAAACAGTGGTTTTCAAGCTTTTTCTTCCCACCCATATCCCACCTTAAGCAATCCCTTACTAATTACAGAGCACCTATGGCATAGGGAATACTTAAAATGGTATGTAAGTGGAAAGAAAAAGGTTGAGAACCACTGGACTAATGGGAAGACTGAGGAGCAGGTAACCAGGAAGATTCTGGAAAGGTGCAAAAATATCAGGGTTGTTGTCATGGGAGACTTCAACTTCCTAATATTGACTGGCACCTCCTAGTGCAAGAGATTCAGATGGGGCAGAATTTGTCATGTGTATCCAAGAAGGGTTCTTGACACAGTATGTGGACCAGCCAATTAGAGGAGAGGCCATGCTGGATCAAGTCCTGGGTAATGAACCTGGTCAGGTGACAGACCTCTCAGTGGGTTAGCATTTCAGAGACGGTGATAACAACTCACTGATCTTTAGCATAACCATGGACAAGAATAGGAGGAGACAAAACAGGAAATTGTTTAATTGTGGAAAGGTTCATTACCATGGGATAAGGCAGGAATTTGAGAGGATAAACTGGGAACAGGTGTTCTTGGGGAAATGCACAGCAGAAATGTGGAGTATGCTTAGGGACCACATGCGAGTGGTCCCAGGTGGCTTTCTTCTACTGAGACGGGGAAAGGATGGTAGGGTAAAACAAGCATGGTTGACAAGACAGGTGCGATAGCTGGTCAGGAGGAAGAAGGAAGAAATCATAAGGTTTAGGAAGGAAAAGTCAGGAAGAGCTCATGGTAGCCAGGAAGGAGCTTAGAAAAGGACAGGAGAGCAAGAAAGGGGCATGAGAAGTCCTCAGCAAGTGGGATGAAGGAAAGCCTGAAGGGGTGTCAACAAGTACATGAAGAACAAACGAATGATGAGAGTTTGGACTGATTAGGGATGAAGAGGGGGTTCATGACTGGAAGCAGAGGTGTGAGGGGAGATCCTAAATGAATTGCTTCCATGTTCAGCAGGGAGAGGGAACTTGGTGAATGTGAGGTCAGTATGGAACAGGCTCATGTGTTGGAGCATGTCTCGTTTAAGAAAGAGGAAGTGCTGGATCTTCTTCACAATATTCAACTAGATAAGTCCACAGGTCCAGATGGCATGTGCCCTTGGTTACTGCTGAACAAAGGGAGGAGATTGCTGGGGCATTGGCAATGATCTTTGCACCCTCCTTGGCCACAGAAGAGGTATCGGACGATTGGAGAATGCCAAAATGTAGTCTTGCTTATGGAAGGTAAGAGGGAGAATCCTGAGAATTATAGACCAGTGAGACCTGTGTCTGGTGGGCAATGGAGAGGATTTTTAGGGATAGGGATTCATGAGTATTTGGAGAATGTAGTCTTCTTACAGATAGTCAGCATGGCTTTGTGAGAGGCAGGTCATGCCTCACAAGCTTACTTGGATTTTTCGAGGAGGTGACAAAAAAATTGATGAAGGTAAGGCGATGGAAGTGGTGTATCCATAAAATATGGATTTTTGTGAGGTGTTTGACAAGGACTCCTGTAAAGGTCACAAGACGTGGAACCTCGGCTGCTTGGATTTGGAATTGGCTTGCCTGGAGAAGGCAGAAGACAGAGGTAAATGCAACGTATTCTGCCTGGAGGTCGGTGACCAGCGGTGTTCCACAGGGATCTGTTCTGGGACCTCCTGCTCTTTGCAATTTCTATAAATGACCTGGATGAAGAGGTGGAGAAGTGGGTCAGTAAGTTAGCAAAAGCCGGAGGTGCTGTGGACAGCGTTGCTGTAGGTTACAACGGGATGCAACCAGGATGTGGAGTTGGGTGGAGAAGTGGCAGATGGAGTTCCACCCGGATAAGTGTGAAGTGATGCACTTTGGAAGATCGAGCCTGAAGGTGGAGTACGTGGTTAATGGATTCTCAACAGCGGGGAGGGACAGAGAGATCTTGTGGCCCAGGTTCAGACCGAAGGGTGGGTGAGAAAACATATGGTGTTCTGGTGTTCATTAGTGAAGGGATTGAGTTCAAGAGCCGTGGGGTAATAAAACTGGTCAGACCACACGGACTACTGCGTTCAGTTCTGGTCACCTCATTTCAGGAAGGATGCAGATGCTTTGGAGAGGGTGCAAAGGAGATTTAGCAGGATGTTGCCTGGATTGGAGAACATGTTTTTGGAAGCAAAGTTGACAGATAATGTAAGATTATGCCGGACTTAGACTGAGTGGACAGCCAGAACCTTTTTTCCCTGGGACGAATAGCAAAAAAACCAGAGGACATCAGTTTAAGGTGAGTAGAGGAAGATTTAGGGGAGATGTCAGAGGCAAGTGTTTACTCAGAGTGGGTGATTAGAATGCATGGCCGGGTGTGGTAATGGAGGCTGGTACAATGGGGACATTTAAACAACTCTTAGACAGGCAAGAAAAATCTTCTGGCTCCCCATCCCGCAGGATGATATGGCTCCTTTCACCAGTTTTGTGGGGTTTGCTATGTGGGCCATGGAGTGGCTGTACAGGTCGATCCTTGACAGGCATCGCTGGCCATAACCTTGGCAGGTGAGGCCTGGAGGGACAGCAGGGACAGGAACTCCGTTGTGGCACTTTCTGTGCCTTTGGGCCTCTGACCTTTCTCTCAGCACCTTTTCTGATGGTGGCCCTCCACTGTGGGCGATCTTGAGCTAGATCCACCCCTGTTGATGGTGCAATGTCATAAAAGAGAGGGTCATGGGCGTGAGGGTGGGAAGGGTTAGACTGCGTGGGGTAGGTTTCCCTGGGTCGGCACAACATTGAGGGCTGAAGGGCTTGTACTGTGGGGGAATGTACAGCCACGCATGAAAGGTGAATTCATAGCAGCCAATTAACTGAGCAACTCCACTTCTTTAGGTTGTGGGAGGAGACCGAAGACCTCCCCACCCCACAGGGCTACAGAGAGAATGTGAAAACTCTACACAGGCAGTGTTGGAGCTGGGGATGAGTCCTGGGTCCCTGGAGCTGGGGATGGGTCAAAGGGTCCCTGGAGCTGGGGATGGGTCCAGGGTCCCTGGAGCAGGGGATGGGTCCCGGGTCCCTGGAGCTGGGAGTGAATGACTCTATCTTCCACCCACTGTTTCTAATTCAAAATGATTTTTCGTAATTTGCAATCAACCATTTAATGGCAAATTCGGTATTTCTGGAAATTTGTGCGTTAACTGGTGTGTCATTGTCCCTCTCTCCCCTGCTCTCACCTTCCTGTATATCAACCCCGATCCCCTGCTCCTCCTCCCCCATGACAGACCCCCTGCTTGACCCCCTCACTGTCAGACTCGCAGACAGAGGATGAGGAGGAGGTGGTTGAACGGCAGAGATCCATCCACGCCGCCATGGGACACTTCTACCTCCACAACGGAACGCTACGTGCCAAGCCGGGGAGCAGCAACATCTACATCGCCCGCAGGGAAAACTGTGTCTGAGGGGTGGCAGGGGGCAGAAACCCCCTCCCCCCATGGGACGGGCTCCATTGGGCACAGCAGGGATATCTGTATGGAACACGAACATGGACACTTCCAGGGACTGTATGGAACATGGACATGGAATCTCCCGGCCACAGGGTCTGTACAGAACATGGACACTCCTGGCTGCAGGGACTGTATAGAATATGGAATTACCTGGCTGCAGAGACTGTACAGAACATGGAGTCCCCCAGCCACAGGGACTGTATAGAACATGGACTCTTCCGGCTATAGTACTCTACAGAACATGGATTCTCCCAGCCGCAGGGACATACAGAACACAGATTCTTCCATCCACAGTACTGTACAGAACACAGACTCTCCTGGCCGCAAGGACTGTACAGAACACGGACTCTCCCAACCCTAGGGACAGTACAGAAATCGGACTCTCCCAACCAAGGGACTGTACAGAACACAGACTCTCCCGGCCACAGGGACTGTAAAGAAAGTGGACTCTCCTGACCGTAGGGGCTGTACAGAACATAGACTTTCCCATCCACAGAGACTGTACAGATCACGGACTCTCAAGAACATAGGCTCTCTTGGCTACAGGGATTGTACAGATCACGGACACCCCTGGCCATGGGGACTCACCTGGACTGAACAGAACAGACCACAGAGACCCCACTGGGATGCCATTTGTACAGGACATGGAGACTTTCTGATCTACAATGATCAGAGAGACAGGGGTTGTTCTCTCCAGAACAGAGGAGGCTGAGGGGACAGTCAAGGTGGGAGGGGGAAGATGGGTAAAATGAGGGGTGGGGGAGGTGAGCCAGCGGGATGGTGATCTCCCTGTGCAGAGGGGCAGAGATTTACTGGAATTGGGGTGAGTACTGGAAGGGATACCCCAAGAAGGTGAGGGTCTGGGACTCCATGCCTGACAAGTATAGAGAGGCAGAGACCCTTCCCAGATCTAGATGGGTGGGCTTGAATTTCCTACGCTGCAAAGTCGATAACCGGTTCTTTTTTATAAAAAAAAGTTGACTTTATTCATAATAAACAATTTGCAGAAAAGAAAACCGTTCAAAGTCTTTTCACATCCTTAGTTTTGTATCCATACATTTCTATCACTGTAGATGCATTTTCTATTTACCCCCATTACCACCACCATGGCATCTTCCACTGTTGGTTTTTAAAAAATTTTTAAAAATTTTTCACACTATGAACCATACTGACCAAAATACACACAAACATTTCCCTCTTGAATATACACAGTGTCATTTTCTCCCCTTTTTCCCCCCTCCCTTCCTTCCCTCCTTCACCCCCCCCCACTCACTCAACTTTCAACATATATGATACATTAACCCCATTAAACAATGTCATCATACAATGAAAATAAACAAGAAATTTGTGTCTTCTACTTTTACACACTGGGTCAGTTCATTTTGTTTTCTTCGCCTTCTGTCATTTTAGGCGGTGGAGGTCTGCGGTAGGCCCTCTCTGTTATGTTCCATGTACAGTTCCCAAATTTGTTCGAATAATGTGACTTTTTTTTTAAATTATATGTTATTTTTTCCAATGGAATACCTTTATTCATTTCTATGTACCATTGCTGTATTCTCAGGCTCTCTTCTAATTTCCAGGTTGACATAATACATTTTTTTGCTACAGCTAAGGCTATCATAATAAATCTTTTTTATGCTCCATCCAAATCGAGTCCAAGTTCTTTACTTCTTATATTACTTAGAAGAAAGATCTCTGGATTTTTTGGTATGTTGCTTTTTGTGATTTTATTTAATACCTGGTTTAGATCTTCCCAAAACTTTTCCACTTTCTCACATGCCCAAATTGCATGTACTGTTGTTCCCGTTTCCTTCTTACAGCGAAAACATCTGTCTGATACTGTTGGGTCCCATTTATTTAACTTTTGGGGCTTGGTGTATAGCCTGTGTAACCAATTATATTGTATCATGCGTAACCTCGTGTTTATTGTATTTCTCATAGTTCCGGAGCATAGCTTTTCCCATGTTTCATTCTTTATTTTTATGTTTAGATCTTATTCCCATTTTTGCTTGGGTTTACAGCTTGTTTCCTCGTTCTCTTTCTCTTGCATCTCCCTCTGTTGGTTGAGGAGCTTCCCCTCGGTCTCAGGCCCTCAGTGGCTGGTCACGGGAGGACTCCAGACTGTGGTCCTTCCCCACACTGCCCTCGCGTTGGCTGCACCCAGCCTCAGTACATCCCTCAGAAAGTACTCCTGCAGCCTGGAATGTGGGCAGCAGTCCCACATCGACATCTCCATGCGCTGGAAGACCAACGGGTTTCGGGCCGACCAAAGGGCGTCTTTCACCAGGTTGATGGTCTTCCAGCAGTTCTGGATGTTGACTGTGTGTGTCCCTGGGAACAGAGAGTCCTCTGTCACTCTGCTGCTGGGGATGAACTGTGACAAGGACCCTCGCATGCTTTGCTGCCCACTCTAAGCGAATCTGCCTTCTGCAAAGATGTGTGTGACTGTCTCCATTCCGCTGTAGTCGTCTCAGGGACCACGTGCATTATGGGTGATGTTCCAGTTGTACAGGAACGATCCGACTTGGAGAGCACCTCTCACTGCCAGCCAGACCAAGTCTTGGTGCTTTTGCGTGAGCACTGGCAAGGAGGCATTTCACCAGATGGCCTGAATGGTCTGCTCAGGGAACCACTCCACTGGGTCTGTCAAGTCCTCGTCTCTCAGACGTTCCATGCTGACCACTGCCTAATGGTCTCGTTTGTCTGAAGAAAACTTTTCCATGAAGGACAGGTGGAGCGGCAAAGTCCAACTGACTGGGACATTGCTCAACAATGGGACCAGGCCCATTCTTTGCAACACCTGGGACAGGTAGAACCTCAGCACTTAGAGACATTTGGTGCCCTTGTGCTTTGGTTCCATGTGCTTTGGTTCATTTGTGAACATGTGATGAGCTGTCCTCTTTCTTGTGTCTGTACATCACAGAGCTCCTCTGTAAACCTTTTCAAAGAGGCGAGAGCACGTCTCATCCTGCTCCACTATATGGAGTCTGGATTGGAAGATGATCTTGGAGAACACCAAGATGAAAAGCAAGGCTTTCTGGCTCTTCACCTCTGAGTTCCTCCCCAACATTCACCCTGAAGCATGGAGCTGGTCATCAGGATGTGGGCCCTGTTAGGTGTGCCCTCACCCTCATTGTCTGCCCCCCCTTGATCCCTTTCCATCTCAGAATCCCCGCGAACTGGAAGACGGTTCGGTGACGGCCAGGGCGGGCTGAGCCGCAGGGAGTGGGCCACACCTGTGGCACGTACAGCAGAACCGAGAGCACCTTGCACCCGATGGCCACGTCCCTCCCCGTTATTGAGAGGGAGTGCCGCGCCCTCGGACCCAATTTCTGCTGGACCTTTGTGATCCTCTCCGACCAATTCTTGATGCGCACCTCAGCCCCTCCAAATCAGATCCCCGACACCTTCAGGTAGTCAGATTTGAGTGTGAGGGGGATGGTAGACCAGTCGGACCAGTTACTGAGGAGCATCACCGCGCTCTTCTTCCGGTTAACCCTGGTGCCCAATGCAGACTCAAAATGGCTGCAGATGCTGATCAGACTGTGCAGAAGCCAGCGATGTCGCCCATGTATAGGGAGTCTTTGACCTGAGTGCTTCCACTGCCGGGCATCATCACTTCTCTTATGCCCTCGTCCTTCCTGATGGATTCAGCACACAAATAAGAGTGGAGAAAGCCAGCAGCTTGACAGGGAAGCTATGTTTCCCACCCATTAAATTTTGACTGCGTTACAGGTGTCCCTGCAGTGCAGTTTAATCCAATTTTGGCTGCCCTCTCCATTTTGGAGAGCACATCCATGTGCAACATCCAGTCAAAAGTCTTCTCCTGGTCGAAGCTGACCAGGCAGGTGTCCACCCCCCTCCCTGTCCAACACATAGATGATGTTATCACTGAGCAGTGTGAGGGTGTCAGAGATAGTTCCCAGATCCATCCAGGCTGGATCTGGGTGGATAACCTGCCCCATGGTCCACTTGACTTGATTGCTAGTGGCTTTGGACAGGAATTTGTAGTCAATGTTTAACAATGATAGGGGTCTCCAATTCCTGTACCTTTATTTTTGTTTGAAGATGAGGGGGTTGATGCCCTTCCTCATGGAGTCTGACATAATGTCTGCCAGTAGTACAGCTTTGCATATTTCCAACAGATCCGGGCCCATCCAGTCCCACAGAGCTATGCACAAACTGGCTGGTAAAGTGGAGTCTGTCAGCTCCCCCCAGGGTAATTGGCTGGTCCAGCCTCTCCCACTTGCTGTCGTCTAAGACCTTCACAATAGAGGACAGCAAGTTTTGGGAAGTCATTCTGTCTGTAGCCTTAGTGTCCTATAGACCAGAATAAGCGGATGTAATGATCCTGTGTATGTTCATTCGTGAACATGTGATGAGCTGTCCTCTTCCTTGTGTCTGTACATCACAGAGCTCCTCTGTAAACCTTTTGGAGTCTGGATTGGAAGATGATCTTGGAGAACACCAAGATGAAAAGCAAGGCTTTCTGGCTCTTCACCTCTGAGTTCCTCCCCAACATTCACCCTTCTCGACTGCAGAAGGAGGAGTTGCAGAGTCCCCCCGCCTCTGTCTTGCTCTCTCCACACTCTTGGGGATAAAGAAACCTCTTAATGTTCTCTGCCAGGTCCCCCCTCCTTGACTCCCACTATCCCCATCCCCTCCTCCCAGCCACCTCCCTCTTCATCACATTTCCCACCTCATACCTCTGCCCTTCTCTCCCCTTCCTCTCTCCCCTCCTCATCTCCAACCCATTCCTCTCCCCCTCCCACATCCCCTCTATCCCTACTCCCCCTCTATTCCATCTACCCATCTCTCCTCCAGTTCTTTGCCCCTCCCCCTCCCCTCGCCTCTCCCCACTACCTCCACTCTCTGCCCCTTCTCTTCCTCTCCCATGCCCTCTCTCCCATGCCCTCTCTCTTCCATCCTCAAACCCCTTTCTCCCCCTTCTTGCACCCCTCTCTCTGCTTCCATCTCCCCCACCGTTTAAACCCTCCATCTCCTCCCCTATCACTACCACCCCTTGACCCTCCCACATTTTCCCACTCCCACTCTCCTCCTCCTCCCTTCTCCCCTGCTCTCTCTTCCTCTTCCCTTGCCCTCTCCCCCCTCTCATCTCTACTCTCTGCTTCCCCCTCCCCTCCCTCTCTGCTCCCCTCCTCTCTACTCCCTCCCCTCCCCCTCTACTCCCCCTCCTCTACTCCCCGTCCTCTACTCTCTCTACTCTCCCCCTCTACCCCTTCTCTACTCCCCCCTCTACTCCCCCCTCTACTCCCCCCTCCTACTTTCCCCCCCACCCTTACTCTCCAACCTCTCTCCCCAAACCCTGGTTTCCTGACACAGGACGTGGTTCTCGTTCTGTTCGTGCTGCTTCCTGACTGAAAGGGTTCTTCCAGTCATGGTCAGTCTACCCCCCCCATCCTACTGAACTTGACAAGGGTGACAACCTCCACCCAGGGCGTGTGTGTGCTCGCTCTCTCTCTCTTTCACTTTGTCCCACCCTTCTGCTTGCTTACCCCCTCCCTCCGTCACTTGCTTCCTGCCAAGGCGGAACTAGATGAGTGTTCGACCTCCTGCGCTCTGCTCCACCCTCGGTGTCGCTGCCGGCCCTCCCGCAGACTCCCTGTACCTTCCGTCTTCACTCCAGCACCAGGCACAGCTGGACTCGACCACACCCTGTAACCGCGGCACCGGGAGAGTGGGGACAGTGGCAAGGCAGAGCGAAGGACTCCCAAGCGATGGCAACAGGCGGCTTCCAGGTCGTGGGGCCCAACTGGGGCAGGTAGGCCAAAGGTGCCCATCCGTACCCTGGTTGACTGGGGCCGACAGGAAGCGCAGCACGGCAACAAAGACGACCCACCCACCATGAAACGGCAGAAGGGCAAGAAGAAAGGGCCAACAAAGGAGAAGGTGTTCGGCTGTGACCTTGGAACTCACCTGGAGGGGACAGGACAGGACGGTAAGATTCAGAAACAGTGAACCTTGGTGAAGCTGAAAGAGAAGGAATGAGAGGCTCCAGTTGGTGTACAGATATCCCCTAACAGGAGATAGGAACTGAGAGATGCATGTCAGCACAGATAAATTCATGTGAGATGCCGATCAGTGTACAGATTTCCCTTAGTGAGAGGGACTGAGATGCTGGTTAGTGTACAGATATTGCCCTGAGAGAGAGGGACTGAGAGACACTGGTCAGTGTACAGATATTGCCCTGAGAGAGAGGGACTGAGAGACTGGTCAGTGTACAGATATCCTGCTGAGATAGAAGGACTAAGAGACATTGGTCAGTGTATAGATGTCCCCCTGAGTGAGAGGGACTGAGAGACACTCAGCATTGTACAGACTTCCTCCTGAGAAAGAGAGACACCGGTCAGTTTACAGATACCTCCTTGGGAGAGAGGCCACTGAGATGTGAGATGGGTAGGGAAGGGACCAGGTCCTGCATAAAGAACAGTTATCTCTGGATTACTCCCCTGGCCACATGGTGGTGAGCTCAGAAATACAATATCTGGGAGATGAATTTGTGGCTGAGGAGCTAGGGGACAGAATTCAGGTTTTTGGGTCATTGAGTTCTAGGGTAGAGACGACCTGTTGGTTCATAGAAATCTACAGCATAGCACTGGGCCTTCGTCCCACAGGATTGTGCTGACCTAATAACTTACTCTAACAACTGCTTAGAATTTGTCCTACTGCATCATCCTGCATTTTCCTCAGTTCCATGTACCTGTTTAATGGTCACTTAAAGGATCCTCTCGTACCTGCCTCCACTGTGTCCACATACAATTCACTGGTGGAAAGAGGAGTAGGTGTGGCATAATTGGTTATGGACAGATCTTTTTTCCCATTTAAATTTAGATTTATGAATATCCAGTTAAGAACTTTATTCTTGCTTAACCAGGTCGGTGTGGATGTATGCTTTCTTGCCGGATATCAGTGATTCTGTTGAAAATGTACATGGCATGATCAGCAAGTTTGCAGATAACACCAAACATGTCTGGCCTTGTAGATAGTGAAGGTAGTTGCCAAAGATTGCAGCATGGTCTTGATCGGTTGGCCAGAGGAACAGTTGAGGTCTAACGGGGGTCGGACCTACACAGTGAATGGTGGGGACGTGAGGAGTGCTACAATGCAGAGGGATAAATGAGTACAGATATATAGTCCCTTGAAAGTGATGTCACAGGTCGATAGGGGGTCAGAAAGGCTTTCAGCGCATTGACCTTCATCAGTCGGTGTTGAATTCAGAAGTTGGGAGATCATGTTGCAGTTGTACAATCCGATGGTGAGGCCCTGTTTGGAGTGTTGTGTTCAGTGTCGGTCATCGTGCTACTGGAAAGATGTCAAGGTGGAGAGGGTGCAGAGATTCACAATGATGTTGCCAGGACTCAGGGGCCTGAGTTATAGGGAGTGGCTGAACAGACTAAAGTTCTATTCCTTGGAGTGTAGGAGGATGAGGGGTGATCAACAATTATAAGAAGAATAGGTAGGGTGAACGCAGAAGTTTTGCACCATGTCGGGGAATCAGTAACCAGGTTGAGGTTGAGGGGCTGGGGAGCTATAACAGCAAGCTGAAGTGTAATTATTGTATGCAGAGAAGGGTGGGTGTATGGAAGGGGCTACCAGAGGAGGTGGTTGAGGCAGGCACGATTGACATGTTTATGAAATATTTGGAAGAATACGTGGAACACGTGGGTATAAAGCAGAGGATTCCAAACATTTTCTTTCCACTCACATTCCACCTGAAGTAATTCCTATCCCATAGGTGCCCTGCAATAAGTAAGGGAATGCTTAAGGTGGTACGTGAGTGGGAAGGGAAGGTTGAGAACCACTGCTTTAGAGGGGTATGAGCAAAATAAGGCAGATGGGCTCGTGTGGGTGACTCAGTCAGGTCGATATCGATAGGTTAGGCAGAAGGGCCTGTTTCTATTCTGTATGACTCCAAGGGAGAGAGAGAGAGGAACTCAGAGACACTGCTCAGTGAACAAATATCCCCCTGAGAGAGAGGGACTGAGAGACAGAGACACAGGTCAATGTTCAGATATCCCCCTGAGACAGTGGGATTGAGAGAAGCTGGTCAGTGTACAGATATAGGCCTGAGGGAGAGGATCTGTGAATCTCTGGTCAGTGCACAGATAATTCCCCTGAGGGAGAGGGATGGAGAGGCACTGGTCAGTATACAGATATTTCCCCTGAGGGTGAGGTACTGAGAGACAAGAGTCAGTGTTCAGATATACACCTGAGAGAGAGGGACTGAGAGACACTGGTCAGTGTATAGATATCCCCTGAGAGAGAGGGACTGAAAGACACTGGTCAGTGTAGAGATGTTCTCCTGAGAGAGATGGACTGAGAGACATGGGTCAGTGTACAGATATTCCCCGTGAGGGAGAGGGACTGAGAGAATCGGGTCAGTGTACAGATATTCCCCTGTGATAGAGGGACTAAGAGACATGAATCAGTGAACCGATATCCCACTGAGAGAGAGGAATTGAGAGACACTGGTGAGTGAACAGATATCTCCCTGAGGGAGTGGGACTGAGAGACACATGTCAGTGTATTGATATCCCCCCTGACAGAGTGCGACTGAGAGTAACGAGTAAGTGTAAAGATATCCCACGGAGAGAGAGGGACTGAGAGACATGAGTCAATGTACAGCTGTCTCCCTGAGAGAGAGTGACAGAAAGACTCTTGTCAGTGCACAGATATCCCCCTGAGAGAGTGGAATGAGGTACTCTGGTCAGTGTACAGATATACAACTGAAGGAGAGAGACTGAGAGACTCTGGTCAGTGTACAAATATCCCCCTGAGTGTGAAGGATTGAGACACAGAGACACTGGTCAGTGTTCAAATATTCCACCTGATGGAGAGGGACTGAGAGAAACGGGTCAGTGCACATGTATCCCCCTGAGTGAGAGGGACTGATACAAAGAGACACTGGTCAGTGTTCAGATATTCCCCCTGAGGGAGAGGGACTGAGAGACAAGGGTCAGTGTTCAGATATACATCTGAGAGAGAGCGACTGATAGACACTGGTCAGTGTACAGATATCCTCCTGATGGAGAGGGATGGAGAGACACTTGTCAGTGTACAGATATCCCCTTGAGAGAGATGGACTGAGAAACTCTGGTCAGTGCACATATATCACCCTTAGTGAGAGGGACTGAGACACAGAGACAATGGTCAGTGTTTAAATATTCCCATTGAGGGAGATGGACTGAGAGACATGGGTCAGTGCACAGATTTCCCCCTGAGTGACATGGATTTTGACACAGAGACACTGGTCAGTGTTCAAATATTCCCACTGAGGTAGAGGGATTGAGATACCAGTCAGTATACAGATATTCCCCTGGGAGAGAGGGAGTGAGAGACACTGGTCAGTGAACAGATATCACCCTGAGAGAGAGGGACTGAGAGACACTGGTCAGTGTACAGATATTCCTCTGAGTGAGAGAGACTGAGAGAAAAGGATCAGTTTACAGATATCGCTATGAGAGAGATGGGGACTGAGAGTAACGTGTCAGTGTACAGATATGCCCTGAGAGAAAGGGACTGAGAGACACTGGTCAGTGTACAGATACTCCTCTGTGTGAGAGCGACTGAGAGAAAAGGATCAGTTTACAGATATCGCTATGAGAGAGATGGGGACTGAGAGTAACGGGTCAGTGCACAGATATGCCCTGAGAGAAAGGGACTGAGAGACACAGGTCAGTATACAGATAACCCACTGAGAGAGAGGGAGTGAGAGACATGAGTTAATGTACAGCTGTCTCCCTGAGAGAGAGTGACAGAAAGACTCTCGTCAGTGCACAGATATCCCCCTGAGAGAGTGGAATGAGGTACTCTGGTCAACTGAAGGAGAGAGACTGAGAGACTCTGGTCAGTGTACAGATATCCCCCTGAGTGTGAAGGATTGAGACACAGAGACACTGGTCAGTGTTCAAATATTCCACCTGATGGAGAGGGACTGAGAGAAACGGGTCAATGCACATGTATCCCCCTGAGTGAGAGGGATTGATACAAAGAGACAATGGTCAGTGTTCAGATATTCCCCCTGAGGGAGAGGGACTGAGAGACAAGGGTCAGTGTTCAGATATACATCTGAGAGAGAGCGACTGATAGACACTGGTCAGTGTACAGATATCCTCCTGATGGAGATGGACGGAGAGACACTTGTCATTTTTACAGATATCCCCTTGAGAGAGACGGACTGAGAAACTCTGGTCAGTGCACATATATCACCCTTAGTGAGAGGGACTGAGACACAGAGACAATGGTCAGTGTTTAAATATTCCCCTGAGAGAGTGGGAGTGAGAGACACTGGTCAGTGAACAGATATCGCCCTGAGAGAGAGGGACTGAGAGACACTGGTTAGTGTACAGATATCCCTCTGAGAGTGAAGGACCTAAAGACACTGCTCAGTGTACAGATATTCCTCTGAGTGAGAGGGACTGTGAGAAAAGGATCAGTTTACAGATATCACTATGAGAGAGATGGGGACTGAGAGTAACGGGTCAGTGTACAGATATGCCCTGAGAGAAAGGGACTGAGAGACACTGGTCAGTGTACAGATAACCCACTGAGAGAGAGAGGGACTGAGAGAAACTGGTCAGTGCACAGATATACCCTTGAGGGAGAGGGTCTAGGTGACTCTGCTCAGTGTCCAGATATCGACCTGAGAAAGAGGGACTGAGAGGCATGTGTCAGTGTACAGATACCTCACTAAGAGAGAGAGTGACTGATAGACACGGGTCAGTGTACAGATATTCCCCTGAGGGAGAGGGACTGAGAGACACGGTTCAGTGTACAGATATCCCCCAGAGGAAGAAGGACTGAGAGACACGGTTCAGTGTACAGATATCCCCCAGAGGAAGAAGGACTGAGAGACACGGGTCAGTGTACAGATATTCCCCCTGAGATAGAGGGACTTAGAGACATGGGTCAATGTACTAATATTCCCCTGAGGGAGAGATGCTGGGAGACACTGCTCAGTGTTCAGATATTCCCCCATTGGGAGAGGAAATGAGAGTCTAGGGTCAGTGTAGAGATATTCCCCCTGAGAGACAGGGACTGAGAGGGTCGGGTCAGTGTATACATATTCCCCCTGAGAGAGATGGACTGTGAGACACTGGTCAGTGTACAGATATCCCCGTGAGAGAGAGGGGAATGAGAGACACTGGTTAGTGTACAGATATCATCTGAGTGAAAGGGACTGATAGACACAGGTCACTGTACAGATATCCCTCTGAGGGAGAGTGACTGAGAGATACTGGTCAGTGTAGAGATATTCTCCAGAGAGAGAAGTCCTGAGAGACACTGGTCAGTGTCGAGATGTTCCCATGAGAGAGAGGTACTGAGCGACACGGTAAGTTTACAGATATTCCCCTGAGAGAGAGGGACTGAGAGACAAGGGTCAATGAACAGACATTCCCCCTGAGGTAGAGGGACTTAGAGACAAGGGTCAGTGTACTAATATTCCCCTGAGGGAAAGGGACTGAGAGAGATGGGTCAGTCAACTGATATTCCCCCTGAGGGAGAGGGACTGAGAGAAACGGGTAAGTGTATAGATATTCCCCTGAGAGAGAGGGTCTGAGAGACACTGGTCAGTGTCTAGATGTTCCCATGAGAGAGAGGGACTGAGAGACACGGTAATTGTATACATGTTCCCCTGAGGGAGAGGGACTGAGAGATATGGGTCAGTGTATAGATATTCTCCAGAGAGGTACTGAGAAACATGGTTCAGCGTACAGATATTCCTCTGAGTGAGAGAGTCTGAGAAACACGGGTCAGTGTACAGATATCCCCTTCGAGAGAGAGCGACTGAGAGACATGGGTCAGTGTACAGATATCCCCCTGAGGAAGATTGACTGAGAGATACTGGTCAATGTCTAGATGTTCCCATGAGAGAGAGGGACTGAGAGACACGGTAAGTGTACAGATATTCCCCTGAGGGAGAGGGACTGAGAGACATGGGACAGTGTACAATTACATATGTTTCGCGTGATAATTATAATTTTGTTATTAATAAGTGGTTATTATATTCAGAATATTTTCATTTCTATTTATATTGATTAGATTTTAACATGTAGGTGGGGGAGGTTCTTTTCTTTTCTTTTTTTTTCTATATATATAACGAAAGTTCATGTTTACCATTAATTGATGTATATGTCATTTATTATTTGTTTTTTGAATGAATAAATAAAGTTTAAAAAAATGGGTCAGTGTACAGATATCACTCTGAGAGAGAGGGACTGAGAGACACTGGTCACTGTACAGATATTCCCCCTGAGGGAGAGGAATTAAGAGACACTGGTCAGTGTACAGAAATTCCCCCTGAGGGAGAGGGACTGGGAGACATGGGACAGTGCTCACATATACAGCCGAGAGAGAGGGACAGAGAGACACTTGTCAGTGTACAGATATCCTCTTGGGAGAGAGGGACTGAGAAACTCTTCTCACCCTTAGTGAGAGGTACTGAGACACAGAGATAATGGTCAGTGTTCAAATATTCCCACTGAGGGAGAGGGACTGAGAGACACGGGACAGTGCACAGATATCCCCCTGTGTGAGAGGGACAAGACACAGTGACACTGGTCAGAGTTCAAATATTCACGCTGAAGTAGAGAGACTGAGAGACATGAGTCAGTGTACAGATATCCCCCTGGGATAGAGGGACTGGGAGACACTGGTCAGTGTACAGATATCACCCTGAGAGTGAGGGTCTGAGACACACGGGTAAGTGTGCAGATGATCCCCTGAGAGACACATGTAAGTGTATAGATATTCTCCAGAGAGAGAGGTACTGAGACACACTGTTAACTTTAAAGATATCCCCTTCGACAGAGAGCAACTGAGAGACATGGGTCAGTGTACAGATATCCCTCTGAGAGAGAGTGACTGATAGACATGGGTCAGTGTACCGATATCTCAGTGAGAGAGAGCGACTGATAGACACAGGTCACTGTACAGATATCCCCCTGAGGGAGGGTGACTGAGAGATACTGGTCAGTGTAGAGATATTCTCCAGAGAGAGAAGTACTGAGAGACACTGGTCAGTGTCGAGATGTTCCCATGAGAGAGAGGTACTGAGCGACACTGTAAGTGTACAGATATTCCCCTGTGAGAGAGGGACTGAGAGACATGAGTCAGTGAACCGATATCCAGCTGAGAGAGAGGGATTTAGAGACACTGGTCAGTGTACAGATATCACCCTGAGAATTAGTGACTGATAGACACAGGTCAGTGCACAGATATCCCCCTGAGAGATCGGGACTGAGAGACATGGGTCAGTGTACAATTACGTATGTTTCGCATGATAATTAACAAAATTAATAAGTGGTTATTATATTCAGAATATTTACATTTCAATTTATATTGATTAGATTTTAACATGTAGGTGGGGGAGGTCCTTTTCTTTTTTTCTATATATATATATATATATATAGAAAAAAGTTCATGTTTATCCTTAATTGATGTATTTGTTATTTATTATTTGTTTTTTGAACCAATAAATATAGTGTAGAGATATTCTCCAGAGAGAGAGGTACTGAGAGACAATGGTCAGTGTTGAGATCTTCCCATGAGAGAGAGTGACTGAGCGACACTTTAAGTCTACAGATATTCCCCTGAGAGGAATTGAAAGACATAGGTCAATGCACAGATATCCTCCTGTGTGAGAGGGACTAATACACAGAGACACTGGTCAGTGTTCAAATATTCCTGCTGAAGTAGAGGGACTGAGGACAAGAGTCAGTGTACAGATATCCCCCTGAGAGAGAAGGGCTGAGAGACACTGGTCAATGTATAGATATCCCACTGAGAGATAGGGACTGAAAGACACGGCTCAATGTACAGATATCCCCATAAGAGCGAGTGACTGAGAAATTCTCGTCAGTCTACAGATATCCACCTGAGAGAGAGGGACTGGGAGACACTGCTCAGTGTACAGATATCCCCCTGAGAGAGAGGGACTGAGAAACACTGCTCAGTGTACAGATATTCCCCTTTAGGGAGAGGGACTGGGAGACACTGGTCAGTGTACAGATACCCCCCGAGAGAGAGGGACTGAGGAACACGGGTCAGTGTACAGATATCCCCCTGAGAGAGGGGGACTGGGAGAGTCTGGTCAGTGTACAGATATTCCCCCCTGAGATCGAGGGACTGAAAGACACGGGTCAGTGTACTAACATTCCCCTGAGAGAGAGGGACTGAGAGACACTGATCAATGTACAGATATTCCCCCTGAGAGAGAGGGACTGAGAGTTATGGGTCACTGTACAGAAATTCCCCCTGAGGGAGAGGGACTGAGAGACTAATGTCTGTATACAGATATTCCCCCTGAGTGTGAGGGACAGGAAGACGCTGGTCAGTGTACAGATATCCCCCTGAGAGAGAGAAACTGAGAGACATGGGTCATTGTACAGATATTCCCCCAGAGAGAGAGAGAGACTGAGAGACACGGGTCATTGTACAGATATTCCCCCAGAGAGAGAGGGACTGAGAAACACTGCTCAGTGTACAGATAACCCACTGAGAATCCGGGACTGAGAGACATGGGGCAGTCTACAGATATCCCCTTGAGAGAGAGTGATTGAGAAACACTGCTCAGTGTACAGATAACCCCATGAGTGAGAGGGACTAAGAGACACTGGTCAGTGTACACGTATCTTCCTGATGGAGAGGGACTGAGGGATACGGGTCAGTATACAAATATATCCCTGAGAGACAGGAACTGAGAGACACGGGGCAGTTTACAGATATCCCCTTGAGAGTGAGTGATTGAGAGACACTGCTCAGTGTACAGATAACCCCCTGAGAGAGAGGGACTGAGAGACACGGGTCAGTGTACAGATATCCCTCTGAGAGAGAGGGTCTGAGAGACACGGATCAGTGTATAGACATCCCACTGAGAGAGAGGGACTGAGAGACACGGGTCAGTGTACAGATATACCTATGAGAGCGAGTGACTGAGAAACACTCGTCAGTCTACAGATATCCACCTGAGAGAGAGGGACTGGGAGACACTGGTCAGTCTACAGATATCCCCCTGAGAGAGAGGGACTGAGAGATACGGGTCAGTGTACAGATATATCCCTGAGAGATAGGGACTGAGAGACACGGGTCAGTGTACAGATATCCCTCTGAGAGAGTGGGATTGAGAGATTCTGGTCAGTGTACATATATCCACTTGAGAGAGAGGGATTGAGAGACACTGGTCAGTGTATCGATATTCTCCAGAGAGAGAGGTACTGAGAGACACTGCTCAGTGTATAGATTTCCCCTGAGAGAGGGAGATTGAGACACACTGGTCAGTGTACAGATACCCCCAGAGAGAGAGGGACTGAGGGAAACGGGTCAGTGTACAGATATCCCCCTGAGAGAGAGGGACTGGGAGAGACTGGTCAGTGTACAGATATTCCCCGTGAGATCGAGGGACTGAAAGACACGGGTCAGTGTACTAACATTCCCCTGAGAGAGAGGACTGAGAGACAATGATCAGTGTACAGATATTCCCCCTGAGAGAGAGGGACTGAGAGTTATGGGTCACTGTACAGAAATTACGCCTGAGGGAGAGGGACTGAGAGACTAATGTCTGTATACAGATATTCCCCCTGAGTTTGAGGGACTGGAAGACACTGGTCAGTGTATAGATATTCTCCCGAGAGAGAGGCACTGAGAGACACGTGTCACTGTACAGATATCCCCCAGAGAGAGAGGGACTGAGAAACACTGCTCAGTGTACAGATAACACGCTGAGAGTCCGGGACTGAGAGACACGGGGCTGTCTACAGATATCCCCCTGAGAGAGAGAGAGACTGAGAGATACGGGTCATTGTACAGATATTCCCCCAGAGAGAGAGGGACTGAGATACACTGCTTAGTGTACAGATAACCCGCTGAGAGTCCGGGACTGAGAGACATGGGGCAGTCTACAGATATCCCCTTGAGAGAGAGTGATTGAGAGACACTGCTCAGTGTACAGATAACCTCATGAGTGAGAGGGACTAAGAGAAACTGGTCAGTGTATACGTATCTTCCTGATGGAGAGGGACTGAGAGATAAGGGTGAGTGTACAGATATATTCCTGAGAGACAGGGACTGAGAGATACGGGTCAGTGTACAGATATCCCTCGGAGAGAGAGGGACTGGGAGACATGGGTCAGTGTACAGATATCCATCTGAGAGAGAGGGATTGAGAGACACTGGTCAGTGTATAGATTTCCCCTGAGAGAGGGGGATTGAGACACTGGACAGTGTACAGATACCCCATGTATGAGAGGGACTGAGAGACACTGGTCAGTGTACAGACACCCTGAGTGAGAGGTACTGTGAGAAACGGGTCAGGGTACAGATATTCCGCCTGTTGTAGAGGGACTGAGAGACACCAGTCAGTGTCCAGATATACCCACTGAGGGAGAGAGACTGAGAGACTAGGGTCAGTGTACAGATATCCCCCTGAGAGATAGTCAGTGAACAGTTATTTCCTTGAGGGAGATGGACTGAGATACACGGGTAAGTGTTCAGATATCCACCTGAGAGAGTGGGATTGAGAGATGCTGGTCAGTGTACAGATATACCCCTGACAGAGAGGGACTAAGAGACATGGGTCAGTGTACAAATATCCCACTGAGAGAAAGGGACTGAGAGACACTGGTCAGTGTACTGTTATTCCTCCTGACCGAGAGGGACAGAGAAACACTGGTCAGTGTCCAGATATACCCAATGAGGGAGAGAGACTAGGGTCAGTGTACAGATATCCCCCTGAGAGATAGTCAGTGTACAGTTATTTCCTTGAGGGAGAGGGACTGAGAGACAGGGGTCAGTGTCTCGATGTTCCCCAGAGAGAGAGGGGCTGACAGACACGGATAAGTGTTCAGATATCCACCTGAGAGAGTGGGATTGAGAGATGCTGGCCAGATATACCCCTGACAGAGAGGGACTGAGAGACACTGGTCAGTGTACAGATATCCCTCTGAGAGAGAGGAACTGAAAGACAAGAGTTAGTGTACTTACATCCCCCTGAGAGAGAGAGACTGAGAGACACAGGTTACTGTACAGATGTCCCCCAGAGAGAGATGGCCCGAGAAACACTGCTCAGTGAACAGATAACCCCCTTAGAGCCCGGGACTGAGAGACACGGTTCAGTCTACAGATAACCCCCTGAAGGATAGGGATTGAGAGACACTAGTCAGTTTACAGATAACCCCTTGAGTGAGAGGGTCTGAGAGACACTGGTCAGTCTACTGATATCCCTTTGAGGGAGTGGGACGAAGAGACATGGGTCACTGTGTAGATATCCCTCTGAGAGACAGGGAGTGAGCAACACTGGTCAGTGTACATATATCCCCCTGAGGGAGAGGGACTGAGAAACACTGGTAAGCGTACAGATATCCCACTGAGGGAGAGGGACTGAGAGACATGGGTCAGTGTGCAGATATTCCCCATGACGGAGAGGGACTGAGAGAAATGGGTCAGTGTAGAGTTATTACCCCTGTTGGAGAGGGGCTGAGAGACTAAGGTCAATCTGCAGATATTCCCACGAGAGTGAGGGATTGAAAGACACTGGTCAGTGTATAGATATTTTCCAGAGAGAGAGGTACTGATAGACATTGGTCAGTGTACAGATATGCCACTGGGAGGGAGGGATTGAGAGACATGGTCAGTGTATAGATATCCCCCTGAGAGAGAGTGCTGAGAGACAGGGGTCAGTTTGTAGATGTTCCCCTGAGAGAGTGGGATTGAGAGACCCTGATCAGTGTACAGATATACCTCTGAGCGAGAAGGACTGAGAGATTCTGGTCAGTGTACAGATATACCCCTGAGGGAGAGGGAATGAGAGTCATGGGTCAGTGTACAGACATCCCCATGAGAATGAGGGACTTAGAGGCACGGCTCAGTGGACTGATATTCCCCCTGACAGAGAGCGATTGAAAGACACGGGTCAGTGTACAGATATTCCCCCTGCGAAAGAGGGACTGAAAGACCTGGGTCAGTGTACCGATATTCCCCCAAAGGGAAAGGGACTGAGAGACATGGGTCAGTGTACAGTTTTACCTTTGAGAGAGAGGGACTGAGAGACTCTGGTCAGTGTACAGATATCCCCCTGAGGGAGAAGGACTGAGAGACACTGGTCAGTATACAAATATTCCCCCTGAGGGAGAGGGACTGAGAGACTCTGGTCAGTATACAGATATCCCCCTGAGGGAGAAGGAATCGCAGACACTGGTCAGTGTACAGATATCTCCCCGAGAGAGATGGACTTAGAGACGCGGGTTAGTGTACAGATATCCCCTGACAAAGAGGGACTGAGATACATGGGTCAGTGTACAGATATCCCGAAGGGAATCGTTAACTGATAACTGTTCCTGTGCTTTCTTTATCCTCTGTGCACCTGACCAACATTCTCTCCTAGTGCCCCAGGTTTTGAAGCAATGTGCAGAGTTCATCGAGGAGCACGGAATTGTTGATGGAATCTATCGACTCTCTGGAATATCATCAAATATTCAGAAACTGCGGTAATTCATCTCTCTCTCTCTCTCTCTCTCTCTCTCTCTCTCTCTCTCTCTTTTCCACGTCCTCTGGCTCCTCATTCTCTCACATTCTCCCCCACCTCTCTTTCTCCCTCACTCCCAAACCTTCACTCCCAGCTCGTCACCCCCTCTTCCTACCCCCTCTCCCACTCCTCACTCACTCCCCCACACCCCCCAAGGGCCTGGGAGGTGCACCGATGGTTGGGTGTCGGTGGGATGGGGGAGGGGTAGGTGCAGGGTGGTCTCATATTGGGAGGTTGAACAGAATGGGACAGTACCTGCTGAAGTCAATGACCCCCGGGATCCCCAGGGGCTCAAGGGGAGATGTTGAGAAGGTGTCAGAGAGGGAGCAGAATCTGGAAGAGTGTGAGGATTGGGTGGATGGGAGCAGTGTCTGGATGTGCGGGAAGGGGTAGGGATGGGGGAGGGAGTGGGGAAGTTGTGGGGAAAGGGGGAGGGAGTGGGGGAGTGGTGGCGAATGGCACAGGGAGTGGGGGAAAGGGGAGGAAGTGGGGGAATGGTAGGGAGTGGGGGAGTGGTGAGGAGTGATGGGGAATGGGAGAGGGAGTGGGGGAATGGTAGGGAATGGAGGAGGGAGTGGGGGAGTGGTGAGGAATGGGGAGGGAGTGGAGGAGTAGTGGGGAATGGGAGAGGGAGTGGGGGAGTGGTGGGGAATGGTAGAGGGAATGGTGGGGAATGTGAGAGGGAGTGGGGAAATGGTGGGGAGTGGGGGATTGGTGAGGAATGGGAGAGAGTGTGGTGGGGAGTGGGGGAGGGAGGGGGAGGGATGGGGAATGGGAGAGGGAGAAGGGGGAGTGGTGGGGAATGGGGGAGGGAGTGGTAGGGAATGGGTAGGGAGTGGGTGAGGGAGTGGTGGAGTGGTGGGGTGTGGTGTGGAATGGGGAGTGGTGGGGAATGGGGGAGTGGTGGGAAATGGGTGGGAGAGTGGGGGATGGAATGGTGGAGTGGTGAGGAGTGGGGAAGGGATTGGGGGAGTGTGGGGAGTGGTGGGGAATGGGGGAGTGGGAGAGTGAGTTGGAGAGGGAGTGGGTGAGTGGTGAGGAGTGGGGGAGTGGGGAGGGAGTGGGGGAGTGGTGAGAAGTGGGAGAGAGAGTGGGAGAGGAAGTGGGCGAGTGGTGAGGAGTGGGGGAGTGAGAGGTGGAGAGTAGGGGGAAGGAGTGGGGGAGTGGTGGGGAATGGTGAGGGAGTGGTGGGGAGTGGGGGAAGGAGTGGGGGAGTGATGTTGAGTGGGGGAGGGAGTGGTGGGGTATGGGAGAGGGAGTGGGGGAGTGGTGGGGAATGGGAGAGGGAGTGAGGGAGTGGTGGAGAGTGGGGAAGGGAGTTGAGGAATGAGGGAGTGGGGGAGTGAGTGGGGGTGTGGGGGAGGGAGTGGGGGAGTGGTGGGGAATGGGAGAGGGAGTGGTGAGGAGTGGGAGAGGGAATGGGGGAGTAGTGAGGAGTGGGGGAGGGAGTGGGGGAGTGGTGAGGAGTGGGGGAGGGAGTGGGGGAGTGGTGAGGAGTGGGGGAAGGAGTGGGGGAGTGGTGAGAAGTGGGGGAGTGGGGGAGGGAGTTGAGGAGTGAGGGAGTGGGGGAGTGGTGGGGAGTGGGGGAAGAAGTTGAGGAGTGAGTGAGTGGGAGAGTGGGGGAGGGAGTGAGGGAGTGGTGAGGAGTGGGAGAGGGAATGGGGAGTGGGGGAGGGAGTGGGGGAGTGGGGGAGGTTGAGGAGTGAGGGAGTGGGGGAGTGGTGGGAAGTGGGGGAGGGAGTTGAGGAGGGAGTGAGTGGGAGAGTGGGGGAGGGTGTGGGGAATGGGGGAGTGATGGGGAGTTGAGGAGTGGGGGAGGGAGTGGGGGAGTTGGGGTGGGTGAGGGAGTGGGGGAGTGGTGAGGAGTGGGAGAGGGAATGGGGGAGTGGTGAGGAGTGGGGGAGGGAGTTGAGAATTGAGGGAGTGGGGGAGTGGTGGGGAGTGGAGGAGCTGGTCATTTTTGATGGTGACGAGGAGACATTTCTCTCTATGAGGGTGTTGATCTCCCCAATGAGTGATGAGGGGGCTCCTTACTATAGGAGGGGTGACGAGGGATCCCCTCTCTGGTAGGGGCAGTGAGGGAGTACCTCTGGGAGGGGTGGCAAGGGAGATCCACTCTCCCACTGAATATCTCCAGATTATGGACATGAGTCAGTGGGGGAGTCGATGGAAACAGGTGGCAGAGGGGAGCTGATGTCAAGGTTAGACCAGTCCTCATGTCAGTTGGAAGGCAGAAGGCTTGAGAGGCCAAGTGGCCTCATTTCCATTCCCATAAGTTACAGCAAATTTGCCTTTGATCACAGGCAGGAGTTTGACACGGAGAAGACAGTGGATCTGTGCAAGGATGTTTATCTGCAAGACATCCACTGTGTCAGCTCCCTCTGCAAGGCCTACTTCCGAGAGCTCCCCAATCCCCTGCTTGTCTACCAACTGTACGATAAATTCGCAGTAAGTCCAGGGGACTGGGCACAGTTTGTTATGCACCAGCCCAAGACACACTCTGGGGGCACATCAGGCTCAGGAGGAAGTTCCCTCTACACTGTCCCATCACAAACTGCCGGGCTACAGGTCAGAACCGGGGGTTGTTCCCTCTACACTGTTCCATCACACACTCCTGGGGCACAGGTCAGACCCAGGAGGAAGCTCCCTCTACACTGCCCCATCACACACAGCCTGGGTACAAGTCAGACCCAGGAGGAAGCTCCCTCTATAGTGCCCCATCACACACAGCCTGGGTACAGGTCAGACCCAGGGGGGAGCTCCCTCTACATTGTCCCATCACACACTCCTGGGGCACGGGTCAGACCCAGGAGGGAGCTCCCTCTACACTGTCCCATCACACACAGCCTGGGTACATGTCAGACCTGGGGAAGCTCCTTCAATACCGTCCTGTCACACACTCCCAGGGTACGGGTCAAACCCGGTGGGAAATTCACTCTACACCGTACTGTCACACATTCCCAGGGCACAGGTCAGACCCAGGGAGAAGCTCCCTCTACACCAGGCCATCATACACCCCGGAGGCACGGGTCAGACATGGAGTAAAACTTATCTTTCAAACATTGCCCTCTTACATTGCCAGGATGCAGTGAACACACAGATGGAAGCTGATCGTCTCATGAAAATACGCCAGGTTCTGCAGGAACTGCCACCGTCCCATTACAGGTAACATCTGATGCTAATTCACTGCCCCTCCCCCAGCGTGGGGATCCCTCGCCGCCCATCTACTGATGGCTCTTTTTGTGTCCAGGACCCTGGAATACTTGATGAGGCACCTCCTGCGAATGGCCTCCTACAGCCCCCAGACTAACATGCACAGCCGCAACCTTGCCATCGTCTGGGCCCCCAACCTACTGAGGTCAGGCCTCGGACACAGAGACCCTCACCAACCCCCTCCCATCCTTACACCCCTCTCCTCAAATCCCTGCTCTTAACCCCCTGCCCACCTCCTCTCCTCTTCTTCCCCTCTTCACTCCCCTGGTCCTCTCCCTTCTCCTCACCCCCTCAAACCCCTGCCTAACACACCCATAATTCATTTCCCTCATTTAGCCCCCCTCCATCTCTTCCCTGCCCCAGTCCCCTGCCTTCCCCCTCTTTCCCACTCCTTCCTCCCTACCACATCTTCCCACTCTTCCATTATCCACTTTACCCCTCATTTTCTCTTTGCCTCCTGCTCACTCCTCTCTTCAGTACTTCCTCCCTCAATCCCTCTCTCCCCATTTTTCCTTCCCTCAATCCCTCTCTCCCCATCACTCCCCATCACTCCCTTCCCATTATTCCTCCCCTCAATCCCTCTCCCTCTCCATCACACCCTCCCCATCACTCTCTCCCTCAATCCCTCTCTCCCCATCATTCCTTCCCTCAATCCCTCTCTCTCCCCATCACTCCCTCCCTCAATCTCTCTCTCCTCATCACTCCCTCTCTCTCCCCATCACTCTCTCCCTCCCCATCACTCCCTCAGTCCCCTCTCTCTCCCCATCACTCCCTCCCTCAATCACTCTCTCCCTTCACCCCCTCCCTCAATCCCTCTCTCTCCCCATCACTCCCTCCCTCTCTCTCTCCCTTGCCAATATGATAGTGCAGAGGGAAGGTTGAGAGGGACTGGACGGGGGTTGAAACAGAGGGTGTGGAGGGGCTATTGAATGGATGGAGGGAGGGGAATTGAACTGGAGGGGAGGGAGGGAGTGACAATGTGGAGGGTGTTGAGTTTAGCAAGAGGTGTGGGGAGGGGCTGGGAGGTTGGAGGTTGGAAGGAAGGAAGGCAAGTAACTGTTGAGGATGGAACCCTGTCTGGGGGTGAAACTCATGCTCCTCCCCTTTCGCCAGATCCAAGGAGATTGAGACGTCAGGGTTCAATGGGACGGCAGCCTTCATGGAGGTGCGGGTCCAGTCCATTGTGGTGGAGTTCATCCTCAACCACGTGCACCAGCTCTTCAGCTCCAGTGATCATTTCTCTCAACATGGTAAACTCCCAGTCGGTCCGGCAGTCAGTCGTCTCACCTGTCCCTGATTCTACACCGACTCCTCATTTCTCTGTCTGTCTCTCTCCCCCCACCCACTTTCCCCTCCCCTCCCCTTCCCCTACTCCTCTCCTCCTCCCTTCCCCTATCCCTCTCTCCCACCCCTCTCCTCCCCTTCCCCCACCCTTCTCCTCCCCTCCCCACTCTTTTCCTCCCCTTCCCACTCTTTTCCTCCCCTTCCATTCTCCTCCCCACCCTTCCCACTCTTTTCCTCCCCTTCCTCTCTCCTCCCCTTCCATTCTCCCCCCACTCCTCCCCACCCCTCTCCCCACCCCTCTCCCCACCCCTCCCCCCACCCCTTCCATTCTCCTCCCCACCCCTTCCATTCTCCTCCCCACCCCTCCCCTCCCCTTCCCCTTCCCCCACCTCTACCCTTCCCCCACCCCTCCCCTTCCCCCACCCCTCTCCTTCCCCCACCCCTCTCCTCTCCCACCACTCTCCTCCCCTACCCCTCCCCTACACCTCCTCTACCCCTCTCTTCCCCTACCCCTCTCCTCCCTCACCCAACTCTCTTCCCCCTCTCATGCCCTCTCTCCCTACTACTATCTTCTTTCCTGGGATGGGATGGTTGGTGTTGAGAGGGTCCCGGTTCCCTTAACACCAGTCACTGGACGTTACCCTGCAGGAATAGCAACGTCCGGTAGGAGACAATTTGTTGGCCTTTGTTGTGAGAGGGGTTGAGTCCAAGAGTCAAGACGTCTCAGTCCGATGGTCCAGGGTCCCAGGGAGACCACACCTGGAATATAGGAAAGGTCTGGTCTCCCCACCTGAGGGAGGATCTACCTGTTGGAGAGGGAGTGCAGCGAAGGTTCATCGGATCAATTCCCGGGATGCCAGGTTTTCACATGAGGAGAGGTGAAGCAGACTGGGACTGTCCTCTCTGGGGTTGAGGATGAGAGGTGACCCCACTGAAATGTCCAAACTTCTGACGGGGTGGATGTGGGGAGTGGGCTTCCCCCAGCTAGGATGTCAGGAAAAGGGTTCCTGTTCTCAGAGTGAAGGGTGGGCTGCTCAGCTCAGAGATGGGGGTGTCGACATGTCAAGATGGAGGTCAGAGTGAGCCAGGCATTCCAGTAGATGAATCAAAAAATGTCTAATGAGGAGATCAGGTCACAAGTTGACCTTGGTTCAAGGGTGGCACAATCGAAGAACAGGGAGGTCTTGTTCCAACTGTGCAGGGTGTGGTGAGGGCTTGGGTAATGATGTACAGTTTTGCCCCCTTTAGCTGACAGAAAATTCAGGAACCTTGGGGATGGGAAAAAGGGTATAGATTGGGCAAGTTCCCGAGCAAGGGAGTATCAAAACAGACTAAGTCATTTGGGTCTTCATTCCTCTGAGTTTAGAAGAACGAGGGGCGATCTTGTTCAAACGTGAGATCCCAGGGAGGATGGACAGGTCTCAATCAAGGGGACAGAGAGACAGGATGAAGGGCCAGGCCTGGAAAGTTAATACCTCTCTGATGGTGGTGGCGGCGCGGTTAGCATGATGCTGTCACAGTGCCAGCGACCCAGGCTCGAATCTGCCACTGTCTGCAAAGAGTTTGTCCGCTCTCCCTGTGACTGCGTGGGCTTCCTTTGGGTCCTCTGGTTTCCCCCCCACCCCCCATGCCCCCAAAGACATGCAGGGAGCATTTGGGTGGCCTGGAAGGCCTTGAGCCATTGAAATTAAAAATTCAGCATCCATAGGAAACAGAAGGCAGCCGATGATTCGGGCCTGGGCCCCTCTTCATCAGGAGAGCCAAAACTCAGACAGATGCTTGAATTAATAGGCAGGAGGGGATGGGAGTGAGAGAAGAGGAGGGAGGAAGGGGAAGGGGTGTAGGAGCACAGGCTAACTGGTGGGAAGGTAGAAGCTGAGGTGATGAGGGAGAGGAGGAAGGGGATGGGGAGCTGGAGGAACAGAAGAGTTTGGAGAAATGGTACAGGTGAGGCCGTGTTGGGATTGAGGGGAAGAATGCCCTCCTCTGTCTCCTGATGTCTTGTTGTGATGGGAGTAGTCACGGGATAAGAGGTCAACGGTGCCAAGGCCATGGTCTGATCGGGGACGGGGCAGGGGAGTCAGTTCCTCATTGGTCCTGCTGTTAAACTTTTTCTCCCCACCCTCCCCCCTACACAGATGGAGATACTGAGCGATGCCAGTCGCTGCCCTGCCTCAGTCCTCGGATGGAGCAATTGACGGGTCGGACCCATCCCTCACAGATCCCACATATCCTTCACTTAGGTGATGGGCCACCCGCCATGAAGCCCTACCACACCATCATCGAGCTGCCGGATAACAGGTGAGGGCCAGGGATGGAGAGGTTGTCACAGTTGGTCACAGGCTGGGGTCTATTCTAGGGGTTTGGGTGGGTTTATCTATATAACAACATCCAGGATAGTCACTCACGGCTGCGATCTTATCCAGTGGATCAGGGGTTTGTAAAATCGAATAACAGATCCCTGGGATCTGGGGGTTTGGGGATTTATATATGTTTAGACCTAGTCTGTTATTCCTATTAACACAGACGGAAAGGCTCCTTAAAGGCGAAGAAGTGGCGATCGATATTTAACCTTGGGAGATCTGGGAACGATTCCAAACGAAAGTTGTGTCGAAATGAGGGAAAAAGGTGAGTAAAAGTGAAAGGGTGCTTCTAGAAACTGGAGAGATGGAGGGAGGTGGGTGCTGGACACAGTGAGAAATTTGGGAGTGAAGTGGGAGGCACAGTGAGGGTCAGCAGAGGGACTAGAGGAATCGATTTGTGGACTTGCCAGGAGTGAGCATGCATATTTGTAGGATAGTGTTACAGGGGTAACTAGGCTCCAGGGGGAGGGGGATGTGGATGATGGGAATGGGTGGGAAAGGGTGGGTCTGTGGGAAGGGTGTCATTGACAAAGGGTGGGGTTGGGTTGGAGCATGGGGAGGGAGTGGGAAGGGGTAGGGTCAGGTCAAAGAGGTGAGGGGGAGCAGGTGGAAAGGCATGGGGTTTGGAGGGGAGCGGGAGGGAAGACGTGGGGTCCAGGGAGTGGATGGGTGGGAAGGCGTGGGGGGGGAAGTGGGAGGGAAGGTGTGGGGTCTGGGGGTGGAACGGGTGGGATGATGTGGGTTGGGGGGCAGCGGGTGGGAAGGCATGAGGTCTGGGGAGGGAGTGGGTGGGAAGGCATGGGGCCCGGGGGGGCGGGTGAGTAAGAGGGAAGGCTGGGTTTGTGGGCGGGATGTGGGAGTGGTGGGTCTAGTCTGACATTTCCTTCACGTTAACCCATCCCTTCCCCTCCAGATTTGAAGACCTCCTCTCTCACTCTGCGACCAGCCAAGAGCATGGATTCATTGAGCTCTGCACCTTTCACCAGTGATGGTGAGTCTTGGCACCTCCAGCACCCACCACACCTGTGGTATCTCCTCGTGTTGCTTGCCCACTGCCCTGCCAACCTCTGTGTGCTCCCGAGATTCAGGCCAGAGATGTTCCTCCTCTCATGGGGAAGCATTGTTGAAACCACGAAATCTGTGCTTGTGGGGGTGTCAGGCAGGGTACTTCAGGGAATATGGTCTAATCTCTCTCCACACCCCCTCCCTTGTCTCCATCCCATTCTCTCTCCCTCCCACCTCACCCACCCCCCTGCCTTCCCTTCTCTCCCTCCCCAGGATCACCCCCCCCATGGTGATGGGCGGAGCCCCCTCAGCCGCAGGGACAGTTTCTCCAGCCCCCCGCTGGAGCGGGAGGGCTTCCTTACCTCACTGCCCCTGGTGGTGGGGAAGCCAGTGCTGCGGGGGGGACCCAACTCCCCTCGTTCGGCCAAGGAGGTGCAGGAGAGGGCGGGCCGCCGGGTGGCCCTCCACATCTCGGAGCCCTTCTCTGTCTCCCTGCCCCAGCATGTCACCACCCTCCTGCCAAGAGCTCTGGCCCACAGGCAGCCAGCAACCTCTCCACGGGCTGGGATGAGGATTCTGAGCAGACAGCCATGCTGGCCCAGGATCCAGAGGGCGAGGAGGATGAAGAGGGTGAGTGAAGAACTGGGGAGGGGGCGGTGGGAGAAGAGAGTGGTAGGGGAGTCTGGGGTGTGGTGGGGGTGTGGGCATCATTAAGGGGGGGCCAGAGTGGGGGTGGGTTGTCAGGGAATGGTAGGGGTATCGGGGGTGTTTGGGGCTTGGGTGTCAGGGAGGGGATGTTGGGAATGGTAGGGGTGTCGGGGAGGATGGGGTGGGGGTATCGGGAACAGTGTAGGGCGCTGGGGTGGGAGGTGTTGGGCGGTGTTGGGAACAGAAAGGGTGTGGGGGGGCTGAGGTGGGTGTACAGGGGAGGGGCAGTATCAGTGTGGTGGGGGTATCAGGATCAGTAAAGGTGTGTAATGCGTGTCGAAAGATCCAAGGACTTGTTGATCCAAACCAAGGCTTTTATTAACTAAAAGACTGGAGCATATCACAAGTAGGTCGACCAGTCCAGAATGACCTGGTCTGTCTAGGAGCAACCCTTTAAGACCTGCCAGTAGGTGTGGCTACACTCTCAGCCAATCACAGTACATATACACATTGGTGATAGAATCTGTATTATCACAAGGTGTTGGGGGCAGTGTCGAGGGGAGGGCGTTGGGAACAGTGATGGTATTGGGGACTGTGTGAGGATGTCAGGGAGGGGTGAGTTGGGGTGGTGGGACTGTCAGAGACTGGGTGAATGTCAGGAGTAGTTTGTCAGGGCAGGGGCATGTCGAGGGCAATGGAGATGTGACTGACAACCCCCCCCGTCCCCCTCAGCCTCAGCTCTGACCCAGGAAATCTCCTGGGAACTCCAGGACACCTTCTCGTTCCTGGACAGCCAGGACATGACGGAGCTGGGCGACGCCGAAATGCAGGAAGATTTTGGCCGGCCGCTCCGCACCCCTGAGGAGATGGATCCGTCCGAATCGCTCCCGGCCTTCGAGCACGAGGCCTTGCGGCTGGACATGAGCATCGAGTCGCAGCTGATGGAGCTGGATGAGGGTAGACAGCTGGCCTACAGAACCCAGGTGAGGATAGGGTCTCCCGGAATCCAGGCCCTTGGGCCCCTGAACTCCAATGTGCCCATATGTCTTTTGAACATTGTTATTGTGCCCACTCCTCTCGTGTTCCTCTGGCCACTTGTTCCAGATACGAATCACCCTCTGAGTGAAAATCTTTCCCCCAAGATCTCTCTTTAACTCCTCCCCTCTCACATTTAACCCATGCCCTCTCGTTCCTGGGAAACGATCTTTGAGCTTCCACTTTATCCCTTGCTCCTTGTGCTTTACAAGCCTCCGTTAAATCACCCCTGCATTCCAGGGATAAAGACTCAGCCTCTCCCTGTACCAGCGACAGCCTGCAGAATCTCCTCTGCACATGCAGGCCCGCGCGCCCAGTGCCTTCCTCACCCACCACCGGTCCACCCAAGTTGCCTCTTTGAAGGAGCTTATGCTCTCTCCAGCGCCCGATCATTCACCATGCCACTTCCGCCCTGGTTTGACTCACCTCACACTTGCCTGAATTAAATTAGATTTGCCACACCTCCCCAAACTGATGGATATCCTGTTAGATATGACCACAAAATAAATGCCTATACCTCCTCCCCCCACTCCCCCCCCTACCATTTGGGGGCCCCAGTCCTTCGAAGCAAGGAAGCACTTCACTTTGTGAATCTGTAGGGGTCATTTTCTCCACCCGGTGCTCCTGATATCGCTTCGCCTACGTCGGGGAGACTGGGCACAGATGGGGAGATTGTTTCGTTGTCACTTCCACTCGGTCCGCTGCAATAACAGGGTGGTCAACCGTTTCAATTCCACACTCCACTCCAATACAGACATCATGTACTCCCACACCGACGTCATGCTCTCCCACACTGCGGCCACCTGCATGTTGGAGGTACTCCAGTCTTTATTTCCATCTGGGCACTCTCCAGCCTGATGGCATTAACATCGACCTCTAATTTCCATTAAACCCCTCTCACAAATCTCTTTCCCTCCATGTCCCTGTTTCCTTTCCTCCAGTTCCTCCATCCCTTCCCTCTCCATTCAGAGCTACTCTCACCCCACCACATCTCAGCTTTTTTCTCCTACCCTCCCACCTGTACGAACTCTGACCTGTGCTCCTCCTGCCTTCCTCACCTCCTCATCCACTCAACCCCCTGCCATTCCCTCCTCTCCTCCCCACACTTCAACCCCCTGCAACTCTCTCTTCTCCTCCCCTCAACCCCCTTCCACTCACTCCCCTCCTCAACCCCCTGCCACTCTCTCCTGTCCTCTCCTCCCCTCAAACCCCTGCTACTTCCTCCTCTCCTCTCCACCCCTCAACCCCCTGCCACTTTGCCCTTCACCTCAGCAGGTACAGACAGTGTTTGATCTGTCTCACGAATAAAATTTTCCAGCTGTCCCGAAACAATCTCCCCATCTTGTCCCAATCCACAACTTCCTGTCAAATTGCTCCAAAAAATCAGCCTCACCCTGATTGAACTTTATCTTGTAACCAGTCCTATCTTTCTCCAAAACTAGATAAAATGGATGGAGTTCCAGACATTGGATCATGGGGCGGGGTGTGGGGATAGGGTGTGGGATCAGGGTGGGGAGTGAGATGGGGTGTGGGGATGGGGTATGGGGTCAGGGTGGGGAGTGGGATCAGGGTGGGGTGTGAAATGGGGTGTGGGGTGGGATATGGGGTCTCGGGGTGGGGTGTGGGGATGGGGTACTGGATCTTGGAGTGGGATGTTTGGTGTGGGATATTGGGGTGGTACTGGGTTGGGTGTTTGGGGGTCTGTTTTGACCTTGTCCATATTGACCTGTGGTTTCTCCCCCCCCACCCCCCCCAACAGCTCCATCTCTGGGAGTTCTCAGTGGAGCCCCCTTGCGAGGATGAGTGGGAGTTGGATCAGGTTCATCCCCTCTGCCCCATGCCTTCCCCTCCCCCGCTGAATGTCCCTAAACCAAGGGATCCCACCCCTTCCAGCCCAGAGTCTGGCAAAAGATGCTACACATCGGCAGGGGATATCACTGGCCAGGAAGATTCAAATGCGGTGACTGGGACAGAGGGCTGTTCAACCACAGGAGGTGTCACTGGGCAGGAAGATCCCAGTGCGGTAACCGGGACAGAGGGCTGTTCGACCACAGGAGTTGTCACTGGGCAGGAAGATTCCAGTGCGGTGACCGGGACAGAGGGCTGTTCGACCACAGGAGGTGTCACTGGGCAGGAAGATCACAGCGCGGTGACTGGGACAGAGGGCTGTTCAACTACAGGAGTTGTCACTGGAAAAGGAGATCCCAGTGCAGTGACTGGGACAGAGGGCTGTTCGACCACAGGAGGTGTCACTGGGCAGGAAGATTCCAGTGCGGTGACTGGGACAGAGGGCTGTTCGACCACAGGAGTTGTCACTGGAAAAAGAGATCCCAGTGCGGTGACCGGGACAGAGGGCTATTCGACCACAGGAGTTGTCACTGGAAAAGGAGATCCCAGTGCAGTGACTGGGACAGAGGGCTGTTTGTCCACAGGAGGTGTCACTGGAAAGGAAGATCCCAGTGCAGTGATCGGAACAGAAGGCTGCTCGACTATAGAAGGTGTCCTTGAGGTGGGGGATACCTTGGCAGAGAGTCGGGGGTCTGAGAACTGCTGGGCCCAGGGTAATCTGGAGGGAGAGCCGGGGGAGGGGCTGGAGGAGGATTTGGGGGCCCAGGGGAAGATGCCAGGGGAGGGTCCACTGCTCACTGCTGTCCCCATGCTCTTGAAGAGCTCAGTGCTGCAGTACCACCACTCACGGGCCTTGCCTGTCGTGCCACCCAAGCCTCATTACGCTCTGCTGCCCCCCGCCTTGAAAGGTCGCCCACGGCCCCCAGCCCCAGGCGAGCACCGTCCCCTCACACCCTCACCTCGGAGCCTGGCATGGAGGAAGAAGGGCAGCCAGTCATTCGATGAGGTGGTGGCTCGGCGGAGGGAGCAGCAGTGGGTGGATTTGGCCCAGCCCCGGACCCAGGCCCAGTCCCGGGCCCTCCTCCGAGGTGACTCTCTGCCCTGTCCTCGGGACAGGCTCAGTCTCCCGGCCCCTGTGGACCTTCCCCCAGCTCAGACCCGCTGTCGCTCACTGGCCCTGGAGGGGGAAGACTCGGGGTGAGGGGGACCAGCACAGAGATGGAGGTTGGGGAGATGGAGGTCGGCAAGGACAGAGTGAGGGGGTCGGGGGCTGTGTCTGTGCTGGAAGACGGAAGTCGGGGAGATGCAATAAAGAATCTAGCACCAGTCAATGGTTGTGTGATCACTCTGTGTCCTTCCCTTACTCCTCTTCTGCTCCCCTCACCCTCTGTCCTCCTCCCCAACTCTTTTCCTTCCCCCTCTCCCCTCCACCCAGCATCTCCTATCTCCATCATCACCCTTCTCTCCCCCATTTCCCCTCTCCTCCCACCCCCGTTTCTTCCCATACCCCTGTTTCTCTACCCGGCCCTCCTCTCTCACCCAAACCCTGTTGTATCCTCACAACCCCCCACTCACCTCTCATCCCATCTCTCTCCCCATCTGCCTTTCAATCTCAACCCTCTCTCCCCACCACATCTCTCTCCTCCTCCTTCCTCGCCCCCCCACTCCCCTATCCCCATACTTTTCTCCCCCACTCCTCCCCTCTCGCCCCCTCATCCCTTCTCTCTCCCATCTACCTCCACCTTCCTTCCTCCCCTTTCGCATCTGGTGCTCCCATTGTGAGCCCCTCCCTCCTCCATGACGTCTACTCTGCTGTGCCATTTCTCCTCATCTTCCTGGTCCCAGCCCTACTGTTCCTCTGCCAGGGTGAGGCCAATCACAGACTGGAGGAGCAACTCATCCGGTCTGCACCTGAACAGGACACCCTCAAGCTCTGTTTCATCCCTACTCCCTGCCTCAATACTCCCAGCCTGGCCCGGGTCCTCCCATATAACCATTTACAGCACAGAAACAGGCCAGTCGGTTCTTCTACATATTGATTAATAAAACTTTCTTGAACACACTTAACACACTCTACCCCATCCAGCCCTCTTACTGAATGGATGTCCCAGTTAATGTTTGGAAGGTTGAAATCTCCCACAACTACCACCTTGTGTTTATTACACATATACGCAATATCTTTACACATTTGCTCCTCTAATTCCCTTTGGCCATTTGATGGTCTACAATACACTTCCATTAATGTATTCATACCTCTAACATTCCTCAATTCTACCCAAATAGCCCCCCACACCAAACCATCCTGCCACAGCACTGCTGTAATGTTCTCTATAATAAGCAAGGCAACTCCTCCACCTTTTATCCACCTTCCACCCACCCCCCCCCCCCCCACCTCTCCCGTTCTATCATGCCCTAAAACAACAGAATCCCGGAATATTTAACTGCCAAACATTCCCTTCCTGCAACCAAGTTTCACTGATGGCCACAATATCGTATTTCCATGTGTCTATCCATGCCTTAAGTCATCCTCCTTATTTACAATGCTCCTTGCATTAAAATATATACACTGGAAGTCCGTCTTCAACACATACTCCTTTCGTTACCAACCATCTTTACCTTCCTCTCTCCTTCATTATATATTTTTGTTCTGTTCCCTCCATTCCTTCCCATCTAGGTGTACTCTCATTCTGATACTGGGAGCCCTGATCTCATCCAGCAAGCCTCCTATCTGCTCACCTCACCAGTGAGTCCCCAACTACAAGAGCCCTACTCTTTTCCTCCCCTTCCTTTTTGAGTCAAGGGTCCAGCCCCTGTGGCAGAGACGCAACCTCCATGACTT